>NC_056735.1:1855817086-1856112086 GCF_019279795.1 Protopterus annectens | reverse complement strand
GCAGGGGCAAAAGGTGTTGACACGTGAATCTGTTGCAGTCAGTCTAATGCCTAAGCTTATGAGGAACCTACTGACAGTACTCCAGTAACCTGTTCCATATGTATGAGCCTGTGGTACTACACAACACTGAGGTGACATGTCTGAAGGCTACCTGTCTGTGACAAGGGCTATGCATGCAAGGTCACACTGTCAGACAACAGTGTCCATCTCACACTGTTGCATGCATGCACACCTGGTAAACATACATATAAAGCTGTACCTTGGCTATGAAACAGTTGGTGTATTTCCACTCTGCCATGCTGGTAATGTCTGCAGGGCCACAGCCTGCAGACACACAGACACCTGGAACACAAACAGAATACAGCATGTCAGACTACATTCAGTTAGTGGTATTAATGGCAATAATGCATCATGGCTAATAAGGTACATACACCTTTATGTGTACCCATAACAAATGCAAGCAGACAGCACCTTACACAGTATTACATAGCTGCACTGTACTATATTCACCCTGTGCATCAGACCCATATTAGCATGTCCCTGCATTGATGGTATGGATGACAGGGATGTGGCACAGGTATCATCATATGCACAGGGTGTGCTGTGTGTTTGCCAGATGCCTAGGCTAGGCCATATGGTTGACATCCATGTGTGTGCGTTTGAAGGGTAACCTATAGATGGGCTGTGCAGAGGTGCTGTGCGTGTCTGGAGGTTAGCTGACTCTAATACAGATGTGTGCATGTATGTATGCACACAGTCATGCTATGTGGCTGCCCTACACAGTGGTATGTTGGACAGCTGTGGGCCATACATGACAGGGTGTCCAGTTCACCGTCTCAGGCCATGGACACATGAACTGGTCCTGACAGGGGTCTCACTAGCACCAGCAGGCCCAAGGCCAGATGCAGTACTACTTCCTGATAGTAACTGCTGTCTGGTGGATCTGTGTCCCTGACAGGACTGGCCAGTACCACATGCCAATGGCCTGCTCTGTTGTGATGTGGACAGCAAGCCCCCTTCAGAAGTGCTGGTGTCACTGCCACTATGGGACTTTGAAGGTGTATGGCCCAGTAGACTCTCAGCTGATGTTGGTGCTGACCTATTTCCACATGGCCGACGCCCATCTCCCACCACATGCTCTAGCACAGACATGCCATGATTGAGTATTGCCAAGGTCACCCCTACCATCTATTCATGACCTCAGTATTTTGATGTGTGGCCTCAACAAAGTCATGTATGTCGCCACATAAATCAGGAAGAGTTGCATCCAACACCCTGAGTATTTGTCTGGCATTGCATTCACTAGGTGCATGTGCATCCATGACAGTCCAAAACATGCACCTGGTGACACCTGCTGTGGCACTTGTGACAGTAGCTTGACAAACAGCAGTCCTCCTGTGAGCACCCCTGTCCATCCGCCTGTGTGGGACCTCACCTGCACTCTGGGTATGGCCAGTGTCTACACTCACACCTGCCATAGTCACCACACTAGCCTGTTCCATGTCACCACCTGCCAATTGTCCATCATCTGTGGCTGCTGGGGACAGGGCATGGGTGGACATTGTGACCGTATGTGGGGACATTGCGAATGGCTGTGAGATGCCAACTGATGGCACAGATTCAGTCCCTGACAACACCACCTGTGCCTGATTAAGACTATCATCATTGCCAGAGTCTGCAGAGACACTGACATCAGATTCTGAGAGGGAGGGACCATGACCACCTGTGCGGGAATGACAGCATATGTAAAATAATACCTGCACTATACTGTTTTTTGCTACACACAAACACACACACACACACACACACACACACACACACACACACACACACACACACACACACACACACACACACACACACACACAGGTGAGGTGGTAGACAGGCATTACACAGACCTCACAATAGCCAACTGGTGACATTCATAACACAGTCAGACCACTACATACACACCCTGGACAGGCCCTCAACATCATGCAGTGCAGCCCTTTCCACTTAATGTTACTACTTATATACACCTCTGTGATACGTGAGTAGTATTAGTAGGGGGATGGGCCTTCAAGTAGCACACACTGCACCCATGTACACATAATTGCTGTTCACCTGTATAGCACAATGACAACTACAGAACATACCTCTCAATTGTGCAGAGTGTCACTGAATGTCTACATGTGTGGCTCATATTTCTGGTCTGTTCGTCATACATTCTGTGTTTGTCTGACACATTACTGGGATGATATGAATACTGGTGTCACTAATTAATGACATATTTTGAGTTTCACATTTCAAAACCTGCAGTATATGTATGTTACAACAGAACCGTTTAAACTAACAACCTTCTAAGCTTACAGTGGATATTATAAGTGTAGACACCCCTGTTAACATTCCAGGTATGTCTGATATATAACATGAGACCATAGAAATCATGTGATAACATTTTCCATCTTTAATGTGACCTATAATTTATGCGATCCAATTGAAGATCAAACACATTGGTTAGGGGTAACATGCAGAAGTTGAAATATGTACAATAGGCTTGTTGGATGACTGTACATTACCTTAAACTGATACTTTGTAAAAGCACCGTTTGATTTCATAACCGCAGTCAGTCCGTTTGAGAAGGTGTGTATCAGCATGGCATATCTCGACTTAGCAATATTTATTTATTTATTTATTTGATTATCGGGGAAGTCCAGTGGGCTGAATTGACCCATTTTCAGTGGAGTCCCGGAGAGAAAAGCTCCAAGATGCATTATACAATTTAGATACAACTGATAGTTAATATTAAAGACAATATTATGTAGAATAGTTACTCATAAATGCATTCAATATCATGCATAGTTAACAAATTCATTAAGCTTGAAGGTAGGGATCATACAGTTTCATTTGTTAGGTGTAGAAACAGTTTTTATACAAACCTTTTAAGAAAATGTAAATACGCTTTACATACACACATCAACAATAAAATGCTATTTAAAATATTTACAAGGTTGGGCTGTGTGAGGGTAGCTGTAGGAGTTGTTCAGAGCTTAGAGAGAAGCTATAGAAATTGTTGAGTGCTTAGACAAGTTCATAGGAAGATAACTATGAGAGTTGTAGAGCTTGGGAACCAGAGAGAGAACCCCCTTTGATTAGGTTGGGTGAAGGCAGGTACATTTCCATTTAGTGGACAGGTGTTTGAATAGTTGGGTTTTGAAAATACATCAGGTCTCCCATATTTACACACTCTCCCTTGTAGAAGCCCTCCAACTCTGTCAGATTATGAGGGCATCTCTTCTGCACAGCCCTCTTCATGGCACCCCACAGATTTTCTATTGGATGTAGGTGTGGACTTTGTCTGTGCCATTCCAAAACGTTGATTGTCTTCTGCTGGTAAAGACATTATTTTTTGGATTTTCATGTATGGTTTGGGTCATTGTCATGTGGAAAGGTGTAAGTCCTCTCCATCCACAGCTTTCTAGCAGACACACAAAGATTTTAGGGCAAAGGGGACTAGTATTTTGTACTGTTCCTAATCCCCTCCACCTTGGCTAAAGGCCCTCTTCCAGCTTATGAACAGCAACTCCAGAGCAGGACACTTCCATCACCATGCTTCACCATGTGGATGGTGTTCTTTTGGTGATGCACAGTGTTGTTATTGTGACAAACAAAACTTTTGGTATTCTGGCCTAAAAGTGCAACCTTGGTCTCATTACACCATAACACATTTCCCCACATGCTTTTGGGAGACCTGATCTATTTTTCTTGAGAAATTCACCATACCTGGATGTTGTTCTGTGTGAGAAACGGCTTCCATTTTCCATCCCTACCCCAAAGGCCAGACATGTGGAGAATACAGGATATTATTGTCACATGTAGTACACAACCAGTACTTGCCAGAGATTCCTGCAACTCCTGTAGTTTTGCCGTAGGTCTCCTGGCAGCCTCCCTGACCAGTTTTGGTATTGTCTTTTCCACACATTAGGAAGGCTGTCCAGTTCTTTGCAATGTCACTGTCGCCCCATATTACCACCACCATTTGATGACTATCTTCATTATGTTAAATGGTATATGCAATGCTGTGGAAATGTGTGTGTACCCTTCTCTGGGCTGATACCTTTCACAAATGAGATCTCTTTGCTGCTTCGCAAGCTGTATGCAAACTATGGCTGTTACTGTAGCAGGCAACTGAGTAAATTTAGGATAATCCTGGTAGAGCAGCTGACTGTTATTTGCTGTTAATGACAGAGTCTCTGTAATTGATGGCAGGTGTATACCCAAGAAGACATAATGCTGTATTAATATCGAAAGCTGCTTCAACACAGTATTAGCTTCAGCCTGTGCACAGGTATGCATCTAGCTTCTTGTATGTTTTTTATGTGTCATAATTGTTCCCCTAACAGATGTGTTTGTCTTACAATTGAATTGTACAGGTTATAGGTCACATGAAAGGTTGGAAGGGTTTGGAAATGTTTTATTGTGCTCTCATTTTTGTATATCACAAATACCTGGCATTCTAATAGGTGTGTGTACACCATTTATATGCACTGTATAACACTAATTTATAAAATATGTCCCTAGTTTTGGGCCTTTGTCCCCCCATTTTGTCAGTCTTTGTACAGGTTTCTTGCAATGACAGGTTGTGAGGTATGCTACAGATATGTGACATCTCCTGCAAACAGGCCCCTGTGGTGACCACTGTGATGCAATGCAGTTAACACCACCACAAGTGAACATGCAGATATTGGAAAATGACAGTTGTGTGCATGGTCACATGCATGACCTTAACATGCCTGTGGTACTGATGAGCCACAACAGGAAAATCCCATACCCACTGGCTTCAGGCTGCTGTCCCACATCCAGAACAGAGGGACCTATTTAGTTGTGGGGGAGAGGTATTGCCAGCTGACTCACATTTGGCATTGGTACAAGATGAAGGCTACTTTTCTGCACAGGCACAGTACAAGCTATGATAGTACATGATTTGCTATCCCTCACCATAGATGTGCACTTGTGTGCATTACTAAACACCACCCACAAATGCAGTTTGGAGTGACATATGCATCTAGATACTCTGTAGAAGACAGTATGAGTGCTACATGATTAAATCGATGTGCACTGTGGCCTTATCTGCACACTCCTCGCATGTTGCCTGGGTGCCACCCACCTCCATGACTTGTGTTTCATGTGTTGGCTGTTGTGTGGGGGCTGCCCCAAGGTTGGCAAGGGGATCCTCTGTTGCCATAAATGGGGCCTGTGGGGCTGGAACTCCACCTGTAGCAGTATGGTCCCTGGCCATGGCAGCAGCTCTTTGCCAGGTACGACATATCAGGTCAGTTGCCCGATGCCTGACCTGATTGTATGTGTGGCCATGGTGGCCTAGGGTGTTAACTCTGAGGACAAGATTGTCCCACAGGGCAGTCCACTCACAGAGATTTTGTCAGCTACAGCCAAACAGCACTGCATGGCGCTGGATTATTGCTTTGGTGATAGCTGCATTCTCCTCTGCAGTATACATTGGCTGACACTGCATGCCACTTGGAAGACATAAACAGGGAAAGACATCACAGGACCTCAGACATTGCCCATAGTTATTTACAGATCCAGCACGTCAATATTGCTTATCATTAGCCACCACTTTCAACCTCATCATACCCCTGTCATCTATCAGCAGAGTATGAACCTGCATTGCACTCCTGGTCCTGATTTGTCATGTTCCCCCCAATGAGGGCCAGTACATTGCATAAACAACCATTCATCATTCATGTTTGTGTAGCGGGATGACAGTGGCTGTCTTCCTTGCAGATGGGATGTCAATGGTGCTCAGGCTTTGCTTGCATACAGTGTGTAATGGAGCTGGAAGCATATGTCTGAGTTCATGTAGGATGCAGATAGGAATGTTATCAGGTAACATGGAGACTTGCTTTTGTTGACTTCGATTAGGCAGTATGCATCTGTTCCCTGATAATGAGGGGTGGGGTGCAGGTTGTGTGCATATCCACTTATACTGACGGCGAGCCAGGGGATGATGTTTGCCCTACACCTGTCTGCAGCAGGCTGGCTATGGCTATTTATTTTATTTTATTTTACATTTGTTTGCCGTGATGGTTCAAATGGACACAGGTCTGTTTTCAGCGGAGACCCGGGGAGAAAAGCTCCAAAATACAATACAGTGTAATACAATACAATACATGAGAGAAATATAACATATATAAAAGTATACATTAAAGTAGAGATTTAGAAAATCTAAAAGTAGTCAATTTGCAAAGTAACTAAGGTAACATTAAGACAGCACTTTTTTTTAAACATGAAATAACAGTTAAGGCATCAGACTGGTGATAATGTTATTACTGTAAGATATTGCCAGTATTATAGAAGACATATATTAGTTTGGTAAAGTAAATAACACCAGGTAAACAAACTTTCCAGGGTAAAACTGTTGGCCTTTACCAGACTCTTTTCAACAGTGTATTGGTATAGATTAACCTAGGGTTTAGCATGAGCAAAGCCTGTTGTGTAAATAGTAGGTTTTCAGGAGATTTATCACTTGAGTAGTGGAGTTAGTAGTTATTTGGATTGGTAGTGAATTCCAGATTCTGGCAATAGTGCAGGCAAAGATAGATTTACCAGCATCGTTTTTATGTTTGATGACATTTGTTAGGTTCTGGCTGCTCAGTCTTAAAGCTCTATAGGTAATGTGGGGATGAAGTAGATGCTGGTGTGCTGGGGTTTTGTCAGGAAGGTAGTAGAGCTTGTGTGCTACTGAGAGTTGATTTCGTAGCAGTAGTTGAGGTAGCTCAAGCCAATTGAGCTGCTTAAGGGATAGACAGTGATGGGACCTATATGAGGCTTCAGTGGCAAACTTGGCAATCTTGTTATAACAAGATTCCATTTTGTTTAGATCAAACTGGTGGAGATTAGTCAAGATAGGGGAGGCATAGAGAAGGATGGAAAGGAGAAGAGTCCTAGCAATAGTGGCTTTGGTATGTATAGTGATAAAGTGTTTGTTCCTATAGAGGAGTCCTAGCTTTTTGTTTACTTTCTTAATGGTTTGCACTATGTGAATGTCGAATTTCAGGTTATTATTGATTTCTACACCTAGCAGTTTAGTGTGTGTGGTTGGAGTGATTTGAATATTATCTTTGGTGTTTATAGTAAAATTATTGTTTAGAGGAGGAGATCTACCAGGGCTGAAAAGAATTAGTTTTTTTTTTGGGATTGAGAATTAGTTTGATGTTAGTGAACCATGTTTCGGCTAGAGTAAAGCTATTTTAAGTTAGGGTTTGCAGTTCATTTAAGGTGGGGGTGGCACATATAAGGATGGTGTCATCTGTGTATTTTACTATCGAGACAGTGAGTGAGGATGTAGCGCTCTGGTTGATAAATAGCGAGAACAGTAATGGACCGAGTATGGACCCTTGAGGGACTCCTATGGATACTGGTAACAATGGGGGGCAATTGGTCTTGCCATAGAACTGCGTGCTGATGGCCTGATAGGTAGCTGTTGAACTATGATATAGAGGAGGAGCTTATGTTTAGGGTAGATAGAGTTTTAAGAAGCATACTGTGGTTTACCATGTCAAAAGCTTTTGATAAGTCTAAGAATATGGAAGAAAAGAATAGACCCTTGTTTCTATGGTAGTTAACTATGTTGGTAAACATTAGTAGTGCTGTGGTGGTGCTATGGGAATGTCTAAAGCCATGCTGTGAATTGGAAAGTAGCTTGTTTTTAGGAGGTACTACATTAGTTAAGAATGAACAACTCTTTCTAATATTTTGGATAAAGGAGATAGAATTGCGATTCGGCGATAATTGTTGAGCTCTAACGAGTTACCTCCTTTGTGTAGTGGAATAATATGGGATGTTTTCCATGAGGTCAGTACCTTGTATTCTGCTAATGACCTATTTATGAGAGTAGACACTGGATAGGCTATAGCCTCAGCCGATATCTGACGGAAATCTGCTGGTAGGTTATCAGCTGCTAGTGTGGTCGGTTTGAGTTTCTTAAGGAGTTTAGAAATAACCTTAGTGGGCACAGGGGTGCAGGGAAAATCTGGGGATATTGTTTTGTGTATTGGGGTGGGTTAGGGTAGCTATTGCTATAGGGCTACTAGTACTATTTTGGGCATTAGCAAGGGTTTGGGCTGTTTCAGTAAAGTACTTGTTAAATTGAGTGGGGATGTTATCATGGTTCTTTGGTAGCACAGGGGTTGGAGTAGTGGATTTTCCTGGGTGCAATATACCATTTATTGTGTCCCAGAATTTCTGCGGGTTGTGAGTATATTTTTCTTGCATGTTTTTATAGTAGTTAGTTTTGTCAAGTTTAATTTGCTTTTTGGTTTTGTTACGGAGTTCTAGATACTTTTGTCTCAAAGTAGTGGTTTTGTTTTTATGAAATTGAATCCATGCCTTGTCCCTTTCTTTCATTGTATTTTTGGTATCTTTTGTTAGCCATGGGGCATAGTTAATTTTTATTCTTATGGTTCAGGAGGGTGCATGATAGTTTAAGATTTTTAGGAAGGTTGAATTAAAGTATTGCATGGCTTCATCTAGAGTTAGTTGTTTTAGGCGAGTCCAATTACAGCATTTTAGTGCATTGATGAAGTCAGTAGCTATAAAGGTATTTTTATTACGTACTACTCGGAGGATGGGTTGTCTGATGTGTTGGAACCTGTTCCTATTTAGGTAGGTTGGTTGATGGTCACTTAGACTATCAGAAAGACAGCCAGATTGCTGTGCAAGAGTAGGGTCAGTTAACAGAATCCTGTCTAAGATGGACTGATGTTTGGATGATTTGTCATTTCTAGTGGTGGTAGATTTAATTTGGGTAAACCCATGGAGGTTAATGTAGGTAGAGGGATTGTGGCTGGAGCAGTTATGCCAGTCAATATTAAAGTCACCCAATAGTATGGTTTCTTGTGGAAGGGTGTTTGAGATCCAGTTTAGCAGGATTTCCATTATCGTAGTGTTATTGCCTGGTAGGTTATAGCGACCTGCAATAATTATATGTTTGTTGGAGTTTAGTTTTTATTTGGCAAGGATTAGTTCATATTTGACTTCTTGGGCATTACACTCAAATTGTTCTATGGTGAGATGAATTTTGAATAATATTGCTTTATCTCCTCCCTTTTTTTCTAATCTAGCTCTACTTATAATATTGTAGCCAGGGGTTGTAATCTCATTATTGTGATGTTCTGGTGTAAGCCATGTTTCAGTTAATGCAGCAATATCTGGTTTGTATAGAGCTAGTAAGGCATGGAGATCCTGAATTTTGTTAAGTATACTTCTTACATTTATGTTTAAGAAGAGGAGAGATGAGGTAGGTCTGTGGTATAGGGGATTTAGCTGATTTGAGTTTGTGTTGGTTAATGTAATGGGTCCTGGATTAGGGTGTATGTCACCACAGCAGGTGAGTTTTTGGAGTAAGTGTAGATAGAGTTTGGTTAGTTTATGTATTATTTTCACTTGCCTTTGAGAAGACTGAGGGTTGGTTTTGACTGTCAGCTTATTGTAGAAGTAAGAGAAAGATTGGGAGGAGGTAAGGTCACATGGTAATATGGAGACTTTTTTTAGTTTTATGTATGTGTATGTGGTGTGACTGACCATGATTACAGGGTGGGTTGGATTGTTGCCTCTGAGGTTGCAGACATATGTGAAGATGGCCTTGTTATTGCCCTTGGTGGATGTGTCCAATTTGTACTCATAGTTAGCCTTACAGCAATCCACCTGTGACCTTATATGCTTCTTCAGACAAAGGTTGACTTGCTGCCAAGTTGGTGCCTGGTCCTACTTTGCTCTGTACAGCCAATATAGTGACCAATTATGTGGTCTGTGTATTGCTGCTGTCCAGCAAAGGGGATTACTCTACCTTGGTGGAAACAGGTTTTACAAGTAAGGCATTGCTGAGTCCATACAGCTATGTAGGTGGTCATATAACTGTTTGTAGTAGGCATGGACACAAGGTCATGACACAGTTGGACACCTTTCCAATTTCAACTTGATAATCATGCTTATTCTAGTACCCATGTCAGGGCAATGCAACAAGCAGTAGCTGTAGAAATCAAACTCTGTTGGATGCACAGAAACTAAGATTAATGTGTACAACATATACAGCTTACTTACCTGACATTCTGAATTCCATGTCCATTTTTATGAGGCAGCCAGTTACACCTACTCATACATACATGTGCACAGGTAATACCTGACATACATTTATGTTCTGTCAGTAAGGCACACTGTATTTACACTCTTGCTGCTCAGTCATTCCTGTCAACTTGTTAGAGCAAGACATCTGGAGGATGCCACACATACATGGGGTGTGATGGTCCAAAATTAGTGATACTTTCTTAATATTGCTGTAACACAGTTAAGTCATTTGATAGCACCATAGGCTTTGTATTCACAGACATACCCTGGAGGATGTCCAATGCTCATATGGCAGGAAGAGAGGAGAAGGGCTAGGAGTGTGGTAGAGAGGGTAGGAACTTTTAATGCTGGCAGTATGACTGGTATGGGGACAGGGCTAGCTGATATGATTGACAGAAGGAAGGTTGATACATTGTGTGTGCAAGAGACCAGATGGAAGGGGGGGGGGTAAGGCTAGGTGTAACAGAGTCAGGTCCAAATTGTTCTATTATGGTGTGGATGGGAGGATAAATGGTGTAGGGATTATCCTGAAGGAACAGTATGCTAAAAGTATTTTTGGAAGTGAAAAGAGTGTCAGATAGATGTGATGTTTATGAAGCTGGACATTGATGGTGTAATAATGACTGCTCCGCAAGTTGGGTGTGCGATGGATGAGACAGAACAATTCTGGAGTGAGTTGGATGAAGTGGTGATGACTGTACCCAAGGGTGAGAGAGTGGTGATTGGAGCAGATTTCAATGGACATGTTGGTGAAGGGAACAAAGGGAATGCAGAAGTGATGGGTAGGTATGGTGTTAAGCAAAGGAATGCAGAAGGTGAGATGGTTGTGGAGTTTGCAAAAAAGATGGACATGGCTGCGGTGAATATATATTTTAACAAGACAGAGGAGCATAGGGTGGCATACAAGAGTGGAGGAAGATGCACACAGGTGGATTATTTCCTATGCAGTAGGGCCAGTTTGAAGGAGATTGGAGACTGTAAAGTGGTGACAGTGGAGAGTGTAGTTAGGCAGCATGGAATGTTTGCTTGTGGGATGACATTGGTGATCAAGAGGAGGGAGAGGAGTATGAGGGCAGCACCAAGGATCAAATGGTGGAAATTGAAAAATGGTGATCGTGAGGTTGAGTTCAGGGAAGAGTTAAGACAGGCAATGGGTGGCAGTGAAGAGTTACCAAATATCTGGGTAACTACTGCAGAGCTAGTAAGGGAGATGACTTGAAAGGTGCTTGGTGTGACATCTAGACAGAGGAAGGAGGACAAGAAGACCTGGTGATGGAATGAGGATGTACAGGGAAGTATACAGAAAAAGAGGTTGGCAAAGAAGAAGTGGTATTGTCAGAGAGATGAAGAAAGTAGGCAGGAGTATAAGGAGATGAGGTGCATTGCAAAGAGAGAGGTGGTGAAGGCTAATGATGAGGCGTATGAAGGGTTCTGCGAAAGGTTGGACACTAAGGATGGAGAAAAGGACGTGTGCCAATTGGCTAGACAGAGGAACCGAGCTAGGAAGGATGTGCAGCAGATAAGGGTGATAAAGGATAATGAGGGAAACATACTCACAAGCAAGGAGAGTGTGTTGAGAAGATGGAAAGAGTACTTTGAGGGGCTGATGAATGAAGAAAATGAGAGAGAGAGAAGGCTGGATGATGTGGGTATGATGAATCAGGAAGTGCAACGGATTTGCAAGGAGGAAGTAAGGGTAGCTCTGAATAGGATTAAGAATGGAAAGGCTGTTGGTCCAGATTACATACCTGTGGAAGCATGGAGGTGTTTCGGAGAAATGGTATTGGTGTTTTTAAGCAGATTGTTTAATGAAATCTTGGAAAGTGAGAGGATGTGTGAGGAGCGGAGAAAAAGTGTTTGGGTACTGATTATAGGAGTAAGGGTGATATGCAAAGCTGTAGTAACTACAGAGGTATTACATTGATCAGCCACAGCATGAAGTTATGGGAAAGAGTAGTGGAAGCTAGGTTAACAAGGGAGGTGATGATTAGTGATCAGCAGTATGGTTTCATGCCAGGAAAGAGCACTACAGATGCGATGTTTGCTTTGAGACTGTTGATGGAGAAGTACAGAGAAGGTTGGAAGGAGTTGCATTGGACTTAGAGAAAGCATATGACAGGGTACCTAGAGAGGAGTTGTGGTATTGTATGAGGATGTCAGGAGTGGCAGAGGAATCTGTAAAAGTACTGCAGAATATTTACAAGGGTAGTGTGACAGCTGTGAGTTCTGTGATGGGAGTGACAGATGCATTTAAGGTGGAGGCGGGATTACATCAGGGATCAGCTCTGAGCCCTTTCTTATTTGCAGTAGTGATGGACAGGTTGAAAGACAACATCAGGCAGGAGTCCCCGTTCACTGTGATGTTTGCACATGACATTGTGATCTGTAGTGAGAGTAGGGAACAGGTTGAGGAGACCATGGAGAGATGGAGATATGCTCTAGAGAGGGGAGGAATGATGGTCAGCAGGATTAAGTCAGAATATATGTGTGTGAATGGGAGGGAGGATGGAGGAATGGTGAGGATACAGGGAGTAGAGTTTGCAAAGGTGGATGAGTTTAAATACTTGAGATCAACTTAGTAATGACGAGTGTGTGGAAGAGGTGAAGGAAAGAGTACAGGCAGGATGGGGAGGGTGGAGAAGAGTGTCAGGAGTGATTTGTGACAGATGAGTACCATTAAGACTGAGAAGAAAGGTCTACAAGAGGCTAGTGAGGCCAGCTGTGTTATATGGGTTGGAGACAGTTGCATTGACAATAAGGCAGGAGTCAGAGCTGGACGTGGCAGAGTTACAGATGTTAAGATTTGCACTGGGTATGACAAGGGGGGACAGGAGTAGGAATATGTATGCTAGAGGGTCAGCCCAGGTTGGACAGTTTGGAGACAAACCCAGAGAGTAGGGGGATTATGTTGGTTAGGACATGCTGAGGAGGGATGCTGAGAATATTGGTAAAAGGATGGTAAGGATGAAGCTGCCAGGTAAGAGGGGAAAGAGGAAGGGCTAAGATAAGGACTGTGGATGTGGTGATAGAGGACATGCAGGTGGTTGGTGTGACAGAGTAAGATGCAGAGGACAGGAAGAAATGGAGACAGATGATCCACTGTGATGACCCCTAATGAGAACAGCCAAAAGAAAGAGAATGAGATGTAGTAATGTCAGTCTTCATGGGTTGCCAATGATTTGCCAGACAAAACACAGCTCTATGAGTAAATGACTAAAATATGAAGCACACATATGTCAGTGTGCATAACACTGGACAGTTGAATGGTATGAGCTTAGTATTTCACATGCAGTTAAACAGTTCAACACACACATCTACAACAATAGTTTATTATGCAAATGCCATGTACAGGTCTCTCTCATTTCTGAGACAAACATGTATATCATAGTTGTATTCACAATTAACATATAGATATCTACGACATCCCAGTAGCTGGCCTAGCAGTGTCACAGTCAGTATTGTTCAACACACACTCCAGTAGTAGTCATATGTGATCCATCCTTTCCTAGGGTGACTTAGTGGCCTTAGCTGTGATCTATGTCACTGCGGACAGACCCAGATGCTATGGCCATAGGTTCTGATCAGCAATATATCAGTACAGCATGTCTTGTTGAAACATATTTGTTAAACTTCCTATTTCCCATTATTACATACCCCCTACTGCATTCCATTACATGCTTACTTGTTAGACATACTTTTTTTTTCAAGTATGGTTGGTTTGATTCCAATTTGTGTTGGTTGGTTGGTTTGTTTGTCTGTCTGTCTGTCTCTCTCTCTCTCTCTCCAAGATGTAGGGTATACATCTGTTTTGCATAGGCAGCAGCTTGCCTTTTGTAGGTAATGCTCATAAGCAGCTGGTGGCCTGTTCACCAATTGGTGTCCCCCACTTGCTAATTGCATGCAGAACAGCTGTGTTGTTATTCCTATAGCCAATGACATGACAACACACTCCTATAATTGAGTACTTTATGTGGGCATTGCCCCTTTTCCTTGCCTGTGAGGAAGACTTCATGGAGGTGTTTGAACAACAGCATCACAGAGGGTAGTTGGAAATGCCTCTTACAATGAAAACTGTGTCGACAGCCCAACAAATTTGGGGAGAATGTTCCAGACATAGGGACAGAATGTAAGTATTGCTGTTATACAGTTGAATTAATGCTATTTTAACAGGGTTTGTGTGGACATGGCTTTTATGCGTGATTGTAAGTCTAACAGTGTTATGTGGTTGACATAACTCTCAACTGTAGGGATATCCACAGAGTGGCCAGAGTTTGTTTGGTGTGTTACTTTGACATTTTTTTTTGTCTTTGGAAAATCAGTAGCATACTCTGGGGATTGCAGTCAGTAAATGGTATAATCCATTTATGTTTCTGACTTCATATCATTCAGAAAAGATATGTTACAACAAACCCTGTTACACCAGCAACTGTCTCAGTTTATAACAGCAATATATCACATATGCCCCTTTTTTTTTGGCCTCTGTCCCCAAAGTATGTCAAGCTTGGTCCAGATGTCATGCAGTAAGAGGTTGATAGGTAGGGTATAACATTATTTATTGCCTTCATTCCTGATACCATCCCAGTGATGTATCAGAATGCCAGACACGTTATGTGTAAGAGGCCTTATATATGAGGACAAAGCCTGGACATTCTATGGGACTCTGAACAGTTGAGAGGTCTGTGTATTTCTAGCAATTGTTGACAGACTGTCAGGATTGTGTAGCAATGTAGTGTGTAAATGTAATTTGGCCTGTGTATGGAGGGGGTAGGTGTATGTGTTATGGCTCCTTTTCTATCTGACTGTGCATCCTGCTCCAGTTTCTGGTGGTCTATCAGCTGTATATGTTTTAGGGGCAGACTGAGGCATATCCTGTACCAGGGTCAGGCATCATACTACACTGTGAATTGGGCCAGTATATGTAGGGGTAGTGTGTGTGTGTGTGTGTGTGTGTGTGTGTGTGTGTGTGTGTGTGTGTGTGTGTGTGTGTGAGACAAACATGATGAAATGTTTTTGTTCACATGGTCCTTATACTCTAGCATTCATTTGGCTTACCAGTATGTCACTGTGACTGTGGTGAAATTCAATGTGGGTATGCACTTTCACACTGGTGTCTGTTTTTCAGTGCTGTTATATCCCTGTAGTGCCTGGTATATTTGCAAATACATATGTAATTTCCTGTAGTGGATTTGGGTTGGTGTTGTGTTAGTCTGACTGTAGTTTGGACGGCGCTTGGTGACATGCTTAGCAGTTAAGTGTAGTTTCCCTAATGTGATGTTATGCCCAGATATTTGTAGGATGCACTGTTGCCTGGCCCCCATAAGTGTTGTGCATTTCTGACACATCAGTGGGATGATGTGAGGATTTAAGTCATTAACTAGTGAGAAGTAATTGACTCTTGGACTTGTGCTATTTCAGTCAATATATGTTAGGACAGACAGGAGGGTGTTAATGAAGAAACTGTGTCAGCTTATCTACTACAGTATTTCAGATATATCCCTATTTTCATGGCTTTCTCCCCCCACGTTGTCAGGCTTGGTCCAAATTCATTGCACTAAGGGGTTCTGGGCAGATCTCTCAACTGGCTGGATTTTTTCAGAATGTCCAGGTTTATTGCTCATATTTTTTGTCTGTTCCACAGATTCATTATTTTTATTTTCCTGGTAAATCATTGTGATGACCTGAGGATTTCTGTCAATAAATGATGACATACATTTCAGCTGCAGAATTCACATCCTTCAGAACATGTATGTTGAAACAAACCCTGTCACTCTGGCAACATTCTACATTTATAATAGCAATATTTAAAATATGTCCCTAGTTTTGGCCCATTGTCTCCCCATTTTGACAGCCTTTGGCCAGATTTCTTGCACCACTAAGAGGTTGAAAGGTAGGGTTCTGATGTATGACTCCACTGCATGTTAGGAGTACATATATATATATATATATATATATATATATATATATATATATATATATATATATATATATATACACACACACACATATATATATATATATATATATATATATATATATATATATATATATATATATATATATATATATATATATATATATATATATATATATATATATATATATATATATAGTCAAAAAACTTCAAAAAGACTGTATAAAATAAATTAAATCTTATAACACAGGACAAAACACCCAGGAGCCTGTACATAGCACTTTCATCCTTTCTTAAGTGATATGGACATCATCAGATAAACTTAAAATGCAGAACAACATATAAATATGGCACAAAGAAGGCAGTTACTAAGAATCAATTAGCCAATAAACATCAATTTACATATGAAACATAGTGCCATATTTAAAACAATCCAATAAAGAATTTTCCAAGTGAAAACAATCTGAAATGCACCAGTAATAGAATTCTGTTACTCCATCAGCCACTGTTCTGCCTAGCAACAAAATAAACAACCCTGCCAAGGCTTGAACCCAGGGTCCTTTACACTATAGTCAGAGCAATGTACCACTACACCATTTAAGCTGTAGGGGCTGCTGATGCTTTTTCACATATATCATACAATAGAGTCATTCAAAAGTAGTGAAAAGATTCTGTAGAATCAGTCAGGTTTTGTATATATACATATACACATGTATATATGTCTGGAGATGTATATATATGGAAAAATATATACATGATATAACTAGAGATATACATATAATATATATATATATATATATATATATATATATATATATATATATATATATATAAAAACAAAAAAACCTCTCTCGGAGCACATATGAAGAGAAAATAATAAATATAGTAAAAAATTTCAAAAAGACTGTATACAATAAATAAAATCTTATAACACAGGACAAAACACCCTGAAGTCGGTACATAGCACTTTCATCCTTTATTAAGTGATAAGGACTTCATCAGATAAACTTAAAATGCACAACAGCATAGAAATATGACACAAAGAAGGCAGTTCCTAAGAATCAATCAGCCAATAAACATCAATTTACATTTGAAATATAGTGCTATATTTAAAACAATCCAATAAAGAATGTTCCAAGTGAAAACAATCTGAAGTGGACCAGTAATAGAATTCTGCTACTAGGTAGTGATACAAATTAAGGACATGTATCAGTTACAGTAAACATCACACAAGCTATAGCACAAGAGCCTTAATACTTTTAAAATAAGAGACTTAATATTAATAATGTATTTATAATCAGTGGTGCCATTTAAGTGCTCACATGATATTTAAATTTTCATTCAGACCAGGTGGGGCATCCACATTAAGTCTCAGTTGCCGTAATAATTCCCTGACCTCTAAATAAATGTTTGCATCTCCAAAGAATTAATTAACTTTTTCTAGTATAATAAATTTAATGCAAGTAAAATTCTGGCAATGTAGGCTATGGTTGTCTAGAGCATTTCGCAAGTCTACGTTTCTGATTGCAGCACAGTGCTCTTTAATTCTTGCAGACAATTTGCGAATGGTTTTCCCAACATAAAAAATTGAGCACAAAACACATGTAGCAGCATAAACCACAAATAAAGATTTACAGTTAAAATGTTTTTGAAAAGAAACTGAGAAATTATGTTTGAAAGTAAAACTGGTGCCTTCTAAAATGTATGCACCAGCTACACAGGTTCCACAAGAAAACATTCCTGCTGTGTAACTATCATTAATAACTGGAGACAGTAAAAACTGTGAATTCTTGTTTTCAAACATGAATCTTAAATTTTTTGTTTTTTTGTATGAAAAAATTGGGGTAGATCCAAGCCTATTAGAAACTTCCTGGGTGCTAGTTAGTATATCCCAATTTTTATGTAAAATGTCTTTAATATTTTGAGAATCTCTGCTAATGGGTATGGGGAAACTCACAGTCCAGTCTGGTTTACTATCATTGTGCAAACTGTTAGACGTAAGTGATAAATCTGCAGTGCTGTAGTTGTCAATAGGCTGCCCAGTAAAAACAGGGGTTAAGTCAGAATTATGACTAAGAAACAAATTAGAAATGGTTTGGAACGAGTTAGAGTACCTATCAGTATTGTCTCTTCCTAGAAAAAGCTGAAGTGGATAGAATTAGAAAACCCAGGTAGTGAAGAGGTATGTACATGAGTTGAACGCTGATTGGAGATAACCAGGCGGTTGGTATTAATATCATTCTGTGGATTGGGTGGTGCAGAAGGAGAGGGAGTACAAGAGGCTGCATCTGAAATAAAATCCACATGTTGTTTGTTCAGTATAAAACTTGACTTAATAATAGAGGGAAACCTGTCATTCCTCAGAGTAAAGATTTCATTAAACAAGGAGTGAATTTGTGATCTGGGGTAGTTATTCAAGTAAAAAGTCACTGAAAATTTTACAATCTTCAACAAAAGTGTTATCATCACTAACAATGTGAGATATTCATATAAATTGAGTCCTAGCCAAATTTCTCTTCATGAGAAAAGGGTGTATGCTTGTGAATTCCAAGTATTTTTTTCTGAAAGTTCCTTTTCTGTGGATAGTGGAACTCTAGGTAAGGTTCTTTGTGTTAAGAGAGATTTGCGTGTCCAAAAAGTTAACCTGTTTACCCCAAGCAGATAACTTAAACTTCAGAAATGGAATGCTAGTGAAAATGGAGTCTATAAATTCTATCAATAGTTGCTCACCACCCTGCCAGACAAAAAATATATCATCAATATATCTCTTATATAACTGAGTGTGTTTAAAGCCCTCCAAATGTACACGTGTATTAATTTCCCAAGCTGCCAATACTAGATTAGCTACTTTGGAGCCCATGGCTACTCCTTTAACTTGTTTAAAAATAATATTGTCAAAGTAGAAAAAATTCCCATCTAGTACTAGGTATACAAGAGAACAGATAGTGTTAATTTTATCTACAGAGAAGTCTGTTTTCTGTTTTAAATAAGATTGTAACAATTTTAAACATTCAAAATGTGGGATATTAATATACAGAGCTTCAATGTCTAAAGTGACCAAGAAATTATCTTTATGTGTAGGTGGGTGGTGAAATAGCTTGTTAAGGAAATCCCATGAATCTCATAGATAAAAAGGAGAATGTTGTACAATAGGATTAAGTAGTAAGTCCAAGTACTCAGAAATCTTTTCAGTTCTGGTCTTTCTGTTAGACACAATATGCCTAAATGGCGAGTTGGTCTGGTTCTTGTGGATCTTTGGGATGCCAAAAAATTTTTCTACTTGGGGATCAGTAACAGACATGAAATCAGCTTCAGCTTCAGAAATAGCATTTTGTTTAACTAGTGTAGTAATAACTTTATCTATTTTTTTGAATGCACTATTAACTTCAGTTAAGGTGGTAGTAATGTAATAATCACTGTTATGTAAGTCTGTTTGTAGAGTGTGACTATATCTGTTCTGTTCCATGAGGACAAAGCCTGTACCCTTGTCAGCCCTCATAATTCGTAGCGTTTTGTCATCTTTTAGGGACTTTAAAGCTGACAAGTGCTCAGGGGACAGATTAAACCATTTAGAGACACAGTTATTATTTAACAAAGTATAAAAATCTTTTTCGCACATCTTTAAGAAAATCAGCGATGTATTATTCAGAGGCGGGTTAAATAAGCTTTTTTTAATAGGTAAGCATGTATAACTAGAGTTGTTATCAGAACCCTGTTCATTAGTTTCATCTATGTCATCTGTTGCCTTCTGGCATAACAGCTTTAAGTTAAGTTTTCTCAAATAAAGTTGTAAGTCCAGGAGAAGAGAAGAAATTTCTGCCCTTTGAGCTGGAATAAATGAGAATCCCTTCCTCAGTAATTGTAAAACCTGTAAGGTTAAAGCCATCGGTTGTAACTGAAGCAGTAGAAAATCCAGAGACTATGTGTAGGGAATTAACACTTTATCAAGTTTCTTCTTGGACTTCCACGATGAAGATCCCTTTCTCCTCGTAGTTGTGGTCGGTTTAGGTTGCTCATGGATAAACGAGGTATAACAGGATCCCTGATCTTGGACTGTCTGCCACATTCCATACGTCTGCCTCTGCCTTTGTATGAACTCGATCTCCATCTCGTTCTCATGGATATACGAGAAGAAATCCATTCCGGTTGTTCTTGTGATAAAAATGGAGAAGCATTAACATCAGGAGAAGGAATAGGGACCAGCAAGTGTATGGGGTCTGTAATCACAACAGAAGGCTGTACAACAGTAGGATGTTGCTCTGTGGGAGTCAATGGAAGAATATTGGTGCAGGAAGCAGATAATGGCTGACCTGTTAGAGCACTCAAGTTCCTGATAGTGTTTGGGAAGTCTGCAGCATCAGGCATGTCATTGGGATTAAAAACCAAATTGTTTTTCTCTTGGTTGATTTCTGAAACTAAATTTGTGGCCACCTTAACGTCTAAGAGGATACGCCCAGTGGTTTTGATATTGCAGAATGTCCCTCTGTAGTTTTTGTTTTTTACAATGAACAATGGTGGCCACATGGTGGGTAATTCTGGGATGTATACCATTGTATATATGTTGAAAGTAACCAAAATCAGGATGTTTAAGGACAGTACTGTGCAAATCCAAAATTTCCCATTTAATATCAAACATCTTCTGTACATTGTGGTCTATCAATGTTCGAACCACCAGTAGACCGATATTGTTATACCATGCACCAAGTTCATTATACAAAGGAGAGTTTCTGGTAAGACTATTGGGAAATTTGGTAAATTGTAACCCTAACAGGGCAATATTCTTTTCTAGGCAACAAAACAGGTATAAGATATCATACTGTACATTTTTAAACACTGTGAAAAGCCTCTCCAGTTTAAAAATAAGAGACTTTAAGTGATTAGTATTAGTTGACTGAGTAGTACATAAAAGTCCAGACAAATCCTGTTGGAAAGGAATGTCCAAAAACGGATTGGTAATGTTATCAGTGTTTAAAAACATTAATAAGTCAGAGGAGGGACCAGAATTAATTGCAGGTGATAACAGTACCTGCTGTGTGGTGGTCTCTGTATGTCCCATAGTATTCCCATTTATATTAGCATTTGCGGTAGTGGTTGTAGCAGCGTTTCCAGCAGAACCTGTAGTCATAGTGGAAGTGGCTGTAGACATCATAGACACAGGAGAGGAAGTAGAAACTGCTGCTATAAATTCTTCTGTCAGGAAAGTCATCTGTGATAACACTGGAACTGCATTCTTGGATCTCAAGGATTCCATAAGTAGTGGAGGTATATCATGCATGGAAAGCATGTGAGGAGGTAATGAGAACTGAGAGAATTCCACCTGGAAATGGCTACTAAAGCCAAGCTCCTGTTGTACATTTTCTGATATGTTCCAAACTTAGAGAAGGACAGTATATTTGAACCAAAGAACTCTCTCAGAGCACATATGAAGAGAAAATAATATAGTCAAAAAACTTCAAAAAGGCTGTATAAAATAAATGAAATCTTATAACACAGGACAAAACACCCAGGATCCACTTCAGCTTTTTACTAGGAAGAGACAATACTGATAGGTACTCTTACTCATTCCAAACCCTGTCTAATTCATTTCATAGTCATAATCCTGACTTAACCCCTGTTTTTACTGGGTAGCCTATTGACAACTACAGCACTGCAGATTTATCACTTACATCTGCACACTGACAGTAAACCAGAGTGGACTGTGAGTTTCCCTATACCCATTAGCAGAGATTCCCAAAGCATTAAAGACATTTTACATAAAAATTTGGATATACTAACTAGCAGCCAGGAAGTTTCTAATAGGCTTGGATCTACCCTGATTTTTTTCATACAAAAAACAAAAACTTTAAGATTCATGTTTGAAAACAGGGATTCGCAGTTTTTACTGTCTCTAGTTATTAATGATAGTTACACAGCAGGAATGTTTTCTTGTGGAACCTGTGTAGCCTATGCATACATTTTAGAAGGCACCAGTTTTACTTTCAAGCATAACAATTTCTAAATTTCTTTTCAGAAACATTTTGACTGTAAATCTTTATTTGTGGTTTAAATTGCTACATGTGTTTCATGCTCATCTCTTTATGTTGGAAAAACCATTTGCAAGTTGACTGCAAGAATTAAAGAGCACTGTGCAGTGATCAGAAATTTAGACTTGCGAAATGCTCTAGCCAACCATAGCCTACATTGCCAAAATTTACTTGCTTTAAATTTATTACACTGGAAAAATTTAATCAATTTTTTGGAGATGTAAACACTTATTTACAGTTCAGGGAATTATTATAGCAACTGAGACTTAATGCGGATGCCCCACCTGGTCTGAATGAAAATTTAAATATGAAGTGTGCACTTAAATGACACTGCTAATTATAAATACATTATTAATATTGAGTCTCTTATTTTACATGCATTAAGGCTCTTGTGTTATAGCTTGTGTGATGTTTACTCTGACTGATACATGTCATTAATTTGTATCACTAACTAGTGACAGAATTCTATTACTGGCCCACTTCAGATCGTTTTCACTCGGAAAATTCTTTATTGGATTGTTTTAAATATAGCACTATATTTCAAATGTAAATTGATGTTTATTGGCTAATTAATTCTTAGGCACTGCCTTCTGTGTGTCATATTTATATGCTGTTCTGCATTTTAAGTTTATCTGATGAAGTCCTTATCACTTAATAAAGGATGAAAGTGCTAAGTACCGACTCCTGGGTGTTTTGTCCTGTGTTATAAGATTTGATTTATTTTATACAGTGTTTTTGACATTTTTTGACTATATTTATTATTTTCTCTTCATACGTGCTCCAGGAGAGTTTTTTGGTTTATATATATATATATATATATATATATATATATATATATATATATATATATATATATATATATATATATATATATCATATGTATATCTCTATTTATATCATGTATATATTTTTCCATATATATGCATCTCCAGACATATATACATGTGTATATGTATATATATAAAACCTGACTGATTCTACAGAATCTTTTCCCTACTTTTGAATGACTCTATTGCATGAAGAAGCATCAGCACTCCGTATAGCTCAAATGGTATTTTGGTACATTGCACTGACTATGGTGTAAAAGACCCTGGGGTCAAGACTTGGCAAGGCTGTTTTTTTTTGTTGCTAGGCAGAACAGTGGCTGATGGAGACAGAGGGATTAAAGCAGTTTTAAGCATTTGTATGTGGGTTTGCCTGACAGTAAGCGATGCTTACATACTGTTAACTGTAGAGATGCTTCATCTGTGCTGGCTTCACATTGCATCATGCAAACTTGCTTACTCCTGGTTATGCCCGTTTACACCCATGCTAACTTCTTTTAAAGAAAAGAAAAAGGGGTGATAGGAAAGTGGTGAGAAAGGGACATGCAGAAGGAAAAACCATATGAATGATAGCTAGGGATGTGCAGGACAGGTGTAGGTAAGGTCCATAGCTGTCCATGTATTATACAGCAACAGCTGTACATTTGCACAGAATATGGAGGTGAAGTTGTGCACTCAAACCTTAGAAAGAGGAGTGAGGACAACAGAAATGTGTTGTCAAGCCAACTGGACCAGATTGCATGTGCCCAGTGGACACATGTGTGAAATGCACAGCTATGTATGGGGCAATATTTTTTTTTAGGACAGATGCCCTTTTCTTTTTTTTAAGATGAGAATGGGATGTTGGGAAAGGATTCTTTGTACATCTGGGGAGGTAGATTGGGTAGGGAGACAGACAAGACAGACAAGACAGCAGACAGAGGTGGTATATGACACATGAGGTGGGGTAAACACATTTGACAGGGAGGATGGTTGGGAATCCAAAGCCTGTGGGCCACCATATGGTTACAGTAGGACTGAGATCACCACCCATGGGCAGCCTCCACTGCACCTTCATGGCCACAAAGTTGGATGTGCTGGGGGCTGGACAGGGGGGGCAGCCTGCCCCTCAAGGTGTGCCAGGTGGCCCTCAATCTGGTGCAGCTGCTCTTCAAACTCAGTTTGAAGGGTGCTGTGCACCAGACCCCGGACTTGACTGTGGGTGATGGCCTCCTGTCTGTGCCTGCTCCTGGGGGGGTGGGCCCCATCCCCTGCAGTGGTTCCACCCAAAGGTGATTCAGGACCAGCCGATGAGGGAGATCTGGGTTGGGTCCCAGACATGCTGGGGCCCAGTACCATGGCCAGGTGAGGTGATACAGGTGGATCGCCTGGGATATGCCTTTGCAATCGCACTATGGTGTTGAGGTTTTACAAAATATGTTGGTTAGTCATGAGCAACACATTTCAAGATTAGTTAAAACAACATTCATGAGTGTTCCAATTAAGCCCATAAAACAAATTTGAAACAGTTGCATAGCAAACAGAACACATGCATAAATGGAACAGCAGTATGCATTGTAAGAGCATGTCAGTAACATTGATGGCAACAGGCTACCAACAATGGTATTTAAACAAGATATGTTAACATGCAAGCAATAATATTAACAATAATATAACACAACTCCCAACATAAGGGTTGGAGCACAACATATCCATAGTATATGAGTAATAATTATTGATGAAGATAAGAAGTGGGGGAGAGACAGAAAATCCATTAACAATTGTTTATGTTTCTATTTTCCACAACAGTACAGCGCAATACTCTATGCATCTGCCCTCACTTTACATCTACCCATAGCCATAGCTTCTGTAGTACAAACATACCTATTAAATTGTCAGCCTGGACTGGTATGAGACAAACTGTGACAACTCTGGGTACATGACTAGAGGGGACTTGTACATATCAGGGTTACATATCTGGCACAGGAGGGGTTCTCTGAACTGCTGTTATGTGAATGTGCTGCTGGCATACGTCAACTGGTTTCCTATCTGTGTCCAGGATTATTTCTAGCAGTGACCACTAGCTGTGACAGCATGACATTTGAAAGACATGTATTGGAAACATACCTCTCAATCTCTTAGAGCATGACATCTGGACAAAGCCATACATAAGAGTGGGACAAAGGCCCATACATATGGACAATTTTTAAATATTGCTCTTAAAAACTTAGAACATTGATAAAATAACAGGTTTTGTATTTGCATGGCTTTTCTGATGGATATGACATCTGACACTTTTATGTCTAGCGTTATTTTCTAACTTCAGTCTATAATGGTTTGCCACTGATTTGCCATGACACCACTACATTATGTAAAAAGGACCAAACATATGGGACAAATATCTGGACATTCAGTGAATATCTGTTCAGTTGAGAGGTATGCTTCGGGAAGAGTGCATATTGTATGTACCTACCCTGCTTTCATTTGCAGGCATGTGGTGGGACAATTGAACAGTTGTACACAGTTTATTAGTATACCCTTCATACAGCTACTGGCAACATTTACTTACCTATAAAACCTGTGAGGAAAATATCTGTTAACACTACCTGACTGTTTTTCATTTATTCCTGATTCCTTTGTGTGTAGATATGCACACATCTTAGTACCACTCCCTGGATTTGAATCGTGTCTGGGTGTGCAAATCTAACAACAAAGCTATTTCTCATCACACTGAGCTACTGGGGAACTGCTGTTGCATGTTTTAATGGTTTCTCCCTTATAGTCTCTTGGTTAGACAGTCTGAACTTGTAATCCTGTGATACATGCATGACAGATAGTTATTGTACTGTACATTACTCCTTTGGATTATTACAACCTGGAAAGCAAAAGTTAACACAAGGCAATGCTGCATGATACACACATTGATACTTGACATATTACTATTCAGGGTTCAGAGCTTAGTGCAGTATATATTTCACATTTAATTTATATATTATTTTACAGCTACACCATCTATGATTTCTCCTAACAGCTTGTTCACAGAAGAACCTCAGTTAATGTATGCTGTCACAGCCATATTTGCTGTGAAGAACCTGTACAAATTCTATATATGTCTACAACAACATACCAGAATAAACACAACAGTTTTTTAAGGGTCTTTATTGTACTTCAGTATTTGTCAGTCATGCTTTTTTATTTATTCAGTTCACCCAGTAACAGTATATCTACTAACCGTTAGCAATGTACTCCTTCTTAGCTATTTTAACAATATACTGCAAAATAGATTTGTATTCATCAGCCTATCGGTGCTGCCGTAGCAGTCTGTCACTGTGGGCTTCAATGTTCATAGCCTTCTCTGCTGCAGCTGTAGGGGAGAAAAACACACATTATACACATTGTGTCTATAACATTCTCAGGCTAGTATTTGCTACAAAATACTTGATAGTGATACCTACACACTACTGGAGCATTCTGTGCCTGTCCTTCTTGGATCCACTGGTCCAAGAGCACCCCCTTCCTACACTTTAGGTCAGCATAGTGGTGCCGTACCTGCTCAACAGTCTGGGGGATGCCAGTAGCACTGTTGAGTTCACATGCGAGATGGTCCCAGGCCTCTGCTTTGTATTGGGAGCACTCTTATTGGCCCTGCTGCATTCTCTCCTCATAGTTTTTAACTAGGAGTCCAACCATGACCCTGCTCACACTCATGCTCCAGCATTGCACCCGAAAGTGCACTCCCCTCTCCTACAAGAGCCATTGTATCTGCACAGATGGACTATAACAGATTATGGCTGTATTCCCATCTGGCCATTTAAATAGTGCAGCATTCTCACCTTTTGCTGTCGTTGGACCATTTGGAAAAGGTTAAGCTCCGCTAAGCAGTGCTCAAATCCATTAAGCCAGTTTTAACACTGCTTAAAGGGGAAGTTGTTCAGCAGTGTTTAACAATGCTCAAATCCACTTAGCTGCACTACCTGCTGCTTATCATTCACGTCTTAGCAATGGTTACACTTGCTAAGCTTAGATAAGCATTGCTAACCATTGCTCACTTTTAATTTTTTTAAATATATCAGAGGACTGACTTCATTTATTAAGTGTTTATGATGTACTTTACATGACATCCCTCTATGTGTTTTCCATACATTGGCAATGGGTGTGACTATACTGTATGGGACACGTGTGTGTAAATGGGAGGTTTCACATGTTATATGCACCCACACTTACATTGTACATCAGCTACACTACCCTGGTTGACAAAAAACAGTTGCTATATAATTTATGTTTAAAAAAATAATTTTAACACTACTTTCCCATATAAAAATAACTTGCCTGTTTTGGTGCTCAAACCATAGATGCCTGTATGTAAAGCTGGAACTCTAACCTCTACACTATCTCAGCTTGAAAATGTCACCTGTATATTTGTATTTATCTCCTATGGGATGTTTAAGCTATGGTAAGTGGAGGGCCATAATGTGCACAACTGCTTAACTATGCTTAAACATTCCTTAGCCTAAAAAAATTATAATATTATTATTATATTATTATGTTATATAGTGAGTATTGTGGTGTTCTGACAAGTCATTGAGGACTGCAACTGGGAAATAATGGCAGACATTTGGCTTTCAGGCTTCTATTCTTCAGAGATTCCTGCTAATACATATCCAGTTTTCTATCAACTTTCTAAGTGTGTGAGGGCAATTTTTCAGAAGTGTCCCTATTTTTATTGTTTTCCCCCCTATTATTTGTGCCTTTGTCCACATGGACTGCTGTCAGGGAATATTGGCATACATTTGTTTTCAGACTTCTATCCTTTGGTAATTCATGCTAATGCATGACCTTTATATCAACTTTCTAAGTTTGTGAGGGCAGTATGTATGATGTGTCCCTTTTCAGGGATTTATTCCCCATTATTTGTGTATTTGTACAAGTTTCCTGCTTTATCAGGTTGCAGAGGTGTTGTATGGCACTTTTACAATGCAGGGTGTGTGTCACAGAACCTGTCACACACCCCCTGTATTGTTTTCCTGCTGCCATATGTATGTCAGTGTCCATGGACACTGAAATGGTCATTTATTTAATTTCAGTGTCCATGGACACTGAAATACTGGCATAATATTAGAGTAATTCTTTAATATTATGCCAGATCATATTAGAAAGTGCCGTATGGCACTTTCTGAGTGTAGGGGGCATGTTCAATGTCTGTGCAATACTTGAACATGCCCCCTGCACTAGTTTACAGTTCATGTCTGTGTAGGTTAAACAGCAGCATGCCTTAATGAATATGTAAGGCATGCTGCTGTGCTATACAGACAAGAACCACTCCATGCAGGAATAGCACTATTCCTGCACGGAGTTTATTGAATCCCAGGGTATCACTTCAGCAACTGTTTGGTGGTCTGTAATGTACAAGGTGTCATCTCAGTTGTGTGCACAAGCCATACAGGCAGTTTCCATGACCCCCACATATCGCCCACCTGTGACTTGTATCTAGGGTTTTCAAGGGTGACTTCTAACAAGGCCATCTAGTGGACGGGATATGGGATATGCACCAGAGCTTTGTCTCATGACTCCTGTAAGAAACCCACACAACCCCACTGAGAAAGGTTACAACACTACACATGCACAGACTACAAATATCGTAGAACATGTATTTGGGCTGCTCAAATCATGGTTCTGCTGTCTGGAAAAATCTGGAGGTACTCTGCATTATGACCCTATCACCTCCATCAAAATGTGTGTGCTATCTTAACATAATATTGTACTCAGAAAACAGTTGCATCAGGGTTCCCCAGGACAGGGACTGCAATTCTCTGCATTACAGGCAGTGGCAGTCAACACAGATGAGGGGTTCAGATGAGAAATCAACTAGGGATGATCGTGACACATGGTAGCATGCGCAATATTCCATGGCACTGGATGAGAGACAGTGAATTGCATATACAGTCACCACTTAATTTAATTAAGAGCTAACCAAATGCAGACAGTAACATTGCTGCATACAATAAAACTAAACTTTGCTTATTCATGCAATGGCTGACTTTTGTAAGCATCAGACATAGGCAACCCCAGGCTAGGATGCTTGCAGGAGAAGTAGTAAAGGTAAGTGATAAACCTGACCAGTACATAAACAGAAATAAGCAGTAAGGAAAAATGAATGATATCTATACAGAAATGTTATAACAATGATATATATATCCAACAAATAGAGACACCAATGAGGATGCATTCAAAATAACACACTTATTACATCCCTATGCATTTCAGTGGCACCACTGTGCATCAAGCATAATCAGCCCATGTCAAACAACCTCATAATGGGTAGGGCAATGTAAGCATCATCTACACAGAGGGATGATAAAAATATCTGTACAACCTTATTAGTACAGTACTTAAGCAAATACATTAAGACACAAATGACAACTTTCAGTCCTACGGTACAAAAAAAATGTTTGTCAAAACCATGCATTGCATGTTCACTATGTACATCAGATATAAGCAACCCAAATCAGACAACTGTCCAGAGGTCAGGGCAATCTCAGCATCATCTGCACAAGAAGGTGAACAAGCTTTCCTGTGCAGCTACTACTACTATAGCACTACTAGTACTACTATTACAGAGGATGAGCAGACTAAACAAAGTAAAAATTAGTATGTATCCAAATGAAAGCATGCCATTTTACTAAACAAGTATTAGCTGGCCACTCTCTGCATCAGACATAGATAACCTTAAATTACAAATTGGGCAAAAAGCAGGGCACAGTCATTATTTTCTCAGTGTCTGGGGGGGGGGTCACAGGAGGTCAAGTCTGACTCAGCAGACCTGTTTGTGAGTGTGAGAGATGTGGTCATAGCAATCGTGTACTCTCAGAGCCAGTATATCCAGATGAAGTCCTCCATTGTAAAATGTGTGTATGTGAGGTGTCATGGTCATTGTGAAGTGTACTGTGTCTGGGTCTGAAGGGACATAGGCTCAGAATTTGTGCCAGCACTATATCCTGGCATACTGGACAGGTGTGAGCTGTACATGGTCATCATGGATGCCCCTGGCCACATGAACTACCTCTGCCAGGAATTATACTGCTAGTTTCATGACTCTGGCTTGAAATCAGAGTGCCACCTGAATGTGAACAATGTATGGATATAATGTTTTGTCATTTCTTCTTCATGACAAAAATCTTGGTTTTCTGTCTTAAGCATTTGCATCACACTTGGCATCAAGGAGCACTATTACCCATACTTATGTAACAATAACTGATGCTTCCCATTCTATGGCAAAAAAAATCAATTTTGCCTTTGGCCAAATTCATATGATGCTCCTCATACTACTATGAGGAGACAGCCATTAGTTTATGTATATCAGACTCCAGGGTTTAATGTACTCCTGATGGGATGTTTCAATTAACAGTACAGTATGTTGTGAAGCCTGATCAACACATTGCCAGAATCTGATTCACAGAACATGTTGTCCCTTCCTTTATATATTTGCCATGCCCCTTTGACTCTAGCATTTCTGGCAACTGAAGTGTCACTTCTTCTGTGATGTTCTCAGCTAGTGCACAGGCCTACAGAAGACTGAGTGAGATGATAAGTGTTTGAATCCAGCACTGTGTACACATTTTGGAACTGTTTATTATACAATCATATGTTGTGAATAAATGGATAGATATGTTATATTTCCACCACCATCCTGTTTATTCCTTTATTACACTACCAGTATCCTACCTTTTGCTTGCTCCATATTTTCAACACTGTCCTGAAAATCCATTTCACACTTTTAATCTGGTTGAAAATAAATTTGCGTACCACACATTTCAAGAAATGGCTTATAAAAAGAAATCTCTATGTCTGTACTCATCATTTGCATGATGCTTGGCATCAAGAACAAAACTTACGGCTAGTTATTTCTTATGATAAAAAAACTAAAACAAATAATGATCTATGTGCTAATACTTTGCCATTGGTCATGCAAATAAGCTTGCCAGCAGTGTACTTTATTGAGTGATAGTGACAGACTGAAAGTAATGCAAGTGGCTTCTATTAGTTCTATAGCTTTTATTGACTTATTGTGTCTCAGATATGATCAGTCTATTGTAACACTGTCACTAGATATCCAAATATAAATGATTTTGGCAGTGTCTTATATTTCCCTTACAAGAGTGTTTCACTGAAATTTTACAGTTTAAACATAATTGAGGACTGTTATTAATGAGTGTAGTGTATATGTTTTGAATGTATCCCTTGCAATTACCTTGCACACTGTATAAGCATCACAGAGACATGTCACTGATGCACACATAAACACAAGACTTACCTGCAATAATCTGGAAATTAATAGCCAGGAATGCATGGGTGGCACTTCACTGGCTGACATCTGCCTCTATCCCTCAACAGGTATAAGTTCAATACATCTTACTATTACACTCATAACTATCATTCCCTACCATAACAATTCATGTGGAGTATGTGATGTATGATATATTACTACAGTATGTGGTGAGCTGCAATTACACATTGATGTCTGTTGGACAAACCCCATTGCCCATTCCCCCAAACATATGTTGTGTACCCTACAAGTATGTGCTGTCTGACAATTATCCTAAGATTTCTGTTGTGGTTAATACACAGTTATAGAGAATGTGGACTTAGATAGGTAGGCATTCAAATCCAGCAATGTATACCTAATATAAGTGTGTCAGAAAACTGTAACAGGTAGGACTGTCTTATCCAACAGATGTGGTGGAATGTGTACAATTCTACTTAATGATAACATTTGCACTGGGAGAGGGATCCTGAAACACTTGTTCTCCCATTTAAAAAAAATAAGTATTGCAACACATTGCTCAGACTGACCTTTCAAATGTGTGTTGTTTAATTACTGTGATAAGATCTATTTTATGGCATCAGCAGTTAAAACATAGTTCTAGAGAATGTGGACTTAGGCCAGTGTTACAGTCCATTGACATGTACCTAGTATGAGTGTATAACAGAATACTGACAAGCAGGACTGGCTTAATCAAAATATATGATGTAGGTAATCCAAACTAGTGTTAACAGCTGCATGGCTACAGGATTTTGATTAATAAAACCCCCCGTTTGGGGAAAAACATACCATTTAAATACAGTAGCATAGCTAGGGTGGACTGAGATGGGCAACTGTCCCAGGCACAAATTGTTGGGGGGATGCCATAAGCCAACCTAGATCTCTCTTTAATGCAATGCCAGCTTTTAAAAGTTAAAACAAACAAGAAACACTAACCACTGAAGACTGGAGTGCTAAGCAATGACTGAAGATTAAACACAAACACAGCAGTATCACCATGAAGAGAGAGTATACAGAGTAGAATATGTGTGCAGCAAATAAAATCAAAATAAAATCAGCACAATTTAATAATGAACAGATAAAATCCTTCAAAGCTACAGGATGTAAATCCTCAAAAACAAAGAGAATAAGTGCTTTTGGCTATGCCTTCATCAGATCCTGTTCATACAAAGACACACCCCTTTTTATATTGTTACTAATCAAGTCATCTCCTGAGCTTCCTGCTTTTCAATATAGATTTTAAAGGCATGACTCCATTAAGGCCAGGGCTCCTGTCTGCCTGTAAATGCTATCCAGCATGTTTCCAAGACTTCAGTTTTATTTGCTAGATCTCCACCCCTTATATTATCTAGCACTCTTAACAAGGTTAGGAAGGAGAATTTGTGACCAGGATACCTTTGAATGTGCTGTGACAAAGCATTAATCTGTACATTAAGTCTAATATCACTAAAATGGTGCAGAATCCTCTCCTGAAAATCAGGACACTCAGGAGATTAGCTAAAAGTGCTTATTCTGTTGTTTTGAAGGATTTTATCTGTTCATTATTAAATTGTGCGAATTTTATTTTGATTTTATCTGCTGAGCATGCATTCTGTTCTCTATACTCTCTCTTTGTGGTAATATTGCAGTCATTGTATTTAATCTTAAGCTTTTAAAAGTTGGTATTGGATTTGCAATCAAACCTGAGTGCTGTAGCACTCTGAATGTGGTCAAACTGTAATAACTGCTTGCTGCTGTTTAAAAGTGAAAAAAAGAAAATATATATTTTTTAAACTGAAACTTGAGCAGTCTAGTGCTCTGTGCAGGCAGGTATAAACCGCAGCAACTGTTTGATATATTTGTTGCAAGTAGTTTGTTACAGTTTAAAAGATATATATTTTTAATTAAAACATGAGCATCATAACACTGTGTAGGCAGGGTATAAACTGTAGCAACTCTTTGCTGCATTTGTAGCAAGCTTTGCTACAGTTTAAACAAAGAACATTTTTTAAACAAAATATGTGGAGAAGGAGGGTCAGGGCACAGAAACAGGACTTAAATGGTTGGGGCCAGAGAGGGGACTATGTGTCATTTATTTTTGCACTTCAGTGGGAGAGCTGAGAGGGTGGTGGTAAGGTTTTTTTTATTATTATAATCAAGTTTTTGTCTTCGGTACTCTTTAATGGAAGATCAGAGGATGTGGGTCTAGCTGTAATAAGCCAATCACTACAATGTATCAATCAACTAATTACAGTGAAGTGCTTTTTTTTTGCTTTTCACTTCTTGAAGAGCCAAGTAGGTAGGGCACTGATTTGTAGCACTACCACAAGGTGTTGGTTGAGCCAGCTATGTTTTTGTTCAAATTATTGTGTGCTTTTTAACAAGTACAATATAGCAATAACCCTTGCCTGGGTGTGGGTAATGCGGGATTTACCCACTGTTGGTGTGGTTTGGTCCCGAGGCCATTTTTTCTCTTTAAAATATCTATATATGTGTTCAAACACACTGCTGAAGATTTTTATTCTGATGGGCTTTTCCAAGATGGCTGCAGACTGATCAATAGCATAACTTCAGGTCTCCCTGTGTAAAAAAAAAAAAAAAACAAGCTGATAGGTAAGGGCCAGTAATGCCACCTGTTTTAGTAAAATTCAGTTGGTGGATGCCAGCAAAGAAGAACAGAGAGCCTGAATGAAAATCAAGTAAGAAAGGTGAAGAGAAAATAGTGATTGGGAAGAATTCTGCATCTATTCAGTAGAAAGAGGTTCAAACTACAGCTTTGATACTAGAGATTGTGTCAAGTAATTTAGAGGAAAACTAAGTCAAATGTGATCAGAGCTGATTAAAATAAATGAAACATTGAAGTAGTATATCAACTCAAGTAACAAAAGTCTGAAAAAATTGAAGAAGGTTTAAACAGATAGTCAGACGAACTGATAAAAAAACTGCAAAAATCAGAGGTCAAAATGAAGAAAAGACCGACAAAGTATGGTCTCAACCAGAGCTGTTTCAAAAAAATGGCAGAGTTAGAGGACAGCATGCAGAAAAAAAACTGAGATTTTTCTCTTGTACCAGAGAAACTGGAAGAAACAGACTGTATTAATTTTATGTAAGCATAAATAAGTAATTGGATTGGTATTCCACAAATATCATGGAACTTATAAACAAAGATATTGGCAACCTTCAAACACTGGACCCCACCCAGTTTGGGTTCTTGAAGGGCCGATCTTGTCTCCTGAACCTGATTAACTTCTTTGAATCAGTCTCCAGAGCCATGGACAAGGGTAAGGTGGTCCACACAGTCTATCTAGACCTTGCCAATGCTTTTGACACCATCCCCCACTTTGGAATCATAGATAAACTTACTAAGCTGGGCATTAATCCCTACATCACCCAATGGGTTGCCAACTGGCTTACTGACAGAACCCACACTGTAAAAGTAGCCGACTCCAAATCCAGCTCCAGACAAGTGACAAGTGGAGTACCTCAGGGTTCAGTCTTGGGACTGCTCTTGTTTGGCATCTACTGCTCTGAAGTACAGGCTATCACTAAGGGACTCTGGCTAACAAAGTTTGCAGATGACTGCAAACTGGGAGCCATTATTGAATCCCCAAATTATGTGGATACTCTACAAAAGGGCCTTACAGAAACAGATGCTTGGTGCCAGAGCCATGGGCTCAAGCTCAATGCCAAGAAATGTATAGTTATCCTCTTTGGGAAAAAAACATGTACCCGTGAATTACCACATAGGTGGCAGTACACTAAACACCGAAAGTGTGATGAGACTTAGGGACACAGGTGGGCAGTGGTCTCACCTTCGGTAACCACATTGCCACAACAGTCAGGAAATCCTTCTATGTGGCACACCTCATCACTAAGGACTTTTCATCCAGAAAAAAGGAGGTCATTGTCCCATTGTACTCATCCCTCATTAGACCCATTATAGAATACAATGCCCCATTTGGTATGTACCTCTCAAGACATCTGCAACAACTGGAAAGGCCGCAGAAATACTTCATTAAAAGAATCACAGGCCTAAAGCAAATGTCCTACGCTGACCGCCTTAAAAAACTCCAGCTATACTCTGTTGCATATCGTCTACTCAGAGGCAATCTCTGCTTAACATACAAGGCCATGTCAGACCCAGAGCTGTTGGACATGCTACACTTAAAGAAATCCCAATCCCTCAGAGACACACGCTCCAGGGATCTAAACCTTGTCATCACAATAAACAAAACATGCAGGAGGGATAGGTTCCTGACCCAGAGACTCCCCAGACTCTGGAATAGACTGCCCATACATGTCAAGCAGAGTGCCTCTTTGGCCCTCCTCAAAAGGAACCTTGACGATTGGATGGGAGAAAAGAAAATTCACCCCAGGGATCACGTCAGTTTCCCTGCTAGACAGGTGTCCAGGGAAGTAAATAGTGTGGGAAGAAATAGCCAGGGAATTGTTATGGCTAGGCTTTTATAGGCCCTAGGGCTGATAGCCTAGTACCAACCTATGAACCTAAAAGGATTTATTTATTTAAAGGGCAAATTTTGTGTATGCTCTAAACTTGGCCATGAGAAAGCAGCCAAGACTTGTATTAGTAAAGATGCAATCATAACAACAGAAAGTGTTGATCTAGGAGGGCAAAGTACATAAACTGGAGGCAGTACAGTGTTTGTGGAAAATGATTGCTCACTGTACACCAGGCAGAAGAGAAACACATTTATCCTAGCAATCATGTTGAAATGCAGGAGTGAGATTCAAGCTGCCATATCCAGCTGTATTCAAAAGATTTTTTTGTCGATAATCAGTCATTTTTGTTGCAGAACAGGCTAAGGGGTAAATACAAAAGTTTGTTCAACAAGGGGTGAGCCATCAAATAGAAGGGGACTTTGCTTCTCATTCTTTTGATGGGGCTCATAGAGAGACTTTGCCAATGAAACTTTTTTTCCAGTGCTCCAAAGGAAAATGCTTGAGAGACAGAAACAAATGCACAGGAGTTGATTAGAAGAACAAGGGGTACCTTAGGCTGGAACCAGACTGAGATGGTGTTGAATAGGAACATGTCCAGTAACACTGATATTAGTGCATGAATGTAAGATTACAAAGCATCAATCACATTTGTGAAATATGACGAAAATAAGAAAGGTTTGGGAGAAAGAGTGGATTTTTGTTGACTTTGTTAAACTTGTTGGACAACTAACAGGCATATGCCCCACTTCATGTTATTCATATTTGGAAGGACACTGAAAAGAAAAAAAGGAGAAAAAAGGAAAAAAAAAACAACTGCAAGTAAAATAAATTTTGTTCTTAATAATATTTGTATAACACATTTTATGATAAAAATTGCATGTTATGTAGTAAAGTATTTTCATTGATTGTTGTATGTGATAAAGATACTAAAGTAAGCAGATTTTTTTAAGAAATGTAGGCATTATAAAATAAAAAGAGAAAGTCTGGATAAAAGCCTGTTTAAGTCAATGGGTTGTCATGGAAACAAGCCAACTAAAGGTGAAAGCAATAAATTAAGAGGTCTGGACATTGTTTACTGAGAGAAATGTAAAACTAAAAGGTACAAGGGCAAGCAGCTCAGTAAAATAATAAAGTCTGAAATTTTTGGAATTAAATAAGAGGTAGCATTTTTTCTGGTGACTAAATACTTCAATGCATTTACTAAAACAATGTATGGTTTAGTTGTATTGAAGGATAACCAGTGCACATTTTCTTAAGACTAAAAGTTAATGTTTTCTTAAAGCAAACAAGTTGTTTTTCACATCTAGCAAGGGAATAAGGATAAGACAAGAACAAACATTAATTAGTGTAAGTTGGAACACAGGCTGTAGCATACAAGTTAGCATGATTAACCTTAATTTGAGGTTAATTAATACCTGTGGGTGCAGCTGATGATTTGGACAATTGTTCTTATCAGGAGGGTCAAACACCATTATTTGAAGATGGACACACTTCTGTGTATCTGTTTTAAGTTAATAGGTCATAGGAGTGTTCTGTGAGTATATTTTGAAGGTTTCCTTATAATAAAAAGTCTTGCAAAATGTGACATAGGTTCAAATGAAGATGACAATAAACAACTGTACAAAGGATCAAATTGCCAAACATTAGTGAGAGCATGTAACACAAAAACTGGAAATATACATTTAAAAATGCTGTCATATAATAGGTGGTAATAATCACTTCTTATCATGCTGGCTACACTAAACATATTATTTTGGAACCTGAATGGCCTCACAGGTATAGACAAAAATGTAAGAGTAATAAATTGTATTAAAAATGCAGACTGCAAATAGCAGTGCTACATGAGACACATTTAGAAAGAAGTGAGCACATGCATTTGATAAAGATAGCATTTCAGGATGGATATTCAGCAGAATATTAGGGACAAAGGGAAGGGGGAATATGTTTTCATCCAATTTATTGAATCGGCCACACGATGAAGGCTATCACATTTGTCAGCCTGTGCCACAACTACAACCCTAAGCATGTACTTGGAGGCTGTAGCCAAATGTGCCTGTACCTCCATGACAGCCCTAAATATACATTGAGTGGTAAGTAATGGCACATCAGGATCAAGTAGAAGATGGACAGCAGGCCTCCTCAGAGCATCCCTAACAACCATCCTGCATGGCACCTCACCCACACTTTGGCTATAGTCAGAGTCAACCAGCACTGAAGCTGTATTAACCACAATGCCCTGTTCAAGTGTCTCACCCTTCAACTGTCCGATATCTGAGGAATGAGTGGAATAGGCATGGGTAAGCATTCTGACTGTATCCGTCAGAAATCCAGGGGATGGTTGAATGTCAATCTTAGTATTAGATTCAACTTCTGCACTGTGCCTCTGTTTTACCACCATCATCATCAGAGGTTAACAATACTCTGACATCAGGTGATGAATGTCCTACACTTCCACTGTCAGGATCACCTGTGATGATAAGCAGCCAACACAGGAATGAAATTAATACTCCACCAAATATTAAAACAATTTATTATGATAAAAATCTAACATTGGTCCCACTGTTGCAGATGGTACAGCAATACAGACACTTATTACACCCACCACACACATACAGATGAATGCATATATCTGACGAATGTTCATCAATAAGCCAAAATTATTTTTCACTTACCATGTGCAGATGGTGCCCCACTTTGTAGGAAGGATGGTCCTAGAAGAGATGAAGCATGGGAAGGATGCAAATTAAACAGCACAATAGGAATAACACAGGGAGAGAATATTCACACAATTATCTACATGTCCTGTAAGAATAGTTTTAACTGAAACTTGTCTGACACATCCATTCACAGCCTATGTGTAATCAACAGCTATGTTGTATATGTCTATTAAGTTATCAACAGGTACAGTAAAACAAATCCCCAGTGAAGGATTACTCAAAGTTATATATTTTACTATACAAGCAAGTCTTGAACCTGTCTTATTTTAACTTACTTAGGAGCTGCTCCTGGGATACCGTTTTTCTTTCAGACACGTCAGTACATGTTGGTGTGCAGTTTTCAATGAGCTGTCTGAATCTCTGACAGTGGACAGGAACTCTTTATTTGGTGTCAGTGGTAGCTTGGTTGTAGCCCCCTCTCCCACCCTGCAGCCAGCTATTCACAGGTAAATGCAGTTACTCTCCTTCAGGTTGATGAAATCATATCAGTGACCTGGTGACGCACCTGATCATAAGTCCTAGAGCATCCCACAAATGCACTAACATTGTTCCCTAACTTGTTCCAAATATGCATTCTGGCAGCCATATCCACATGTTCTGTCTCAAACAGAAAGGCACCAGGGCACCTGAATGTCTGCTCTATTACATAATTTTCTGAGTCATTGAAAGGGGGTTTACATGGATTTGTACTCTTGGGTATTGTAATCCTATGTGACATAAAACAGAGAAGGATACAACACATAAATATCACCTAACTAAAGCCTTAATTACTTTATTATTTAACATTTGTTTACTGGGAAAGTCCAACTGGGACAGAGACTATTTTCAGCAGATGTCCGGGGAGAAATGCTCCCAAAGCATGTCTTTGGCGAGTGGGAGGAAACTAGAGCATCCAGAGGAAACCCATGCAAATGCAGGGAGGATATGCAGACTCTGTACAGAAGGCACCCCAGCCAAGAATCATACCAGAGAACCTCTTGGTGTGAGGCAACAATACTAACCTCTGCACCACCCTTACATACATATTTGTCAACATTTAGCACTGGAAACACATATTTCAGTTATTAAAACTGAAGGTTATGTGATTGGCCCACCTTATCCTCCCACACAAACCAATGTTTGTCCAAACCAAGGAATATCATTTTAGCAATATATTATGTTTCCCAATGAAATATCAAGATGCCTACACATTTTTAAGAGAGAAGCACACCCAAATGGTAGGTGGTTCTCCCACCCCCAAAACAACAAACAAATGAAGGTTTGTATAAACCAATGAATACCACATAATTAAATTGGTATATATGCTTTCCACAGAATTATTAAAATGTGTACACAGTGACAACAGAAAAGTAAATTTATGATTGCCAGTCACCTCTCACTTTGCCCACCACTCCCTTAAATGGCCCCGGCCATTTCAGAAGCATAACACCTGTGTCAGTGACGTGTACATTACATTTCTCTGCAGTAACACAGAATATTGTACAATACAATTTTAACAATAATACTTGCGATGAAAGTTAATAACCTGTCAATCTGAGAAATGTAAATGCCTGCCAAGAATGCCTATGCCAACAATGAACTATAAGAAGTTCAAAGAAATAAATGTTACATTTTCTAGTGTATATATAAATCGCTTTGTAACATATTACAAAATCTAAAATGTACTTGAATAATATAAGCATACCTTAGCAAAATTAAAAGCCTTCTCTACAGATAAATCTGCTTCAAAAGAATAGTGATCTTCTGTTTTGTTCAGATACAGAAGTTTTCTAATCTTCATGTTCCCTAGCTACACTGTTACATTTTTATAGTGTAGATTTAGGTCTCTGAGCATGGTGAAGATGTAAATCGGATGTGAATTTATTAGAATTGCTGAATACCAAGCTTTTGACTTTGTGTAGCAGATTGCAACTGTGAATGATTAGTGTGAGAGAGAAGGAAGACACAGCAGCAATTCAGACTACCTTCCCTGCAGTGTGTGTTTCACTCAGGATACACTTACAAAGTGTAGAAGTAACTTTATCAAGATTTTAAATGGAACTAAACAGCATATATTTATCATTTATTTTCAGCAGTAGGCAAACTCTTATGCATGTGCTGATAAATGTTTTTCACTGTCATGTACTTGTTATCCTAAAGTTAAATGAGAATGATGTAAAATTCACTCTAGAATGTCATGTTTGAGATTACAACAGAGATAAGGAAAGAATGAACACAAAACAATGAGAAGCCAGAGCTGTATTTGTGCAAAGAGAGTCATAAATGGTTGCGTGATTACTCTTTACCCCGAATATCTAAGCAACACATGTACAACCAACAAATGAGAATGTACAAGTGTATGTTCTGTTAATACTGTACAGGAAATGGGGATTGCTTGTATGTACATGATTTGCTTTTCTACTGCAAAGCTGTGTCTGTGGCAAGGAGAGATAATGCACTCCCACTGTGTTTTGGAGTTTCAATACTAAGATAGTTCAAATCCAGAGCTGTGTAAAAATATTTCACGTGTGAAAATGTTTTTTTAAATATTAATATTTGCATGGGGCTTGACTTAGTGTAGACACAGTGAAAAGCATCAGTATTTAAAATGTAATATCAGCTTGGACAATATGGACAGCATAAATTACAGCTGTGAATCAACTATGTGTGTACCACACCTTGTAAAGACATTAAGGCACACAGGACATAAAATAGACTATGTATCAAGTCGCACAATAATCTTTTAAGTATAAATGGTATTAAAATATTTTTACAAAGAAAATGTATTTTTGTCTGTGCCTGTCTTCTTTGCGCATTGCTCACCTGTGTACAAACATACCTTATGGTTATAGACAAAAAAAGATACATTGTAACTTGTTCTGTCTTCCTGCAGGAAACAGGGTAAGCAGAGTTGCGCGATGCTCAGCACTCTGGACAGTAATGAGTGTAAAAAATATACCGTATGCCTTTTTTTCACTGTGGCTAAGTTCATGGCCACAATACAGGTGAGTCATGGTTCTAATCCAGCACACTCCACATTTTATTAATGCTGTCCCACTTAATTTTAGATAAAATTAACAATATAAAGATAATTCTACATAACAATAAGTATTTATAGCAGTTGATAACATATGAATTATATGGGGCGGCCACGGTGGTGCAGCGGTTAGCGTTGTCGCCTCACAGCAAGAGGTTCTCTGGTTTGATTCTCGGCTGGGGTGCCTTCTGTGCGGAGTCTGCATGTCCTCCCTATGGTCGCGTGGATTTCCTCTGGGTGCTCCGGTTTCCTCCCACATCCCAAAGACATGCAGTAGGTGAATTGGACACTCTAAATTGGCCCTAGGTGTGAGTGTGTGTGTGTGTGTGTGTGTGTGCCTTCTGTGGAAGGTTGGGCGCCGGGCTGGCAACTCGACACCGTAAAACTCCACTGCCACCGGGAAAAGCAGAAAGAAGAAGAAGATAACATATGAATTATATGTGTGACAGGTGGTATCCTGACAATTATGTTTCCCTTATTAAAAGTTTCTTTTATGCCCTAGGATGGACTTTAAACTTTACTGATAGTCATCTTCATAACTCACCGATAATATTGAGTAGTCTGATGCAGAACTCAGAAATCTTTCCTTTAAGTAATATCAGTATATGCATTTCCAGTATATTGTCACACATCATTCATGCATCATACATGAGAGTGCATAAATCAGGACCTTGTCAGGTCACACACTTACATGGTTAGCTGAATTGTAGCAACACTCACTCTTTAATGTGTCTATATAATTAATGAGCATATCTAATAAACACTTCTGTGGCAATAAGGGAAAAACACCTATGTGGAAAAATATGCATTCTCTTTATTTACATAGGTTTGAATCCCGCATTGTACAAATTAAATTTTTCAGTGTGTAACGTCACACAGAATATGTGTCAAGTTATATAGTTTACACCCCCAATTCATGTCTCAAAAGTCAAGTCATTTAACAGGTGTAACTGCACACAAGCCATAAATTAATACCAACTAACACATTACTCTTCCTATTTCATAAACTGCCTTCATCTCTGTTTGGAGATGTTGCTCTGAGTGCACCACCATGCAAACATGGTTAGCATAGTTGTACAGGTTTTCACACTGGCCACAGAACATGATATCAGAAACTGGCAGGAAGATACTTTAACTGTTGTTGGATGACCTGTGCAGACATGGAAGGGGCTGGCAAGGATGGTGCCCAATTCAAGGCTCAAAGATTAGGCATAGAGGCATCAAAATATACATTCCTTGTAAAGATCTACAGCAATAGGCTTCGGCAGGGGGACTATACTGGGTCTCAATATAAATCAGAGGCTTGGAACATTCTAGCCAAGGATTTCTCCAAGTGCGACTGGCATTCCACACACTGGGAAGCACTGCAGGTATCATTACAATGTCCTCAAATGGAGCAAGCAAGAACAACTCAACCAGTGGTTGGATGAGTTTAAGACTGCTAACAACCCACAGATGTGTAAGTATACAGATAAGGATACTTTAACTGATATAGACAGCTGTAGATAGCCAGGATTGGTATGCACAATGTTTTTTCTCTTTTTCTTTCATTTATTTTACATCTGCTCAGGAGATTTCAGCAAACAGGGAGGCCCATGCTAAATGCTTAGAAAGATTCAGGGAAGCAAAGGATATGTATGCAGCACAAATTAACATTATTTTATTAAAATCATTGCTGTCCCATAAATTACTAGTAAATTAAGCATGCGTATCTTAACTGTAAAAGCAAATATGCATGGTTTATTCTGTAGCTCAAGGTAATTGTATGAGTCAAGTTTAATACTGTATTCAGATGTTGTGAGTTTAAATCCCACAAGTAACAAATACATACTAATTAAAAATGGTTAATATTAATTTCAACAAAATTGGCAGAAATCCCATGTTGTTAACTTAATCTGTATTCTTTTTTAAAACATATGTACAATATATGCATATTGCAAGGATTATTTGGAACAATTCTCAGTCTTTTTGTGGTTTTTAAAAAGTATAGTTAAGGTAAAAATAAAAATATATGTATATTGTACTAAATTATTGTATGTGACATATAATGGCTCTAATTATCTTTTTTCTTCTTTTTCTGTTACCCCCCCCCTCTTTTTTATTTTTATGTGTGTGATCATGCCTTACTGATGTCATAATTTTCTGACAACCAAGAAAATGACTTTCAGCACTGGGAGGTAGGCCAACCACTGTGGCTCAGCCTGCCACCCCTCCAGTGACTACCACCCCACAACCTTTCATGTTCCTCACCATTCCTGTCTCTGTCATGTTTGTCCTGTTTGTCTGCACCAGCTTCCTTACTCAGCCTGCCACCCCTTTAATGGCTGCTGCATTAACTCTTAGCACATCTGAGATGCAACCTGGTAGCACTGCATCAGTGGCCCCTGCACAACCTGGGCCTTCAACATCAGGTAGCATTACCCAGGCAGCTGGTGCAGTGGTACTTTCTGGGAGTATTGGTGGAGGTGGTGATTTTATCACCTGCGAGGAGCTGCCAGGTATGGTGCATGAGGTCTTTGCAGTTACCACTGGTGAATGCCTTAGCTGTCTGGAGAATTTGCTTGTGGGAATGCACAGAAAATCCAAATGTCAAGCAATCCAATAAGATGTCAAGGAAAGGGACAGTGATTCTTTACTGATGTCATAATTTTCTGACAACCAATAAAATGACTTTCAGCACAGGTAGGTAGACCAACCACTGTGGCTAAGCCTGCCACCCCTCCAATGGCTGCTACACCTGAACCTTTTGTGTCCCTCGCCATTCCTGTCTCTGTCTTGTTCATCCTGTTTCTCTGCACCTGCTTCCTCACCTACCCTACTTACCTGACCTTGACATTCCTACATCCATTCTCCAGCATTCCTCTCATTTTAAAATAAAATCAAAAAATGGACCCTGTCCCACAAAAAAATGTGTCTCATACATAGCTTTTCACTTCGCACATGTGTCTTCTCGACATACTTGTTTTGGTCTAATTGGCTATACAACATGACTACGTTGTTGTCTCCCATATGTGCTGTAGTGACAGTCCATATTCATCCAATGTTCTAGGCATATTCATATTACACTCTTGAAGAAGTGGATAGCTATAGTTATTTCATAATTCCCTCCTTCACATTCCTGTGTTGCTTCCCCTTTGTTCTTCCCCTTGCTTGCCCCCACCACCATTTCACCACTTTCCTATCTGCCCCATTTTCACGCATTAATCTGGTCAAACAATAGAATCACACACCACTTACATGGCAGAATTGCCCCTAATAAAGTCCTTCACTTTTTGTTCTCTGCACTTGAGCAGAGTTTGGCAACACACACCAATGCTGAGTGATGGTGAATGGCTCTTCATGTCCTGTTATTAACTTTGTCCAGTGCTGTTTAAACTCACTGTACCAAAGGAACACAAAGTTAAATCAAAGTGAAGGCAGTACTTTGAAACATTTACTCAAGCAGTTATTTAGACTGCTGAATGCATAAAAAAGCAAATCCATATGTGTGCTGTTCACATAAATCACTTGACTGCTGTTTATTTTATACAGTACTTCATGGTAGTCATTGCTTTTAACATTTGTAGGAATTATCACATTTGTTTATGTAATACCATCCTGACACCATTTGTAAAAAAAATAGATTAACTTGGTTTCAAGCCTTGCACTGCTTTTACACCTACTGCCCTGGGCAAAGCTAGACCACAAGTGTATTTCTTATACTCAGCACTATCCAAAGTGCTGATGGCTATACCTCACTAATTAGCATGTTTGAGCCAAGGAAGGTGAAATTATATATTACTATTTTCCCATTTAAACAGAGAACTGTGTGTGCTCATCACTTGACTCTGTGAACATGGAGAAGGCAATAGCAACAGTTCTTAATATCATAAAAGTTATGGCATATTTCCAATTTAAATACAGTATGAACACCATAGTATCTGTCAGCGATTTCTCCCATAGCATATATGCATAAGTTCTTCTCAAGGTCTAGTTGTATTCATTAAATCTGAATCCTGCATGTGCAAACACTATGCCATCATTCACACACACAGGTTGTTCAGCGATGCACTATGTAAAGATGTGTTTGGCATGTATTACAATGCCTATTGACCAGTTATTCTTCCTCCCATCAAAACCAATTTAAAAATACAATCAAAAGGAAGGGACTTGTTACTGACTGAACACATATTTACTCAGACTCATGTGTGTCCTGCATCTATGCACTTGGAAATGGGTATGTCAATAATAGATCTAATGTCAACTACACTGCAAAAATAAATAGCATACTGTAACTGCATTGGTACATTATTTAAAGCCTTATACTGACAATTGACATTGGGATTGTCTTATACTTGTCTTACGTGGATATCTATGCATCACAATATGAACACACATACAACACTTGCATCCATGCTGATCACAAAATATATGTGTGTGTGTGTGTGTGTGTGTGTGTGTGTGTGTGTGTGTGTGTGTGTGTGTGTGTGTGTGAGAGAGACAGTGTGTAATGTACACAACATATTGAGAAACACGTGCATGTATGTCTCAGTTCTGCAACATGCGTTCTTGACAGCTTATTGCATATAGTTTAAAAACTCCTGTCTTTTAAAGTGTATCTGCATATTGGAACCAAAACAGAAAATCCAAAGTTCAGACTTTACACATCACTCTCATAACAAGGTATGTAACTTGCATCATAGAATGATGATATCATCATCTATAAAGACCACTAAAACAATGAAAAATCAGGCTTCAGTGATGGTGCAAATATTAACTAATGTGTTCTGCAGATGGGAACAAACAAGTTAGGGATGAAATTAACACAACAGCCAGATTTAATTTGTGTTTGTATGTGTAAGTGTGTATAATTGTAGTCAAAAGACCATGAGTCTATAGCCTACTCTCATCCAAGTCTCATGGAGAACATAAATTCTTAGCCATACATGCCTACACAGCCATTCCATACAGTCCTCAAAACATCTTCTCACAAGTATACACTGATGATGCCATCTGATATAAAGTGTTCTGCAACAGTCTAAAACTCACAATTGTGCTGTAGCACTTGCTTTAACTCATTACAGCTGGGTTTACCTTCAGGCATTTCTGCAGTTACATCTTACCAACACCTCTAGGCATCAAATATTGCTTGTTCATTAATAATTCCAAATCCATGCTACATACAAGGTAACAAAAAATGTCCTCTTAAAGCATACATGATGGAACACACAATTGTATTGATATTTGACTTCTGTCTAATCCAGCCAAAGCAATACTGAATATTAGTTGTATATTGTTTGTATTGTAATGATTTTCATATTTCTCTAAACATCTCAACATTCATGTAACACATAGAACTGCATAGCTTCATATGAAAGTTCACAGCCATATGAAGAAAATCCTGCTTGCAGTATTTGTTTTGCTTGAATGGTTACTGAGATATCAAAGGCTGTTTTTACAACATTACAGAATTAATATTCACTGCCTTTATTTTGGCTTATAAAATCCAGTTTAAAGCAGTCAAACTGAATGAATGCCACTAATGTAAAGATTAATTTAGCCTGAATAGTTTGCCATTTGCAGTTTTCAAGTAACACTTATGATTCCAGAGATATGAATATTTGAACTGTTAGGTGATAATGTAATTGTTTTAAAGGCTCAAGCCACACCCACTGGGAGTTAAAAGTATACAATCAAAAGAGCTGTACTGGAGGGAATGAGTTAAGTACTGTGTTCTTTAGCTTGTGCAACTGGTTATGTAGGGTTCTAATCTCACTGCAGTCAAATTGTGTGTGCATAGTTGGAAAAGCATGAGTCTGTATTCTACTGTCAGCAATCAAGTCTCATGAAGAGCAAACATTTTTGCAGTCATACATGCCTACACAGCCATCAGACAGCTTCTCAACATCTTCTCACAAACATAAAGTGATGATATTTGCTATAAATTGTTCTGCAACAATGTAAAAGTTAGACTTCTGCCATGGTGCTTAAATTAAGTTTTGTGTTCTTTAGATTTTTATAACTAGTTAGGTAGGGGCTCTAACCTCACTGCAGTCAATTTGTGTGTGTGTAGTAAGAATAGCATGAGTCTATATCCTACTATCAGCAATCAAGTCTCATGGAAAACAGAAATTTTTATAGTTGTGCATCTACACAGCCATTTCATACAGGCCTCTCAACATTTTGCATACACTGATGATGTAATCTGCTATAAAGTATTCTGCAATAGTGTAAAACCATGGCACTTCCATAAAGTGCTGTGCTCTCTAGCTTGTGTGCAACTAGTTAGGCAGGGGTTTTATTCTCATTGCAGTCAACTTGTGCATGTAAGTGTGTGTGTGTGTGTGTGTGTGTGTGTGTGTGTGTGTGTGTGTGTGTGTGTGTGTGTGTGTGTAGTTAGAAGAACATGAGTTTCTATTCTACTGTCAGCAATCAAGTCTCATGGAGAACACAATTTTTTACAGTCATACATGCCAAAACAGCCATTTCATACAGGCCACCCAACATACACTGATGATGGCATCTGCTATAAAGTGTTCTGCAACAGTACAAAAGTCAGACTTGTACCATGGTGCTTGCACTCTGTTCTCTCCCTTGTGAAACTAATTAGGTAGGGGCTGTAATCTTACTGCAGCCAATGTGCATGTATGCATATCTAGAAGAGCATAAGTCTGTATCCCACTAACAACAATCAAGTCTCAGGGAGAACAAAAAGTTTTATGGTCATGCATGCCTATACAGCCATTTCATTCAGGCCTCCTAATATCTTCTTCCAAACATATACTGATGATATCATCTGCTATAAAGAGTTATCTGATATGATAAAAGCCTGACTTGTACCATACCATAGCACTTGTGTTAAATACTGTGTTTTGTAGATAGCTAGTTAGCGGTTCTAAACTCTATGCAGTCAAATCGTGTATGTGTTTGTGTTCAGTAAGTTGTCATTGTCAAGACCATTTTAGAGCAGCATGTGTGATACTCCTCATAACATCTTCTCAAAACACACTGATGATGTCATGTACACAGTCTGGTAATCTAAAAGTTAGAGTTGCACCATGGCGCTTGTGCTAAATGTTGTGTACTGTAGCTAGGTAAGCAGGTGTTCAAAACACACTGTAGTCAACTTGTGTGTGTTTGTGTTCAGTTAGCTGCCATTGTGGAGACCATTTTAGAGCAGCATATGAGACACTCCTCTTAACATCTTCTTAAAGCACACTGATGATGTCATGTGCTACAAAGTACAGTCTGATGCTCTCAAAGGCAGATATGTTATGTGGTGCTTGCATTAAGTAGTGTAACCTGTAGGTAGGTAGGGGTACAAAACTCCTTACAGCTAATGTGTGTGTATTTGTGCTCAGTTAGCTGTTATTCTAGGGACCATTTTAGAGCAGTGAGTGGACACTTCTCCTACTAACTTCTTCTGGACATACACTGCTGATATCATCTTGTATAAAGTGTAGTCTGGCACTATTTAAGTCAAACTTATACTGTGGTGCTGATGTTAAGTACTGTGTTCTCCAGCTTCTGTAACTAGATGCCTAAGGGGTTCTAATCTCACAACAATCAACTTGAGTGTGTTCATCCAGATAATATTTTGGAGAAATTTTTACACTGTGATGTGACTCCATATCTATGTCAGACACTCCTCCAAGCATCTTCTTCTCAGCATACAATGCTGCTATTATCCTCTATAAAGTGCACCATGACACTGTTAAAGTCAAATATACATGGTGGTATTAGTCTTACATTGTATATAATCCAGCTTCAATACCTACTCAGGTTTAAGGTTCAAATCTGACCTCAGTTAACTGCTGTATGTGGTTGGTGGTATATTACAGTTATCATATGATCTTTTGAATCTCTTTTCATTAGTTTCCCACTCAGGAGAGCCTTTAACATAGCCCCATAAGGCCAACATCTCCTTTTTTCACTCTGTCCACATAGCATCCTTTCTGCAGAATACTGGAGAATGCCATCATCTAAAATATGCATGCACACATCGTGAAGCAGAGTCCTTCCATAGTGCTCTGCAAGCCATCTCCAGAACAGTGTAGTTGCTAATTCTCTCATGAGGTAATGCACATGTCATGTATGGACCAAGGCAATATGTGACACAATCAAACACATATAAACAAACGCACATACCCTTAATATCTTCCATCCTTTAGATATAGCAATTTTTGTCTAAATACCATAATAATAGCTAGAATTTTATGTAATGTTGGCCCTTAGCATATTAATGTCCTATAACCCCATGAACACTGCACATATCAATGCCGCTGTCATCTACATGTGGTTTGCTGAGGTGTGGATGTATGGTAGCCACACAACAGTGCATTCCAATCTGTGATTTGGACTAATGCATTGATGGCACTGCTGCCATTTGATTACATTTTCCTTCAATAACAGCTGTATTAATGTGCCTCTTGAGAACTGTTGACATGTAATGATGCTATGTATATTGCTGCCTTACTAAGACATGTGTTTATGAAGTGGAGTATATCAACATTTTACGCAGTTCTCATTCAACCATCACAGTGACACCTGCAGAATGGCAAAGGCATGCGTATGCATACCTACAATCATTTAATGCTTTGTGATATACAACAATATAACATCATACAGATTACATAGGCACAAACATCTTGTTTCATCTACATGTAATGCTGTTATACACAAAGATATAACTAGTTCAGATTCAACTGCAACCTTTGTGAATTTATTGTATGTACAATTGTGTTGCTATTAACTGTGATTATTGAATTGGTCCCAGTAGTATTGTGTGACTATCAGCATTTTTGTCGGTAACTGTTCTGCATGAACCAAATCCAACTCATTTTTAATGTTTCCAGATATGGTATCAGGGCCCCTCACACATGGCTTTCCAGTGAAAAACATATAGGCATATTATGTGAAATTGAAGTAAGTATGAGACATAGGTAGAGTTGTATGACTGTGTGAACAGTTCAATTGTGTGGCATGTAATGCATACCCATGGTTGTATTTGGAGGTGTTGTAACAAATCATTTTTAAATAAGTACAAAATGTTAAGGGGAATACACAACTAAGCACAGAGATGTTTGTGGATTGCACCCCCCCCCATATTCAACCATAAGAAATAGACAATCTGCTAACTGACAGATTTGGATGAAACTTCACCCGTCTGTCCACACTGGACATCACCCAAAGTATACATGCAAATATTACTCAGCGTATTTTCTAAAGACAGCAGTTAATCTGTGCATTCTCTAAGGCTAAAAATACATCATCAATGGGCCCTGACAAAATCCCATGTTGCCTTTTCAATAGCTTAAAACTTGCCCTAGTAGACACAGTTAGATCCCTATTTAACCACAGCCTCTAGATAGGCTATGTTGTGGCAGATGAGTGTACAGCAACAGTCATCCATATGACAGTGTTACCATCAACTGACCCAGGAATTATAGAGCCATAAGCCTGACTCACCTCATCTGTAAGACAATCAAAACAATCATCATGGACCTTATCAAAAAGGACACATCATTTCCAGACCATGTACCTAACCCATTTTTGATTTGTTAAGGCTGCATCATGTTTGTTAAATTTGTTTGACGTCTTCAAGAAGGTCAACAAGGGTATGGATGAGGGAAAAACTGTGCATCCCATCTAACTAGACCTGGCCAAGGCATTTGACACAAATCCACACAAAGGTATTACTGATAAACTATCTGAGCTGGGCATAGATACATACATCACTATGTGGGTAGCCAAATGGATCACTGACAGGATATGTATTGTGGAAGTGTGTGAATAATTCACAACTAGAAAGAGGCCAGTGACCAGGGCTGTACCACAGGGTTCTGTACTAGGCCCTTTCCTGTTTGTTATTTACTTTTTAGAAGTCAAGACAAACTTAGACAGCCTTTGCCTTACCAACTTTGTGGATGACTGCAAAATATGGACAAACATCAAATCCACAAAGACTACTGATATACTGGAGAAAGTATTAATGCACAAAAATGAGTGGTGCCAGAACCATGGAAACACACTAAATGAACACAAAATCATAATTAATCCCTTTTTGAAAGTAAATACCCAAGCTAATTACAATACAGGCAGCACACCCCTATGCATACTCCCAGTGATATGTAATCTGGGAACTCATTTAGATAGTAATTGGAACTTTGACCACCTTGTGTCCACAGTGGTGACAAATCCCTTGCATGTGGCACAACTCATAAGTATGGACAGGCCATCCACATCAAAGGACATTATAATGTCATTGTACTCAGCCCTCATCACACCAATAACTGAATAGAATGCACCCTTTTGCACATACCTCACTACACACTTGCAACAGCTGGAGCAACCCCAGAGTTTTTGCACAATGAAGATAAATGGTATAAACAACAAGTCATATGGAGAAAGATTGAAAGGCCTATCATTGTAGTATATCTCAGACAGACAGATCTGTGTCTGGGCTACAGAACACCCTCCAGTCTAGCCCTAATGGAAATGTTACACATTGTTAACACAAACTGCACAATGGTCACTCATTCCAATGAAGTTACCCTAGTGTCTGACATAATAAATTATGTTAGAGAGATAAATACATCTCTCTGACACTACCCCTTATCTGGAACATGCTTGCTATTCATGTAAAGCAAAGGTCTTTTCTGACCCTCTTCAAGTGCAACTCAATGGATGGTTAATCATAGATTCATAGATTATTACTAGGCTAACTGCCCTTGTGAGCCATTTAAGCCTAGCCAATTACCTCACATGAGAATCATACCTTGCACCTCATGTCTGTAAGGTAAAGCATGTGATTGTACTTCTGTTGTTGCACCCATATCCCTCATGTATAGAGGAAGTTGCTATTAAATAACATAGTACAGGCACATACCTGTGTGAACATTGTTCACATAGCTATTGAAAACTGTGCAACTCATGTTAAATATGGCTGGACTTTTATGAGCTCTTGGGACTTTAGTCTGGTACTGTCCTATGCAGCTATAAACCTATGGAGTTCAATTGTATCTTTGGTACAGCTATAGTGTGATTGTACAGCATTAGGGACATACCAGTACATCACATAAGTATGTATGATAGTTTGCATGAACATATCCGCATCCATGTCAGAATTTCATGGTAGTATAAAATTGTCCATGTCAATGTCAGGGTGACAGTGATCATATGGTACATGTCTTGGGTTTGACATGTGCTGACAAAAAGTGGGCTCCATGTATTGTTTTGTATGTGGATAATATCACAGTGACAGCTTCCTTACTCATTGTTGCTAGACTTTGCAGTACTGTAGTTTCTGAGAACATGGGCATAACTGATGCATTGCCATCAGTCTCACATAGTGCTGCATCATTCATTATAATGGATCAGTTCTTAATTCACACATCAATTGCAGATGCTGCAGACAATATCCATTGCTATTACATGTGGCAGATGCATGCAATACACAGCTGTGTGTAGGGAATCTACCCATAATAATGTGTTGTTTTTAAGTATTGTTATCCATATGGTTGATACCTGTGTCATTCAGGGATGCTTTACTCAAGTGTATCACTTTTTGGCACAGTGAGCTCCCACAATCCATATTCTTTGTGATGCATAACCATTAGCAGTTGACGGTGCCAATTTCCATTCAAGGTGTCCTACAAGATGCATGTGTGAAAAGTCTTCCTGATGGTATGGGTTACATTCTTGAAGATGTGGATTGTGGCTTATGTGTCATGCAAACCTCGCAACTGGGCAGGCTTGCCTCTAATTTAAACTACAGGTGTAACATTGTCTTCACTTAACACCTCAAAATAGTGGTCATTTTTGAGGAAGGTGTGTTGAATTCCTCTTATAGTTTATAGGTTCATAGGTTCATAGGTTGGTACTAGGCTATCTGCCCGAAGGCATTTATAAGCCTAGCCAGAATTTGTTGGCTTTTGCCATCCCCTTAGTACATATCTATTTATACTACTTTGCCTGCTTAATTTCCTAATGTTATGCTCCTCCACGAATATAGACAAACATATGGTTGAATTTATATATGTGTTTTAAAGTCTTGTTCAAAAATATATGCATAGTATCAAATAACACATTTACAGAATAAAAATGTAAAAACTAACACTTTTTTGTCAATTGTGTTTATAATTTCTATTACTTATTGTAATAATTTGTACGTAACCTTAGACTGCAGCTTTTCTCCCAGGCCCCAGCTGAAAATGTGCACTGTCCCAATCGGACCATCCCGGTCAACAAATGTAAAACAAAATAAAATAAATTTCCCTCTGTCCACCAGTTCTAGCTCTAATTCCATTGTACATTCCACCCCTGTGGCAGACCCAGAAAATAAACTATGACCACTCAGCTACAGCCATTACTTTACTCAAAAGGTAGAGCTTAAAATGTTATCCCCCATGCTCAGTCTACCCCTGAAGTGAACTAAGTCTCAAGAACTTTATCTCAACCTCTGAGCCCAATCTACAGGTGGCTGGACATCACCCCTACTCAACAGAACTTCCATATCCCTGTTCAGCAATCTGGTACCTGTTCAAAGTATACAAGTGCCTTACTGTAAGCCTTCACCACTTATAAAAGATAACACATTGTGTTTGTGACCCAGTGCAACACAAAGTTAAACTTTAATCTTTAATAAGATTCTGGAACGTTTTGTCTGGTTATTAGAATTAGACATACACAACTCTTATACCATAAAAACAACAAATATACAAAGCAGAAAGTTTTGCTAAAACATAAAAGCCAAATACAGACTCAAAAATTAATCTTAGGTTCATAGGTTGGTACTAGGCTATCGGCCCTAGGGTCTATACAAGCCTAGCCATAACAATTCTCTGGATAGTTCTTCCCACAATATTTACTTCCCTAGACTCCAGATCCCCAAGGTGAATTTCCTATCTCCTATCCAATTGTCAAGGTTCCTTTTGAAGAGGGCCAAGGAGGTGCTCTGCTTGACATGTATGGGCAGTCTGTTCCAGAGTATGGGGAGTCTCTGGGTCAGGAACCTATCCCTCCAGCATGTTTTGTTCATTGTGATGACAAGGTTTAGATCCCTGGAGCGTGTGGCTCTGAGGGATTGGGATTTCTTTAAGTGGTTTGACATGGCCTTGTATGTTAAGCAGAGATAGCCTCTGAACAGATGATATGCCACAGAGTATAGCTGGAGTTTTTTTTTAGACTGTCAGCGTAGGGCATCTGCTTTAGGCCTATGATTCTTTAAGTGAGGTATTTATGCAACCTTCCAGCTGTTGCAGATGTCTTGTGAGGTACATACCAAACGGGGTGTTGTACTAATTGGTCTATTGAGGGATGAGTACAGTGAAACAATGACCTTTTTTCTGGATGAAAAGCCCTTAGTGAGGAGGTGTGCCACATAGAAGAATTTCCTGTTGTTGTTATCAAAGGTGAGACCACTGTCCACCTGTGTCCCCAAGTCTCTCATCACACTTTCGGTGTTTAGTGTACTGCCACCTATGTGGTAATTCATGGGTACACGTTTTTTTCCCCAAAGGGGATAACTACACATTTCTTGGCTTTAAGCTTGAGCCCATGGCTCTGGCACCAAGCATTCATTTCTGTAAGGCCCTTTTGTAGAATATCCACATCATTTGGGGATTCAGTAATGGCTCCCAGTTTGCAGTCATCTGCGAACTTTGTTAGCCAGAGTCCCTTAGTGTTGGCCTGTATTTTGGAGAAGTAGATGTCAAACAAGACTGGTCCCAGGACTGAACCCTGAGGTACCCCACTTGTCATGAGTTGGATTTGGAGTCAGCTACTTTTACAGTCTGGTTTCTGTCAGTAAGCCAGTTGGTAACCCATCGAGTGATATAGGGATTTATGCCCAGCTTAGTAAGTTTTTATATAATTCCAGAGTGGGGGATGGTGTAAAAAGCCTTGGCAAGGTCCAGATGGGCTATGTGGACCACTTTACTCTTGTCCACAGCTCTGGAGACTGATTTCAAAGAAGTCAATCAGGCTCAGGAGACAAAATTCAACCCTTCATGAACCCAAACTGGGTGGGGTCCAGTGTTTGAATCTGGCCAATGTCTTTGCTTATAAGTTCCATGATATGCGTTCCATGCCCTTGCATATCAGGCTCATCAGACTGATGAGACGGTAGTTCTCGGGATCCAAGGTGGATTCCCCCCTTGTGGAGTGGGATAACTGTAGCTGTGCGCCACTCAGTGAGCATGAAGCCTGAGGTGAGGCTATGATGAAACATGACACTTAGGTGAGGTGCCACTTCATTTTGTAGTTCATGTAGTACACAGCCCAGAATGTCATCTGGTCCCATGGATGCTGTATTCTTAGCTTTGGAGAGAGCAGTTTCTACCTCTGTGGCCGTAGTTACTGGAATTTGGTAATCCTTTGGTATTGAGATGGGCTCTTTTGGGGGTAAGAGGGTGGTGAAGTTAGCATTAAATAGATCTGCCAGGATACTGGCAATATCCTTGCGATCAGTATATTTAATGCCATTCTGTTGTAACTCTGAGCATTGCCATTAAGGTTCTTGACATAACTATAGAATACCTTGTGGTTGTCTTTGGAATCTTTGGCAATTTTATTTTCGTAAGTAGCTTTGGAGGATTTTATCTGGGATCTCAGCTTCTTACTGAGGCTGATAAGGGAGTTTTTTGCATTCTGGGATTTTCCACTTTTCTGCAACAGTTACTTCCTTCTGTTGTATAGTTTGTTTATGGTAGGGGACCACCAGATTGGCTTCCTTTTTTTACTGACAGAATCATTACAGTTGTACAAGTATGCTCCTGCAGAACATATATAATACCTTGCAATCTTATATTTTATGCCAATGTCACAGATTAATGATGGTATTATCTTAAAATTGTCCATGATTATTGCTACTTCTGTCTAATGCTGTCCATGAGCCTGTTGCTATATGTCCTTGATTGGCTGAGATCTATGCTAATATTTCAGTCATATTCAAGCAACTCATTTTACACACCTTCACGATATGCACACACCCTTATTGTATATATCGTCCTTGCTAAATGTCATCTCCTGTGATCAAGTAAGGATGTTTATATCACAACCAATCATCTCTATTGATATGTTACCTTATGTGACAGTCCCATCATATACTGTAATGTGCGATGATATAAATATACTCACACAGCAGGTGTAAACAGCAGTACATACTGTGCTATGTACATATGTGCTTCATGTTTTGCTACTGACTTGTCTTTGGAGTGTATGTACATTGACATGCCCTTATTTGGTGAACGTTACCATGTTTTACATATCCTCTTCCTTTTTCTTCATTCTGAACAGTCATGTCTGTGGCCTTTCCAATACAAACACTTCCCCAGACTAGTGTATTTATAATGTATTCTATGTACCCCCAATGATCACCACAAATCCTTTACTAAAGTATTTCAAAACATGTTGTAGTGTACATCGCACTGAGTACACTTTTCTATAATGTGGTACTACTGCATTTATTGCATTCATTGCAAATGTATACTCAGCAAATGCTTTAGTTATCATATTATACTATAAATGAAACTGTCTATTAGATACCTGTTTAAGTCGAATATTGCTGACTATTGAAAATTGCTTTCTTTATTTACATTGTTTTAACTTACTTATCTTCCTCTCTCTCTGTCCTATTTTAATAGTTTGCTAGGTGGACCCTGTACTCACCGGCTTTGTCTGACTCTGCCCTCCGGGAAGACCAGAACGCCACCTTCTAACCCTCACTCCCTCATCTTAAAGAGTTCGCCCATTAAAGATTGTTAAAGTATGTTATTCTCATATGTGTCAGCCATAAACTCTGTCCTGTTTATCCTAGTCTAGCTACCTGCACAGGACTGCCAGCAGCCACTAGCCCCTGTCCTTCTCCCCATTCTAATTTAGTCTCCCTTTTCCCCTCCCCAAGACTACCACTGGGATTGATATCTACTTTTCACTAACTCCTTACCTCTCTCATCTCTTTCCTACCTGCATAATCTCTGATACTTGTTCCTTTTGCCACCAGGTGGCTTCCTACTGTTACCTGGCTTGCTCCCTCTGGCCTACTTCTTAATACTCATTTTCCTTTGTTCTGCACCTATATCCTCTCTTACACTGCTTCTCATTTTCTTTACTCCTGACCTTGCCTAACCACCCTTCCAGTATAGCTTACTGCTATAAACCTGTACATCTTCATAGAATACAGCTCATTATACAAAGTATACCTTTTTATCTGTTGCAAACCTACCTGCTGTTTCCATAGCTCACTGATTGTTTTTTCTGGGCCTCACTACTCTTTTGTGTCTGCCCGCTCCGTTTCACTCCGCTCAACCTCCCTGCCCCCAAATTCCACCCGCCCCCAGCATCCCTAGCTTTATCCATATAATAGCCACTCCCCTTCATATCATAAACCTATCACAATCCAAATTCCTAGAAACACCCATTCCTTTTCCCGCTTTTTCTAACTCACTCATCTCAGTAAGTAAGTGAGTAAATAGTTTTATTTTTCTAATCACCATGAATATGGGAAATATAGTAATCCTGTGCTTTTTACTATCTCTGTTAGCTAGCTTATACCATATTAGCAAATATGAAGACCAACCATATATAGGTTACCACTTCCCCAGAAAACAAACAACAGCATTAGGGTCTCAAATTGCTCTTAAACTCCACTACCAACAGTCCGACCTCATTAAAGCCAATAACATCCACTACCATCGAAGCAAAGTTAACCTCAACTATCATAAAAACAAGCTATCCCATAAACTAGTACAAAAATTCAAAAAACTCCTAGAATACATCAGTAAAAATATCTCAAGGGCTGGAGATATCCACCCCAATCCAGGCCCTACATCAACAAGCAACCCTAACTGTCCTATGAATCTCCTAAGACATCCCACTTGCTACAAATTTTCCATCTAAATATTAGAAGTGTCAACAACAAAGTGCATAATTTACATGCACTCCTAGACACTTACCTACCAGATATAATGTGTCTAACTGAAACATGGCTAAAACCAGAGATCAAAGACAATGAACTCATCCCACCTGGATATAATATATACAGGAAGGATAGAAACAAAAAAAAAGGTGGCGGAGTTGCTGCACTCTTTAAAACTAACCTTAACGTTACCATTAATCCTACCCAACCACCAATTTTCTAATACTGAAATACTAAAGATTCACTTGAACAAAGAAAAAGTATTAACCTAATTGTTTTATATATCCCCGGGAACAATGTCTATACATTGGAGAATATACTAAACTGGCTAATGAATAACTACCCACAAGAAACTATAATTATGAGTGATGTTAACATTGATTGGTACCTATGCTCTAATGATAATAACCCCACTAACATCAACCTTCATGGTTACTCACAAACTATTACTACATCCACCAGAATGGGAAACGCTAATCAAAAGAAAGCATTCTTGACTGGATCCTTATAAACAGTCACCCTCACACATATACGTCCGGAACCCTGCCTAATGAAATTAGTGACCACCTTATCACATATATTACTAAAAATAAACCAGACAACTCCACTGCTCCAGTCTTCAGATCTATAAGAAACAAAAAAAACTTTGACCTCATAAAATTTAAAAATGAGCTGCAATCCTGTAACTGGACACCACTCATATATCTTCCCCTAGATGAAGCAGTAGAACATTTCAATACCACCTTTCTATCCATACTAGATACCCATGCCCCCAAAAGACTCATCAAAACTAAAACAAAGATTGCCCCTTGGCTCTCAACTGAATCGAAACTTAAAATAAAACTCAGAAATAAAGCTTGGAATACCTGGCGTACAACTAAAACAATCCTAGACCGTACGAAATTCCAACAACTAAGAAATGCAACGAAAAAAGCCATAGTAGATGACAAAAAAAACTTTTACTGTTTGTTACAGAATAAGCACCAAAATAACCCTCAGAAATTCTGGGCAGGCTTGAATAACCTTCTCCACCCAGGTAAATCATCCACTCCAACTCCTGAAACAGCAATGGATAAAGACCCCATAGAAATAGCCAATACCTTCAATATGTTCTTTACAAACATTATCAAAACCTTAGCCAACCAACTATCCTCCTGTAGCCAACCGATCATGGAAAAACTACCACAACCTTTAAAGACCTTCTTCCTAAAAAGTGTCCCTACATCTTCAATAAGAGCTCTTTTACAGAAACTTAAGCCATCTACCCCCTCTGCAGACCTACTCCCAGCGGAATACCTTCAAAAGCTGCAGATGTTATAGCCTATCCAGTTTCTATCCTCATTAATCGTACTTTCTCAGAGTCATTAGTACCAACTTTATGGAAAATATCCCATGTAATACCACTCCATAAAGGAGGGACATCCACTGAACTATCTAACTATAGGCCCATAGCGTTAATGTCCCCATTAGCCAAAATTATGGAAAGATGTATGCACAAACAGCTACTCCACTATCTTATCCATAATAACCTACTAGCCAACTCCCAGCATGGTTTCAGACCCAAACACAGTACCACAACTGCCCTTCTCTCCTTCACTGACACAATAAACCATAACCGTAATGACAAGAAAGTGTCCTCTGCCTTATTTCTAGACCTATCAAAAGCATTTGATATGGTCAACCATCAACTACTCATGGAAACCTTAAAAACCTCTATCTGGATAACTTGACACTAGACTGGTTTAAAGCCTACCTCTCAGACAGGAAACAAGCAGTATTGTGGCAGAATACTCTCTCCACTTTACTACCAAATACCATTGGGGTCCCTCAAGGGTCCATTTTGGGGCCACTTCTTTTCTCGGTCTTCATTAATGACCTCCATTCAGTCATTCCTGAGGCCACCTGTATTCAATATGCAGCCGACTCAACACTGGTTTGTTCGGATACATCTCCAGACAGACTATCAACTAAAACCCAAAATTGCTTCACCAAAGTCGAAAACTGGCTATTAGGACGACAGTTAATCCTAAATCCTAAAAAAACTAAATTATTGATCTTTCAACCAACTCACAAAAATCATCTTATTGATGTCTCCATAACATCCAAAAATGGTACTATCATTTCCCCAGACCCCATACGAAATTGCTAGGAGTTACTATTGATAATAAACTGAAATTCGACATACATATCAACCTGTCCATCAAAACAGTAAACAAAAATTAGGATCGCTCTATAGAATTAAAACTTCCTAACACCAAGTACTAAAATCACCATTGCCCGAACACATTTGCTCTCCACCCTTCTTTATTCATCTGCAATATTCACCAATCTTAACAAAACCATACTTGATAAACTATCCAGCTCATATAATCATATAGCTAGATTTGCAGCAGGAACTCCATACAGGACCCATCACTGCACCAACCTCAAAAACCTAACATGGATTGAACTCCCCAACCTTGTTAGAATTACCCAACTCACTGAGATATATAAAATTCTCAAAAACCCCGACAACTGTCCTTCACTTCAGAACCTAGTCCTTCTATACTCTAATCTTAACAGTCTACGCTCTGCTAAAAGACCACTCATAAAGATGGTCAAAGCTTACAATACTGGAGGAGATGCACTCTTTCCAAACGCCGTTGGAAAAGTCTGGAACTCTCTTCCCACCAGTATTCTTTCCTCTACCTCCCTACCCCATTTCAAGAAACAACTGTTTCACCACTATCAGAAGCACTGGCTTTGCCAATGCTCATCTCTGACTGACATTTCTTAGTCTATATTATCTACTTGAATTGTTCATTGTCTTCATTTTTTTTATTTCCTTATATGCATGGTTAACAAAGGAATTTTGCAACCTGATTGTTTGTTTGACTTATGACTGTTTCTCTCTCTGTAATATTATAATTTTTGGAAATGTCTGAATTTTTGTATAATGTTGGAGCTTTTCTCCCCGGGCTTCCGCTGAAAAAGGACATTGTATCCAGTCGGATTTTTCCCGGTTAACAAATGTAAAATAAAATAAAAATAAAATAAAATTAATTTTATCCCTAGTGAGCATTGTGGCTGTCTGCGCAATTTCACAGAGCATGTTTGCCTATAGGTAAACTTGTCTACATGCTCTATATGTGTTTGTGCTGCTTTACATGGTTTCCTGACCAGCAACACTATTGCTGACCATGAAATCTTGCTTGTATTCTTGTAAGTGCAATGCACAGAATGCATAAGCGATTAGCTCTCCTGCTCATCTGGCAAACATGTAAACTCGACATAGGTGTCGCGCGAAGCCAACATGGAATTTATTGAATCCCTGGGAAAGTCTAAAACATTTAATATTTTTGTTTGAAAGTATTTGCGTAGGTATTATTATACCCTAAAGAGACTCCAAAGTATTTTTCCTAAGGTAGATGACAGATGTTAGAGGTATGGATGGGAAGAAAGAGATAACTGGGAAGATATGTTTTGGGAGTGTAATAAGTTGGAAAATCTAAAAAAAAAAATCCCTACAGAGTACTCTTTCAGAAATATTGTGTGAATAAATGGGTGTGACCGTGTGACTAAGGAAACGGTTACTTGAGTATACAGGATCTGAATTGCCTAGACATAGTAAGGTCTTGTTAAGTTTAATTCTGGTGGCTGCTAAAAAAAGTAATTACTAGAAAATGGAAATCAAAGTCTAAATCAATTGTATTTGGAGTATTGAATATTATAAAGAGATAAAAGAACTGGAAGTGAGATTTTTAGAAAAGGAAAGGAGTAAATTACATAGAAATAAATGGACTTTGTGGGAACAATACATACAGAATAATATTTAGCAGTAGGAGGAGTAAGGTTTAAGGAAAGACAGGAATTCAACAATGTCACGGTTGGACTGATAACAGTTACAAGGAAATAAAATGTGTGTGATGTGTAATGTATGTAAATGGAAAAAAGTTAATATGAGTTGTTTTCTTTTCTGGTGATGTATGTTTGCCTGTGTCTTAAGTGAGAATTTTATAAAGGTGTATAAAAACTTTGGTGTTATAGGCCAGTCTAAAAATGCTGGATGTCACCTCCAGTAGTTTCCATAGTTCACTGACAACCTGATGTGATTTCTCAATTGTCTGTCAGGTATGTTTAGTGTTGTGATCCATGTATTACTCTTTGTTGTACAATGCTAAATTCAGTAGCTATTTTTCCAAATGTCACAAACCCCCCAGATGCATACTGAAGTGTTTTTTTTAACAAATTCCAGAATTTTATTTGTGCAACCAAATATCAGAGCTTGTACAGTGTTTTCTGGACTACAGGAGAATCACTTTGATTTCCAGATAGTATGAAAAAAAGCAGATGGGTGGCAACCCTAATATAGAATCTCTGCTGCAGTTTCATACATGACTGTTAGTCATTCCTCTTTGATGGCAGCTCATCAGTGCCTGTGTCACGCTCTGAAATGCTGGGCTTTTCCTGCAAGTTTATTTTACGTTACTGCACATCACAAATAACAAGGAAGTGCATATATTCATGTTAAGGTATACAGCTTTGCAACAACATCACTAAAAACGTGGTTTATTTCTGTATGTGTGTGTATATATATATATATATATATATATATATATATATATATATAAAATATATATATATTACAGGATTACAGCTTCATAGTTAAATACTAGGCTAGCTGCCCTTATGGGTCATTTTAAGTCTAGTCAGTTTCCCATTAGGTGCTTGAATTAACTTATCACATTTGGTGTTAGACTGGCCTTACCCATTCCATGGTCAGCAATGCTATATTACCCCTAGTGAGTATGACTGGGATCATACTATAGATATTTTGAGGATACGACTGCATGGAACAAAGTATTTAGGAGCTGCCTCTGTCCATTAGTAGTACAGGAGGCAGTCCTGGGGTAAATTTTCTGTTTCCCACCCAAAGATCCAAGTTGCTGTTGAATACAGACAAGGATGAGCTTTCTTTTAGATCGATACGGAGTATATTCAAGAGCAGCTGTATCCTCTGTGAAATAAACCTGCCCCTTCAAACCATGCTTTTGATGCTGCAGAAAAGGTTTAGATGCCTACAACAAGTATTTTTGATACTATTTAGCATAAATGTAGCTTGTTTAACCAGCGTTCTGGGCCACCCACTCTGACTTCAAGTGAAGAGTGAACCCCCCCCCCCACCTTAAAGTGAAAAAAAAATAGATGTTCCTTCTACTAGTACACCAACTAGGTGGCCAGATACATGACACATCCCTCCTCCCTCCTGCCCCATCTATTCAGGTCCCATATCAGTGCCCTACCCCAACCCTCCTTCAATTTATATTAATAAAAAGTCTGCATTTTAATCTGTAGCAAACTGTTTGCTTCAGATGTATCAAACAGTTGTTACAGTTTATACCCTGCCTGTACAGAGTGCTACAGCACTCATGTTTTAGTTTAAAAAAAAAGTTATGTCTTACCATAACGTTCCATCTGTGTTGTAGATCTTTATTCATTCATTACTGTTTGGACTTCGGTCTCATCCTCGGAACTGACATGGCCATTACCAAGCTCAAGCCAGCTAAAAACTCTCAGCTAAGACCTACCCACAATGCCCCTCTCATAGTCTCTTCAGATTGAGTTTGCCCAACATTATAGTACAGACGTAATAATAGTCATAGTAGGAGGCTCTGTCTGAGCAGATACCTTAACTAATAAGGAAATCCTAAAGTCCACCAGAAGTCCAGGCAGGGGGAAGGAGGATGGCAAATAATGAATGAATAAAGATCTATAACACAGATGGAATGTTATGGTAAGACATAACTTCTTTATCTGATGTTGTAAATCTTTATTCATTCCTTACTGTTAGGACCAAGTCCCTAGCTACTTAAGTCCTGGGTAGCCTAAGGAAGGACATTCCTGAGCACCATAGAACCAAAAGATGCTCGCCCCCTGGAGCCCAAATCCAGTTTGTAATGAGTGATAAAGGTATGAGGTCTTGCCCAAGTGGCTGCTGCAGAGATATCATCCATAGAGGCTCTGGAATGAAAAGCCACTGAAGTAGCCATTGATCTAGTAGAGTGAGCCTTTATTTTGGAAGGTAAGGACACTTTGTTTTGATGGTAGATGAAAGTAATGGCGTTTCTGAGTCAAGAAGATAAAGTCATTTTGGAGACATGCCTACCCAGTCTGGGTCCTGCAAAGGCCACAAACAATTGATCCGTTTTTCTGAAAGATTTAGATTTGTCCAAATAGAAATGAAGTTGCCTGTGAACATCAAGGGTATACAGATGGTATTCCCCTCTATTTGAATGGTTAAGAAAGAAAACCGGTAGGTCAATAGTCTGATTAATGGAAATCCCAGAAATTACCTTTGGCAAAAAGGAGGGTTCAGTACGTAGGGACACTCTTTTCCTATGAAAAATCAAGTAAGGTCTCTTGACACTCAAGGCCTGCAACTCAGATACTCTTTTCACTGAGGTATGGGCTACTAGAAGTAGTTTTCCAAGACAAAAATTTTATATCACAGGAGTTAGAAGGCTCAAAGAGAGGGCTTGTTAACGACTGAAGCACCAAAGACAAGTCCCATGGCTCTATAGGAGGCTTTATCAGAGGTTTAATATGTAATACTCCTTTCATGAAGGTTTTGCACTGTTGGTGTGACATAACAGATGAATTGTCAATTCCATTGTAGAAATTTGCAATAGCTGCTAAATGCACTGTAATTGTTTATGCTGAAGCTCCTGCGTGCAATAGGGTAGTCAGGTACAGTAGGATCTTCTGAATAGGCATGGAAAAGGGATCTATGTTATGTTCTTTGGCCCATCTAGAGAACCTAATCCACTTACTAGAATAAATTTTCCTGGTGGAAGTTTTGTGCGAAGCCAGAAGAATCTCGTGAACAGGGGATGAAACATCAGGTAGCCTGACAATCACTGGAAGTGGAGAAACCAAGCTGTGAGCTTGAAGCTGTGGAGATTGGAGTGAATCAGTCCCTGAGGATGAGACAGCAGACCTTGGGATTGATCCAGGATCCACGTGCTGTGAATCAGGTGAGGCCATATGAAAGTAAAACAGACTTGACGGGGCCAATAAGGGGCAATGAGGATCACTCTGCTTCTCAACCTTTGAGCTTTCTGGAGGAAATGGGGGATGAGGGGAAATGGGGGATAGGCATACAGGAGACCCGGGGGCCAATCATGCATCAGAGCATCCCTCAGTGACTCTCCCTGAGGGGGGATCAGGGCAAAATAGCTTCTGGATTTGTTGTTTAGGGGAGAAGCAAACAGGTCACAGCAAGGCCTGCCCCAACGGCGGAAGATCTGATCTGCTATTATAGGATTAGGGACCACTTGTGAGGCATCAAAATGCTCCTTCGCAGATTGTCCGCAATAAGATTGAAACTCCTGGGAATGTCCGTTGCTATGAGAAAGCGATTGGAAGCCATCAGCCAGTGCCAAATTCTCATGGCTTCCTGACACAGGGGGTAAAACCTGGTTCCACCTTGTTTGTTGATGTACCAGACGACTGACATGTTGTCTGATTGAATTTCAATGGTCCAGAAGGAAGGGATGTGCGGCACGCTTATAATGCTAAGAGAACTGCCCTCAATTCCAGGACATTTATGTGCAAATTGTCCTCCATGGGGGACCAGGTGCCTTGGACTGTCTTTCCCTGGAAATACCCCCACTGTAACAGGGAAGCATCCGTGGTCACCATGGCTCTGGGCTGGAGAAGACAGAATGGTCAACACCAAAGATTTGTTTCTGTCTTCATCCACCATAGCATTTCTGTGTTGCAAAGGTTTGTAAGGCATATTATGTGGTCGAGTGGGTGGGTTAAGTTTGACCATTGTGATGAAAGGAGCTACTGTAACAGTCTCATGTGCAACCTTGCCAGTGGTACTAAGGTAATGGTTGCTGCCATAGAGCCCAATAGTTGTAGTACAAGGCATGCTAGTACAAATGTCTGTGGAAGGAGAACTTTAATCTGGCTTCTGATTTTTGAAAGCCTGTGAGGAGGAAGGGAAACTTGACAGGATGTTGTGTCGAAGATCACTGCAATGAATTTCAGTGCTCTTGTTGGAGATATGTGTGATTTGTCCATGTTGATCGTGATACCTAGGTAAAGAGCAAGGCCTTGAGTGTAAGAGAGATGGAGAATCAGAAGATTCCTGGTCATGGCTGTAAGGAGCCAATCATCTTGATATGGAAACACCTGGAATCCTTGTAGTTGGAGATGAGCTACTATAACTGCCAAACATTTGGTGAACACTCTGGGGGCTGTCGAGAGACCAAAGGACAGTACCCTGAATTGACAGCGATTGGCTCTCAGCTGGAAGTGGAGAAATCTCCGGGGGCATTTGTCCATCTTTATGTGGTAATACACATTCTGGAGGTCTATAGAGCACAACCAGTAGTCCTTTCCCTGAAAGGGGTGAATGGACTGTACCGTGACCATCTGGAATTGTTGAGGTTTTATGAATTTGTTTAGTAAGCTGAGATCCAGGATTGGTCTCCAGTCCCCTGTCTTTTTTGGCACTAAAAAGAACCTCAAGTAAAACCCGGATCCGCTCTGGTCTGGTGGGAATGGTTGAATGATTCTTTTTCTTAGCAGCTTTTTGATTTCTAAGGCTACACCCTCCCTCTGACTGGGTGGAACACCGGGGATTTATTTTAGAGGTCTGGGAGTAAGTTCAAATGGGATATGATAGCCTCTGGATATTACTCTCTGCACCCACGCATCCATTGTTATGAGTTGCCAGGCCTGTAGGTGCAGAGAAAATCAACCCCCAACTGCTTCCAGAGGAAAGCAATTGAGCCGCTGTTCAGGAGCTCTGGAAGGGTTGGCCGGAGAAGTAATCTCTAGTGCCCTGATTGCACAGACCCCCTCTGCCCTGAAAGGGACAGCTTCAGGATGAGTTGCCCCCTCTGCCCTGGGGGGATTGCTCATCATGAGTGTCATGAAAAGATCCTTGGGACTTCTTGAACCACAATTTTCCTCTCCTCTGATTCCTGGAGTAAGATCTCTGGAGGTTAGAAAAATGTATGCCTACAGCAGACAAGGTCTTTCCATCCTTTTCACTATGTTATAGTGTGTCTCTTACTTTGGGACCAAAAAGGGAAGATTCATCAACAAGAACATTGGCAAAGGAAGATTTAAAGGGGTCTGCAAAGTCACACAAACTCATCGAAGCATGTTGTCTCATGATGCCTGATGCAGCTGCTCAAGCTTCCCCTTCCGTAGTGTGAAATATCAAGCGCATTGAGGAGTTTGAGATGGAGTCCAGGGTACCTAGCTGAGAGGCAACAGTATCACGCACCTCCTCAGGCAGTACCCCCACCAAAGAGGCAGACATTTCTGAGATTAGGTCTCTTTTGATGTGAGTAAAGTGTGCCAGGTAATTCAGTGACCAAATGGCAAAGATCTCTGAAGTGTAGGCCCACATCCCCAGCTTGTCCATAGCCCAAGACTCCCTGTTTGGGGGGATGAACAGTGCAACTATCTTGTGCCAGTTCCCTCTTGGTGGCCGCTGCCATGACCATGGAATCAACTACCAGTTATTTGGACCAGTTGGGTTGGTCTTCAGGAGTGAATAAAATTTTATCTGGCCTCCAGGGGACAGGTTCTATGTTGTCTCGGGCCTTCCAGGCATGCTGCAAAATAAGTCTAATGAGCTCATCTGCAGGTGGGGTCACCCAGAAAGTAGATTGCTGAGCATGGAAAGCCTGCAAGAACACCAATTCCTCCAAAGAAGGGTTGGAGGGCTTCCAGTCTCTGCTTGAGGATCTCGAGAATGTCTCCAAATGAGATGTCTTCAGAGGGAGACCATGGGGACCCTTCTCCCTCTTCACATTTGGTGTCTTTGGTGATGGATTCCTCAGGAGAATCAAGATGCTTCCTCTTGCAAAGTTTCTTTCAGGGTGGCTCCCCAGTGGGATCTTATGAGGAGGACTCCAGAAAAAGGATTCCCTTAAAGGGAAGGTCTTGTGGCTCCCATGCTTGGGATCCCAGAGTAGGGGGTTGGGACAGCTGCATGCTAGAGGGGGGTTCTGGTGTCAAACCCAATGGTGCCAACTGCGAGCCTATTGAAACAAGGACCCTCTCCATCATCTGGAAATAGGCCCACCCGAGGAGGGATGGGAGCCCGGAACTGAAAAGGATGACCTCGGAACTGGGGTTACACCCCACTCTGAGGAGCCCGCCTCTAGGTGAGGAGCTCAAAGAGGAACGGTAGCTGCCAGGAGAGCCATGGCTGTAGATGGCACCACAGAACAAATAGGCACTGAACTAGGTGCCGACTGCCCAATCACTGCTCTGAGAGTGCACCAGTTCCAAAGGAGCCATTGCACCAAGAGTAATCGGTGCTGACAGGGAAGTCTCTGCTGTCAGAGCCAAGACAGAATGCACTGGGATGGCCATCAGTACCGAAGTCTCCAAGACCTGGGAGGAGGCCAGAGGAGGATATACAGGTGAATACACCATGAGATCTTCCATTCCAAAAGGGAGGGAAGACCTAGTTGGGTTGGGTAATCCTCTAGCTGCCAAAAGCTGGTCCACAACCCTCACTACATCTTGTTCCGAAAGACTCCTGGTGGATCTGAAGGAAGCTGCTGATGGAGATTCTGGTCTCTCAAGAAATGGACTAAATTGTTGTCCAAAAAAGGGGTCACAAGAGGGAGAATGCCTGGCTCTGAGAAAGTGCTCAACCTTTGGAACCGATGGTGTCAGTATCAGTGGAGCCATGTAAGGCACCGGCATCATGGCCGGGGATGGTGCCGATGCAGGTACAGAGGTCGGAGCCTGTGTCAAAAACAAGGTCAGTACTGAGGAGGATGGTGCTGAAGCTGGTACAGTGGTTGGAGTCTGAGTCAGAATTAAGGATGGCACCGAGGCAGAAGAGAGGGACCCTGGTGCCAAAACTGTCTGCGCCAAAGGCACAGGAGAAGTCCGGTGTCGACTTGGTTCCAAGGAGGATGGGGATGTCGGAACCGAAGGACTCCATTTCTCCTTATGCTTTTTCACATCCTTATGCTTAGGAGGTAGTGAGACCTCCATTCCCAAAAATAGCCTCCGTGAAGGGTGATTTCAACATACCCTTTAGAATAAGTTTGTTCTTGCGTTCAGCCAAAGTACGGTTGCTGAAGCTAGAACAAATGTCACAAGAAACATTAATGTGGTCAATGCCCAAACAATAAACACATTGGGCGTGACCATCAGAGTTGGGCATTTATGCCCACATGTATCACACTGCTTGAACTGAAGCTTGGCATTATCTGACATTATAACACACTAATACTACCACACAATAAATTAAAACTACCAAACAAGAAGATAAAGAGATAGTGAAAAAACTGTTTTTTTTATGTACAGAGGCTAGGAAAGAGTGCCAACAATGGTACTAAGAAATACCAAAAGGTAAGAGAAGGGCCTACTAAGGTAGGGAAGAGGGAGTAGTACCAATGATGAAGCGAAAGAACTACCAAGGTAGTGGGTAGGGTTTAGTCAGAAAATAAGAGAGGTGGAGACGAGAAATGGGGGATGGTGTTGAAAGCCTATCTTGACCTTCCAAGGCTTTCGACACCATCCCCCATTCTGGAATTATAGCTAAACTCACTAAACTAAGTATAAATCCCTATGTCACAAGATGGGTTGCCAACTGGCTCACTGACAAAACTCACACTGTAAAAGTTGCAGACTACAAATCTGACCTCAAAGCAGTGACAAATCAAGTACCACAGGGTTCCATCCTGGGACCTCTCCTGTTTGGTATCTACTTCTCTGAAGTACAGGCTAACACAGAAGGCCTCTGGCTAATGAAGTTCAAAGATGACTGCAAACTAGGAGCCATAGTCAAGTCCCCAAATGATGTGGACATCCTACAGAAGGACCTCACTGAGACAGATGTCTGGTGTCAAAGCCATGGCCTGAAGCTCAATGCCAAAAAGTGCAGTGTCATCCCCTTTGGTAAAAACTTTGTACCCATGAACTACCACATAGGCAGCAATCTACTTAACACTGAATGCATGATAAGAGACCTTGGGACCCAGGTGGACAGTAGTCTCTCCTTTGATAGTCACATTGCCACAGTAGTCAGGAAGTCCTTCTACGTGGCACACCTCATCATAAAAGGGTTCTCATCCAGGAAAAAAGAGGTCATTGTTCTCCTCTACTCGTCACTCATTAGACCCATTATAGAGTACAATGCCCCTTGTGGAATGTACCTCACAAGACATCTGCAGCAGCTGGAAAGGCCAGAGAAGAACCTCACAAAGAGGGTTACTGGCCTCAAACAAATGCCCTACACTGACTGCCTCAAAAGACTCCAGCTTTACTCCGTAGCATATCGCCTACTCCAAGGTCATCTCTGTCTAACATAAAGCTATGTCAAACCCAGAGCTGTTAGACATGCTACACCTAAAGAAATCCCAATCCCTCTGAGCTACATGCTCTAGGGACCTAAATCTTTTCACCACAATAAACAGAACACGCTGGAGGGATAGATTCCTGTCCCAGAGACCTCCTATACTCTGGAACAAGCTACCCATTTTGTCAAGCAAAGTTCTTCATTAGCACTTTTCAAGAAAAATCTTGATGAGTGGATGGGAAATAGGAAATACACCCCAGGGATCACTTCTGTGTCTCTGCTGGACAGTGGCATAGGAAAATAACTTTCTTGGGTGGCGTAAGCTATGGAACCTTGCTGGCTAGGCTTACATAGGCCCTTGGGCCGATAGCCTAGTACCTACTTATGAACCTATGAACCTATAACCTTAGACTAGAAAAACTGGGTGATAAACACTAAGACCTAGAAAAACCACAAAAAACTATACTTAGCTGGAGAGAAGGCATGGCACATCTGAAGATGAATGCGGCAAATGAGATCTGAGAGACTATGAGAGGGGCATTGTGGGTAGGTCTTAGCTGAGAGTTTTTGGCTGGCATGTGCTTGGTAATGGCCGTGTCACTTCCGGGGATGGAACTAAAGTCCTAACAGTAAGGAATAAAGATTTACAACATCAAATCATCCTTTTAAGCTGTTGCAAACAGTCACCACAGTTTGTACCCTGCCTGAACAGAGTGCTACAGAACTCAGTTTTTAGACCACACACAGACTGCTACAGTGCTCAGGTTTGACCACAAATGCAATACTGGATTTTAAAACTGGTATTGCATTAAAGAGAGATCTGAATCAGCTGATGGCTGATCGAGGTCCCCAACAATTTGAACCCAGGGCAGTTGCCCCTCTCACCTCACACTAGCTATGCTACTGCTGTTTAACATGTTGTTGTGCAGTAAATCTATCAGTACTGTGTTGGAAGATGCCTTATATGCCAGATACGGATCACCTCTTAACAGTCTGTAGGATTCTCAGTATAGTGATAGGGCTTTCAGTAGGTCCATATAGGACATATTGTTTAGGCCTTGTACCCTTTTAATAAGGCATCTCTCTGGGCATTCCAGTTGTGCCAAAGGGTCATTATATTCAATTATTGGCCTAATGAGGGCTGAGTAAAGCGGCACAATGCCATCCCTATATCAAAACACAATCTCTTTTTCTATAAACTCTGCAATATAGGACTTTTTTGTGACAATGGACATATACTGGTCCAGAGTTAAGTCATTGTCTACATAAGTTCCCAAATCCCAAACAACCAGGTCAGTTCTGAGGGATATATTTACATCCAAATATCTAATCATTAGAGGTAAAGAAGAAAATATTATGCACACTGAGAGGTTTGAACAGTGTTTACAGTGACAGGGGATAAATAGTCAAGTAATGGAACACTGGAATACCTGTGTGGGTGTATGTGGGGGGGTGTTGGGGGACACAATCCATTACCCTGCCTGGGGTCTATTTGACCATGATCCACATCTGTAGTAAAGTCTTTCTTTCTTCCTCTTGCATGCTTTAGTGTGTCCATGTGTAAAAACTGGTATAGGATTGGAGGAAACTCAAAATGAACTACAGACAAGACCATAGAGAACCACAGTTATTATTAAAATTAACAGCAGCCTTCTAATTGTGCAGTAGTACATGCAGTAGAGAGTTTTGCAGTGAAAAAGTTTTTTTTTTGTTTAACTGAACCCAGCAAACATGAATTAATTCAAGCAGGGCATTGTGAAGTACTGAACTGAAGGAAAGCATTTTTAATGTGAATATAAACAGATTGTCAGCATGCTTTGCATATTCATGAGAGCATGCTGAATCACACCTAAGTCTAACACGGTCCGTGTAAGACAGTAGGGGGTGGTCCGTGGGCCAGCCCTGCCCAAGCACACCCAGCCCCCAGAAAGTGCCCAAAGTAAACACCCACAACAGAGTCCACGAAAATGTGAATAAACACAACACAACACATGCCCCCACAGACTATAAACATAAAAGATATATAAATGAACATGTTATATATTTTTTTTAATTGTAAAGATGTTTAACCGTGAGTTCGCTTGCGTGCAGCATGCGTGTCGTAGCGCAGCTACAGTTAGCAGTCATTGGGAAAGCATATAAGAACTAAATATGCAAAATAAGCCAGGAAGCAATAGCGTAGTGGTAGAGATGCTGGCTGAAGAGCAGGCATTCATGGTTAAACAAGTCCCTGACAAATATGTACACATAAAACCACAATTCATGTAAAATGTAATGAAATAGCCCATTTATATTGAAGACATGTGAGGTAACAAAAGAAGAAAAAATGCCAGATGTGCTCATAGCTGAGCTACAGTTTAACAGAGTGAGTGCATGTGCCCAGATGAGCAGTGGTTTAACTGGTGCAAAATGAGTGCCCGTAGCTGAGCAGTGGTTTAACATACTGAATCTAAGTGCCCCTAGCTGAGCTGAGCATAATATGTGTGCCGAAAAATATATATTTTTCATATATTTGCATCAGGTTACCTTGCCAATGGCCACATATTTGGCCATTGGCATGCTACATATGCACCCTTTATTTGGAGCTGACATGGCTCCATTGCCGTTTGCAGAAAGTACTCTCAGTGTCAAACTGTACATTTTTCTGCAGCTAAAACGGCTCTGCTACGATGTTCTTTCTCTTGATCTGGAGTAATCATCCTCATTTGCATGCTATTCGAGGTGATTAGCTTATCCATGCTCCACCGTGTAAGAGCCGTTTTTTAGCTTGACTTTACACTTGTTCTTTCTTATTATTTTTGGAGAGAGGAAAGGGGGGTGATGGCTAGGCTAGTGTGTGTGTGTGTGTGTGTGTGTGTGCACATTTATTTAAATATTTTGAAATTGGATATTTATGTTTTTTTCATTGTACTCTTCTGCCCTCTTCTTGTTTTGGTGGGGTTGGGGGTAGCCAGCTAGGGTGTGGATTAAAGTAACTTGCTGTTTCACTTGCTCAGCTTAAATTCTGCAATTAAGGCTGGCAAGTGAATAATTGTGTTAATAAATTGGAGTGTTTTATCCTTTCTTTGGGGGGCGTGTTAGCCAGCTGTGCTGTGGATGAATGTTACTTGTCATTTTCACTTGGTCAGTTTAAATTTCATCCTTAAGGTGCATTTGTGTGAATAAATCTGAATGTTTATGCTTTTGGGCGGGTGACATAAACTTTGTCCTTTTGTTATTATTTTAAAAGCTGGTTAGTGTGCATTTGTGTGAAACAGAACTTTTTTGGGTGGGGGAGAATTTGTCCTCTTCATTTGGTATTAAGTTCTGGCTAGTGCGCATTTGTGCAAAATAAATTGGAATATTCATGCTTTTTGTTTCTTGATAGTAGGTGGCTAGTCATGTTGTTGATGAAATAACTTGTGCTCAGTTTAAAGTTAGACATGAATGGCTAGTGTGAAATAAATTTGAATATTGTATGAAACACATTCAAAACTCTCCAATTTTAGAGAAAGTGCTCTTATTTTTTAATATGTTTGGTCTGTAAGTTACTCTTATATTGTTTGCTTAGCTTATAGTCTGCCTTTACATGACTAGTGTACATTTGCATGAAATATGTTGCAATCTTTACTCTTTCTCTCTCTCTCTCTCTGTATGGGTGCTGTATTTGTAAAACTAAATTGAAACTGTTCCTGATTTTGCAAAATGTCCCTAAGTTTGCTTCAGCTTGTTCTGTTCCGCAAAAGTTACCATATCCTTAACTACTAGGCCAGCTCTTAGGGATGAGTTGTTGATGTCATACTCAACTTTGCAAAGGAAATGATAATGCATTTTTGACATTTAGCTTATTTCATTATTCTGGCACTAGTTATTTGTTTGGAACAAACTTTCCTGTAGGATGGTACAGTCTTTGGGGGATTTGATCACTGATCCTAGTTTGCTGCTTGCTGGCCAATTTGTTTCATTTCATGATTATTACTAAAACAATTGTCACAGAGGAGAAGATGTTATAAAAAAAAATCTCTACAGGGGAGGGGGGGTTGTTAAAAAAATCTGCTCCAGGTGTCAAATATGCTAGACATGCCACTATAGGGATTAATACTGAGGTAATTATCATGGTTACCAGGGGACACTAATGGAGCTCTATAGCTGGCAATAATGTAGAAACTGACTTAGTATGACTACAATGGTCAAGAGCTCCAAATTGGTGTCATGAGGGAATTGGTGTGAGATAGCAGAGGAGCATTTGAACACATGGAATCACCCCAATACTTCCAGATGGTCTGAACAAGTGATAGATGCAGTACCTAGTATGCGGAGGGACTGCTGTCAGTACACTGAAATCACATTTCAGTACTTACACACACACACATATATATATATATATATATATATATATATATATATATATATATATATATATATATATATATATATGTCTGGTTTTCAGTAAAGCCTTAAGATTGGGCATTGTTTAGTTCAGACTCCTAATATTGAGAAGTGCCCCCTTAATAAAAGCTTGATCAGAACTGCCTGGGTTGGAATGTCTAAGAGATGAACCTAGCCTAATAAAAAGGCACCATGGGGTCAGAAAAGTTTTAGCTAATGTGCAAAAGACCTAACAAGAATAATGTAGGCCATCCCTGATGAAGTAGGCTAGCATGTCAATCACTGTCTCCTACCTCTCATCCTTTAAGCCCATGAAATCAGGACAGAGCCAACAATTATAGGCATGGGAGGGGTGGATAAAAGCCCAAAATCAGGAACAGATTTTAAATATTGCTCTCATAAACTTAGAACATTGCTAAACTAGCAATTCCTGCATTAGTATATATTTTCTGAAGGATATGAAATGTGAAACTCAAATGTATGTAATTATTTAGTGACTTCGATCCTCAATGATTTGCTAGAAAAGCTCAGTCTTACTCTGACAGATTTTTGTCTGAGAAATGTTCATTTATTTGTGCTTTCTTGTATTTTGTATTGCTTTGTTGCATTTTTTCTATTTTGCGTGTTGTGGTTTATTTTCTTTACACTATGTTTTATTTACATTCTCCTTTTAACTGTGTATTTAAACTAGGAAAGAGACCACAGCTGTGACTCTTGTGAGTCACAGAGAAATTAGAACAGTTCAGTTATGGTTAATTATCTGAGAAGTAAGGGTGGAGCTAGGAACTAAGCCTTCTATTTAACAGGGTAAAATAAAACAGTTCATGGCTTTACTGGAAAAGCTCACCCAGACTCTGCCACAAATTGCTTTGAGGAACAGGTTAGTTTGCTTTTGCTTTCTTGTATTTTGTATTGCTTCATTGTCTTATTCTTTGTTATATATTGTGGTTTATTTTCTTTACATTGTATTTTACTTATATTCTGCTTTTCATTGCGTATTTAAACTAGGAAAGAGACCGCAGTTGTTTATCTTGTGAGTCACACAGAAATTAAAATTTTCTCCACTCTCTCACCCTGGTGCTGTTGTGTTTTTAAACTCAAAAATCTTTCTAGTCACCTGCCCCTTATGTTAATTTGAACACATATTTTCTTCTCTCCTCTTTAATTTGTTGCTGTAAGCACAACATTATTATTTTGTGAAATCACTCCCCTTCAGCTTTTAAAATGTATTGGCTATCCCACTGTATTCCACAAAGCCAGAATACAAAGTACCCACCTCTTTCCAATCTATCTTACTCTTAAAATTGGTGTCTCTCCACTCAGAAAGCTAAAGCTTATATTACCCCTCTTTCACATCTAACTGCTTAGTGCACATTGCAACTATTAGGATAGTATTCCATTTGTTTTCCATATTACCTTTAAAAGCTGCAACATCTAGTCCATGATCATCAATTATTGTAACGCATACATTCTGCCCCTCTGTAGTCATCTTGAGATTAGTGCTTCTGTAAATCATTCTTGACAAAGCTAATTAGTATTGGTAGATTATCTGCTGTCTAACCTAACTCTAAAATATCTCCCTAAATACCTCATCCATAAATTATCTGGGTCAACTAATTAGTTTCCACTCAAGTGTTGTGCAGTGCCATGTATAGACACAGACACCATGAGATGACATTTTTCCTGTAAAAGCACCCTTGAAATTTCACCAATACCTAGTTGTACACAGGCCAACTAGTTTGCAGTGGCAAGCACTACCCCAGAGTTGCAAATCAAATACTCCTGATATTTTATATTCTCACTCCAATTGTATGATCAATAAAAAAGGACCTGGTGCCATGGATATGAACTTTCCCACTACCTATGTTAAAAGCTTTTTGTATATGGGCATCTTCAAACAATGCAGAAACTGCCTCATGTTTACTGACAATCAGATAATTCTCAAGCAAACTGATATGATATGTGAGAGATGTATTTATACAAAGTCACTGGAAGCAAAGCTCTTACATCAAAGCACTCCTAATGTCAATCAGGTTGCCTGTACTACACACGCTGTACCCATCATACACAGTTCAAAGCAAACACATAGAACCACATATGATGAGGCATTTATATGTAAACTTCCTAAACCCCAAAGACCTCCTAGACAAAGTACACCTAACAAATACCATTAACATTCCTGGATGCACTCGTTCAAAACAACCACATCAGCACATGTATCTGCATGTTATGAAATCTGTACTTCTAAGCCCGTAAGGCAAGCCACCACACAATCTAATGTTCTGGTCATTGGAGACTCCAATGTGAGACACAATGATGTCCCTCTCACCAAGCTGAGTAAGGAGGAAGTCTCAGTCATTTGCTTATCAGGGACTAGGATCCATCACATTACACATGCGCTCAGGTCATTGGACCACAATTACCAGCATGACTCAGTCATAGTCCATGTGGGAGTAAATGACCTGAGAGATACCTCCCTAAACTATATGAAGAGAGACATCAAGGAGCTCCAGAATATATGCCCAGGCTGGTATGAGCCTAGCACTGAGCAGCAGTTTACCTTCTCCAAGGATGATGCCACAATATGAACAGAAAATGACTAACTTTAATAATTGGCTTTGTTTCTGGTGTCATTCTAAGGGGCCCAATATTTGTCAGCATGGAAGGAGATAGTTAGCAAACCACACTGCATTGCCAGGGATGGTCTCCTCCTCTCCCCTCTAGGCTTTTGAATATTAGCTAAAACATTGTCCTCCCCATAGTGCCATTTTTAGCCAATGCCAAACTGAAAGTTTTTCCAACATAGTAACTAAAAACCACAAAAATCCAAAAGTGTTATTTCTCAATGCTAGGAGTATAAACAAGAAAATCCACTTCCTATAAGCTTTCCTAACCCTAGAACATGTTGCTGTCTGTGCAGTCACTGAGACATGATTTAAAGCCATGGACAGCACCAGCAGTGCAATGCCATAATGCATACCACACATTTAGACCAGCTACTACATGGACAGCTACTAAAGGTGTCTCACTTTACATCACAAATAGATATACCTCAAGGCTGTGCATTCAAATAACTATAAGAAAAATGCCAGACCACATCCTTGTAAGCTATAGTCCCCATTTATGACCTAGGAAACCTATACCATTTATTTAATCTTTTTGGAGACACTCACCATCCAAACAACACCATAATACCCCACTTTAAACTGGGAATCATATATGACACCAAACATACCTGCATAGAGATTCCAGGATTTTGTAAACACAAACTGTCTGGACCAGACATATAACATTCATATACAGATGAGAAACGGTGAGTTAGACCATAGGGAACAAAAAACTCCATTAGACAGATAGGACCATGTTATGAATGGCTTAATACAGATGTCTCTATCTCATCCACTTTATGCCATACTGCACACCAGGCAAAAAGTGCTTTCCAAGCACTCATGGTTTCAGTAGCAGTTACAAATTTTACAGGGATGGGTTTCTAGCCTGGTGCCCACCCCTCCTCCAGAGAGCATACCACACACTCACAATTAAGGCCAATTTAGAGTGTCCAATCCATCTGCCACACGTCTTTGGGAGGTGGGAGGAAACTGTAGCACCCAGAGAAAACCCACACAAAAACAGGGAGGACATGCAGACTCCATACAGAAGGCACCCCAGCCAAAAATCAAACTGGAGAACCTCTTGCTGTAAGGTGACAACACTAAACACTGCACCACTGCACCACTCAAATTTAGAAGTATTAGGTCTTAAAAATTTACCTGGCTGCTATAGGCAGCCCCTGCAAACCCCACAGGACAGAAGTGATATGCTCGATATTACAGGTCATAGTCATCACCATGGCTACAGAATTCTGCACCCATTACAAGTATCTGCAGCTAGAAACAGAGATCTCCAGGTGTACTTCACTGATGCAGGTCAGTCAGATAGAAAGCGGCACATGAACTGTGTTACTGCCAGGTCTACACAAAGTAGCAGGCACTTTGTACTGGAGATGATCATGATATTAAAATATGAAACTTTTATAACAGCTAACACTTGTTCCTCAAATATCAGCATGTGATTCATGTACAGTCTAAGGACACATATATAAGGAATGAAATGTTATCCCCCATAAATGTTAAAGGGAATGGTATGCAGCCTGAAATTCAAACAGAAATGTGTGTTTGTTACATTCTCCTCAATCTTTTCTGCATGTAGTTTTAGGCGACTAAGACTTAACCAACCTAGAATTAGTATTGACTTATCTCTAAATCCAATAACTAAGAAGTCTGTATTAATGCATTTCTTTTTAAAGGTCTCTAAGACACAGAGCTTATTGATCAAGACATTGATGTTTAAAATATTAATATTAACACAATAATGTAAGTATTATACTGCTGAATATATGCAGATTCTTAAAAAATGAAATGAAACTCAAGCATAAAATGTTGCTCTGCATTTCACTATGCATGATGTGTGACAGTAGTGAAAGGTGTAAGGATTTTTTTTACACTTTGTCCTTGCTTCCTGCCAGTCATCAGCCTTCTCCCAACCACAATAGCCTGGTGAGTTGAAGGATGAAAATTAAAGCGATGTTGTCTTGGGATTGTTAATGTATTTGACTGTACTTTTTTGTTGTTATTTTACAGTATAAAAAAATACAAACATATCTCATCACAAGAAAAACAAACATGTAAACCTCCTGTATTAAAGTACTAAAGGAATATAAACCACAAGAGAATTAATGTTAAAGTGGTTTATTATAATTCGAATCATGTTTGTGTAGTTATGACCAGCAATATTTTAATGAAACCTAAAAAATGATGACCATTTCACAATTTATTTTACCTCTCTGTAGTACTAAATAATTTATGCTCCTGCATTTCCAAGTATTTTATATTACAAGCTAGATAAATCATCTTCAAGCTTGCAGTGTGGTTTAAGTTTTCAACAGCAATTTCTGGCAGAAGAACAATTCAGCTGTGATATGGGACATTATGACTTGACATAGTATGAAACTCTAGTAGATAACTATTCAGAAATCAAATAAAAAATTGTTTCTTAAAAATTCAAAAATGTTTTACATGTTTGGCAAAAGCAGTTTACACATGATAAAATGAGATTGTTGGCACTGGTCACTGCTAGGGGCTATGGAATATTTCCTTCCCTCCAAGCCATAGCTGGTTATATTAACAGCAAATAGAATGGTCACAAGGCACAAAATTCCAGCTTAGGTGGTGAGAGTACTATTAAGCATTCTTCCCATGGATCTAATCCTGAAAACTGCAAAGAGCTGTCTTTGCCTTTACTCTTTTAAACTATTTTCGTAACAACTTCCTAAAATCACAGCTAAACTCTTTGTACAACACAAATATTATTCACTTATGAAGCACTGTGTCATAGTGGTTTCACTTCATCAACAGTGCAGATAAAAATTAATTACTAAATAGATTATTTGTCCTAAAAATTCCAAGCTGAGTGTATCACATAGTCTTAAATATAATGCAGAGAGATCATTAAAGGACTGATGCATCAACGGAAAGTGGTTTGGCTAACACAAAGGAGAGGGCAGATACATACAAAGGCGTGAAGGGCTGTTTGAAGTGGGGAAGAGGTGGGGACAAGGTGTAGCTTTGTTCACCTACTACTTTCTACTTGAACTAATTCCAAAATCCATAAGTAAAACAAAACAAAGACAGCTTCTGTAGTCTCTGCTAGAAATTCTTTTAAAACATGTGACTTGTTTATGTGCTTTTTAGAATTAATATGGTTTCTGTAATGAGGGGTGCTAGCTTGGCACAGATGTTTTACAGAGAAAATATCTTTTGCCTCTTACATGAGAGTGCATGTGTGGTGTGCATGATGTGTGTGTGTATGTCTGTGTGTGTGTGCATGCGCGCGTGTTCATGCATGCGTGTGCATGCGCACGTGTGCATGTGTGCGTGTGCATGTGCGCACACGTGTGTGTGTGTGTGTGTGTGTGTGTGTGTGTGTGTGTGTGTGTGTGTGTGTGTGGTTATGTGTGCATACTGCTTGCAGTGCTCAGACAGCAAGAACATCATATTTTGCTACTCTGGCTTCAAATGGAGAAGAAAAAGCAATACTTGAATCATATATATTGTCTTCAGTTTGTGCACCATTTTATTTCACAGTAAACTGGAAGCCACCCTTTTCTCAACAAGAACAGGTTGGTAACCTACTACAATATACATAATGTGTGATGGGAAAACTACTTTCCATACTGTACTTTAGTTAACAATAATGACTAGAGAAAGACACCTAACAGGTATACCCTTAAAATGGCAAAGTGTTACTTTTGCATTTCACCAATAGTATATAGGAAATATTTCAAAAGTTGTTTGTTAACCACACGGAAGTTGTATATTTAACAAAATAGGGTATTTGGTGACTTGAAGTGCATTTCTACCTTTCTATGTTTTAATTTACATGAAAAATAATTATTTTGCAAATGCAGCTACTAAGCGTTATACAAATACTTTGTTTACTTGAAAAATAATTATTCAATAAAAGTAGCCATTTAGTATTATATGCATACTTGTAATGTGATTCATAGATACATGATGCTGTTCAGCTGCACAAGATCTGCATGTGAGGTTGAGGTATGACATGATAAATGTTCATTATACACAGGTCCTAGTGCTTCAGAGCACTCAGCCCAATTCAGTTCTGATAAAACAATCTATAGCAATGGAATGAATAACAGTGGTTAATGGTGCTGCTGTCAATGTACATAACAGAATAGTGCAATAAAGAAAGTGCAGAGTATACCCATGCAGTGGTAGCAAGTGTGGTTACTAAACTACCATGATGATACAAGTTTGGGTCATGTATAGTCCAAACATTTGCATCAGTATATACTGCTTCATGCCAGTAAGTGTTGCAGTCTACGGTATTCCTGGGAAGTGCAGTCCATACATATTGTCCAACAGGTGACTGAAATCACACAGCCACTATTATTACTGTTACAGTCAGGAAGAAAGGGGATACGTATGACAGTATGAAAGGGAAAGCAAAGGGAAACACACAATGAAAACAAATAGGATGAGGTGACAAGGGCTGGACATATACATACAGAGAGTGGACAAGTGGTGACAGGAAGAGGTATACCATGTACAATGAATGAGATAAGGTACACCAAGAAGAAGGAACTAATTAGGGGATATGGTAGGGCAGGATGATTCCCACTAAAGGGTATTAGACAAAGAGCTATGTACACAGAACCATTACAAGCCAGTGATTCTATTTAGGCACTGTATGATCCACTGGTCAGGGCCTGGCTGTCCAGCATATCTACAAGTCACCACAGGAGGGACTCTATCTGGCCAAGACATTGCTAAGTCTCTTGCTTGACTGATCCTCCATTGCAACCTCAGCTATTTGCCCCAGCTGTGTTTGATCAGTGGGTGGTGGAATGTGGGTGCCCTTCTGATAGTGTTCTTCTCATGTGTCTGGTGAGACACCCACATCTCCATCATAAGAGCCAAAGCAGAATGATTTAGTGGAGCAGGTGCCTGGGCCTACCTATTTTTCTCCTTCTCATCAAGTAGAGATACAGAGCAGAGAGTGAATCAGGAGCGGCCTGTGCTATTGGACTGCCGGACTGCAGCCCCCCCAGCTGTAAAAAATTAAAAAAAAGAAAGAAAATAAAGATAAAAAAGAAAAAGAAAAATTTGCAGACTTTCGCACATGCGCACTAGTCCGAACTGCTGCTGAGACAGTCTGGAGCATGCGCAGACTGTCTCAGCAGCAGTCTGGATTAGGAAACACTTAACAACAGACATCCCAGAGGTCTATGCAGTTGTAACTGCATAGACTGTCACAGGAAATCGAGCCAACTCAGACTGCAACATCAGCAGGCAGACTGGAGTCTTGTCAGGGAAATCAACGTCAGCAGGCAGACTGGAGTCTCGTCGGGGAAATCTCACATGGTGGATGCGCGCGAAGGGATCATGAGGTCACGGGCATGGATTTAATGGTGCAAAGGGATTGTGAGGTCGCGGTTTGAAGGGATCACTCCAGGTAAATGTGTGTGTGTAAATGCCCCAGTTGCTATATACTGGTGGCTAGAACAAACTCATGGTGGTGTGGTACGGAATACCTCAGGTTTGAACGCCGTACCTTGTATGCAGGTGTTAAGGACCTGAATTCCCTACCCACCACCATTTGTAAAAAAATTGCAGATTTTTGCCTCATATTTGATCTGATCTGTTACTCATAATATCTGTGGTTTCTAAATGCTGCAATGCTTGATATTTGATGGTGCAGTGGTAGCATTGTTGTCTCACAGCTGCAGATTCTAAGGTTTGATTCTTGGCTGGGGTGCCTTCTGTGCAGGGTCTGCATCTTCTCCCTGTGTTTGTGTGGGTTTGCTTTTGTGTCCTCCCATGTTACAAAGACATGCCTGCATTATTTCTTCCTGTGCCTCTGCTGAAAATTGTTTTTTTGTTCCAAGTCAGACTGTCCTGATTAACAAATGTTAAATAAAACTGACAGGCATTTGAATTTCAGACTTCAGGTTTCTGAATGTTTCTTACATATTTGATGGTGCAGTGGTAGCATTGTTGCCTCACAGCTATAGGTTTTCTGGTTTAATTCTTGGCTGGGGTGCCTTCTGTGTGGAGTATGCATCTCATCCCTGTGTTTGTGTGGATTTGCTCTAGCATGCTGCCATTTTACAAAGACATGTGTCTGCAGTATTTCTCCCTGGGCCTCTGCTGAAAATAGTTTTTGTTCCGTCAGAAGTAAAATTGACAGGCATTTGAATTTCAGACTTCATATTCTTCAGAAAATACACAGTAACACAACCTTTTATTCCAGCAATTTTCTAAGTTTATAAGATGAATATTTGAAATTTGTCCTTATTTTTGGGACTGTATTACCCCATTATTGGCTTTGTCCAGGTTTTTTGTGCTAAGGTTGATAGCTATGGCAAGAACTGAATTCACTGAATATGTTTGAGGGCTGTATTCCCTCATTACTGGGTTTGTCCAGGTGTTTTTGTGCTAACAGGTTGACAGCTATGGTTAGAACTGAATTCATTAAATGATAGCCATTTAAGTTTCTGTCTTCCTCTCTTTCACAAAGCAGCTGATTTGGTGTAGTGGTATGTTGCTCTGACTGTTTTGCACAGGGACCTTGGCAGTAAAATGTATGGTGGTAACACAGCATTTTTCTTTCACAAAGCAGTTGATTTGGCATAGTGGTATGTTGCTCTGACTCTTTTGCACAGGGACCTTGGCAGTAAAATGTATGGTGGTAACACAGCATTTTATTCTAGCAACTTTCCAAGATTATACAAGCAATGTTTAATGTGTCCCTGGTATTTGGGCTTTTGATCCCCCTCCCCAATAAATTTGGCTTTTTCCAGATTTCTTGTGCTGCGAAGTTGAGATGCAGTTGAGTATTGAATAGATTTTACAAGGAGCTGAGAGCTGCAGGGGAAGAGAAGTTTAGTGCTGCTTATGGTAAGGCAGCTTGCATTGTTAATAGCACAACAGGTTGGGTACTTGCTTTTGATGCAGAAAGTTGTTGGTTCTACTCCCACAAGGGGTGGATGCTGCCATACTGAAAAAGTTAAGATACTAACTATGAGCCTGTTATCAGTTTGCCATCCATTTCCTATTGCAATATTACTAGCTTATCATACTTCTTCAGAGATTGTGCATATTTACTGATAATGGTGGACTGTAGAATTGTGCATATTTACTGATAATGGTGGACTGTAGAAGTTTGAGTAGACTTTTATGATGGAAATGTTCTGAACTGGGCAGTTTTGTCATTATGGGTGCATGTATTTTGTTTCATTGTTTACTGGAAAGATGTTCTGAATTGGGCAGTTTTGTCATTATTGGTGCATGCATTTTGTTTCATTGTTTACTGGAAAAATGTTTAAAACAATAGGAAGGTGTATCAAAGAGCACATGTATGTTTCATATGCAAGGGGCCTATGATTTGAAAACAGCCCAGAATTAATCTTTATCTGCCACTGGTAAACTGTATTTTCTTTGAATGTGGGTTTCAATGCTGTTTCAATTAATGTGAGTTTCAAGGGCAGAGAAGTTTTCATGCTAAGTTTGTTTAGCAGATGTCTTAGTGTTTGTGCTGTAAAATGCAAAATACAACTTTCAAATGAAGTCCAAATCATCATAGAAGTAAATCAGTATGCACATTAGTGTTTATGGTAAATGGAGTGAAATAGCCAAGTAATGGATCATTGGAATGGCTGCAGGGGGAGGCTCCATTCGACCATGATTTTGTGAGGGGGAAGGGTGGCAAACTTAAAGACAGCCCCAGCTGAACTATACCTCCCAACTGTCCAGATTTTCAAAGAATGAATAGATTTTTGCTTCTTATTTTTGGTTTGTTCCTCATAAAATGTGTGGTTTTCTGGCAAATCATTTAGGAATTAAGTCACCAAATAATGACACACTGAGTTTCAGACTTCATAACCTTCAGAAAAATTAATGCTAAAGTAAGACCTGTTGTTCTATCAACTGTCTCAGTTTATACAAGAGCAATTTTTAGTACTGTTTATATGTTCCCTCAATATATTTGGCCTTGTCCTGATTTATTGCATTAACAGGTTGAGAGGTACATGCAAATAAATTGCTTTATAGAATTAGACATAGCCAAACCTCTCAACTGTCCCTGATTTTGGATCAAAATGTTGCTCTTCCCCCTAACAGTCCCTCCGCAAAATAGCAATTTTGGAAGAAAACATGGAGGGTTTACAATTAAGAAATATAACTGTATTAATCAGTTATAGATTACTTTTATTTCAGAAATGCATGTAGATTCTTTTATTTTGTCAGCTGCTCAAGTTAGCAGTACTAATATTAAAGTGTCCCTTCTTTGACAGGTTCCCAGCTGTATTGTGTGGCTATTTTATATTTTTACATCATATTTTTGGTCCATTTTTCATAAAATTGTGTTTTTTTTGGCAAATAAGTGACAAATCATTAAAGACTGAAGTCAGAAAATAATGACAGACATTTGAGTTTCAGATTTCATACCATTCAGAAAATGCATACTAATGCAAGACCTATTATCTTTCTAAGTTTATAAGAGCAATATTTAAAAAGTGTCCTTATTTTTGGGCCTTTGTCCCACTTCTATGTATGGCTTTGTCCAGATTTCTTGCTCTGAGGTTGAGAGGCATGACAAATGTGTCAGGGCCATCACAGTCAGCCAGAGACATTTCAAATTGTGACATACTTGTTGCACCCACTCCCCCATGTAGTGACTCAGGATGTGTCGAAGCAAGGCAAGGAGTAGTTATGCATTGTAAATGTGCAGAGTATCCCCCCCCATCCAAAGTAGACACAAGTACTAGAGTGGCTTTTCATCTGTCCTTGATTTTTGCAGAATGGTCTGGTTTCTGTCATATTTTTTGTACTGTTGATTTATGCTTATTACTCAAAGTGCCTGTTGCTCTCTGTTTAAGTAGCAATACTTTAATGACCATCAGGTAAGCTTGGCTGAGAAAGTAAGATGCAAGTAAGCTTTAATAAGCATACTGTTAAATAATTCCCAACATTGAAAGCCTTTCTGTTGTTGCCATGTAGAGAATACTTAACTAGATAATGTATAAGCCTTGGGTGTTGAAATGCATATGACAGTATTTGTAATAAAGGACAGGATTACATTATTTTAAGAAGCTCATTACACTTGGAGACTTCCAGTCATCTCTGCAGGCTTTATCCGTAAACTAAACGGAATGCCAATCATGTGGTGCATAACCTGTACAGTAATGCTTTTAAGCAATGTATCTTGAGCTTATTTCTTGTTTGATTTTCATTTTTTACTTTGATCATGTTTTCCCCATGAAACAAGTAGATAGCTGTCAGGCAGCAGGTCTTTTTTTGGATAAGAAACATTTTTACAAGTGGGGGCATCAGAGATTTCTGCTTTCAGCATGTTACTTGGTACTTTAATAAAGCTGAATATAAATTATAATTAGAACTGTAGTGCAAGAAGTGGTTTGAGTTGAGTGCTGCTTGTTTTCTTATACTTGATTTTGACTGGCATTCCATTAATGTATTTAAAAAGTAATTTATTTTTTCATGCCTCACAACCTTTTTGTTTCTATCTAGATATTAAGTAAGCTGTCATGCAGCCAATGCATTGAAATATTTTTATTCTTCTACACTTCATTTTGCCTTGATTGGACTCTCATAATGATGGTTTGGCACCCAGGGCAGTGTATTTAGTTAGTTTTTGTGGTTTTGAACATAGCTCCTTCCCTTTCTAGTTGGCTGCACCCCTTCCCATTGACCCCACCCTTTCAGCTGTCTCCTGCAGCCCCCCTTTGATTTGAAGTCACCAGCCGCCACTGGAGTGAATACATGGTGTGCAAAGTATCTTAAGTCTGACATATCATTGAAACATACAGACCCCCTAAGGAGGATAGCAATGACACATACCTCATCTTGCAGTTAGCCATTTCTGACTTCTGTGGCATATTGAGATGTATCTCCTAATGAACTGAAAGGTATGCAACATTATTAGAACCTCCTTGATGGTTATGCATTTTTGGAAGATGAATGATGTATGCATGTTTTAAATATGTATATATCTATAGATTCACTATGAAATCCCGAAACCATACAATACCGACACTCAAAATACTGACGCCCAGAAGAACGAAATATCGGAATACCAAAAACAACAAAAAACAAAATAACACCCCCAAATCAGCAATAACAACATGTATGCAGGGGGCAAGCCCCCTGCACCCCCTAACTTAAATATGCCTACTCCAAGATCGCACTACAGTGGGGAGAATAGCAAACTTAACTTTACACACTATACAGAAATGTCCATTAGTCACTGTTAAGATTTTGAAGTTTCATTCTTCTGGCGTTGGTATTGTGGGCATCGGTATTGTGCGGTTTTCAGCTTTCGTAGTGTTCCTAGATATATATATATATATATATATATATATATATATATATATATATATATATATATATATATATATATATAGACACACACACACATATATGGTATGGGTTCCATCAAATTGGTTGATACATGTTTCAGTCAGACATCTTTTGTGACACTGTTTGGTTGACAGTCTAGATGGTCGATGTTGGTGGCGTGAGATCACTATAATATAGTGGATGAGAAATATGCCCTTTCAGTGGTATTGAACAATCTCAGTTAGAATATTTATGTAGCAGGAGTTGTGGGAGAATCCCCTACAAAAAATATATAATATTTAACTTGTTTGGCTTTGTTACTTTTTGTCAACCACTTGTGCAATGACTACAGTGGTGCTCACTGTTTTTGACCAATCCATGTATTATTTATATATATATATATATATATATATATATATATATATATATATATATATATATATATATATATAGTTACACTAATAGTTCATCTTTGAATACCTCCTGTACTTAAGCTTTCCACCCAGCACTTTTTCAGGAAAACGCCATTTCAGAGCAGTGTCAGTGTTGCCTATCTGACTGACTACCTGTTTTCTTGCTCAGCATGAGGCCTAGCTCATGACAGGCATCACATTTTTTAAGGGTCCATCATATGTATCCAGAAGCCATAGGTGGTATGAAGGATATAAAGAAATATCTTCATCTTCATATACCATGTAGGAGCCATGTGTCTTTAAGCATGACCAGCCTCCTGTACCTTGCAGGGGCAAAATACTGAATGCTATACCAATATGACAGCAACTCAAATAAATACACAGAGCTATGCAAGCATTTGATGCTCAGCTGCATGGCATGCTGCATGCATCTATCTTTTACACCAACCTTGGAATTCAAGAATGTAACACAGTTGTTAGTGACATGTTGTTCATTATGGCTCCATTGTGTAAAAGTGGAATTAAGAGATCAATAGTCATTTTTGACAGGAGGCCTAATCTGCTTATTATATCAGCAAAAAAAAAAAAAGTTTAGCTTTGCAGAGTTTGGCTCAGTGTCACCATTTGGTGGCATTCTGCAATCCATGCAGTACTTTTACTATTGTTGTAAAACTTCTCATAGCTATCTCTCTCTCTCTGTCTATATATATGCATATATTTAACTTTGCCAAATGGCACTATTGTCAACCTGCATTATGTTGACACCAAATGACTGACATTATGCATTATGACTCACTGCTAAACATGCTTTGAGAATTAATGCCAGTGCTTGAAAAACCTTTTAAATAAGAAAACAAAAAAAAAACTTTTTTTTTCAGGGGACACACAAACCCCCTGCTAATTATAGATACTAACGCTGAGTTCACACAATTGTCAGGGAAAGAACAAATTCGCCAACCCTGAGGCTGAGAGATGGAACAGTTGCATTCTTAGCACCTGTATGTGTATTCTTAGCAATACATATTTTTCTTTTCCTAATATATAAGCAGGTTTCAGCATGTCATGAGAACAAGGCAGACATGGGTTAGATAACTTCAGGGATGTTGAAAACAATGTTCTGGTGTAGATATTCAAGGTGCATGCCCTATAAATGATGAGTAGGTAGGTTGCAAACTGACCACTAAGGGATCGGGTGTGGCAATTTGTTTTATGAGTATAAATCCAGTGGGTGGGCATTACTGCACAATACACCAGGTTCAACATAGCTTGACTGACATGATACATCATGCTAAGCAGAAGGCACAGAAGACTGCGGTGGGGAACTTCACTACCAGAAGTTGGGCAAAAGGGTTAATAATACTAACAGATATGGAGAGTTTACTATCAAATAACTGAAAATCAAAAGACTGAATCCTAAAAAGACTGAAAATTCAAAATATTGAATGATGGAATTTGCCCCTTCTCCACTGTTGTGCGATCTTGGAGTTGGTATATATATATATTTAGCAAGGGGAGTGGAGGGCTTACTCCTTGCATTAAAAATGTATTCAATATTTTGAATTTTCAGTCTTTTTTTAGAATTCAGTCTTTTGGTTTTCAGTCATTTGATAGTAAACCTATGGAGAAATTTCATGTATCACTGGTGGGAGGTGTTGAAGCAGAATTTATCCCCCAGTGAAAGTGTGAATGTTGGTACTAACATGACCCATTTTACCCATGTCTCAATGGGAAAAGACCAGGTTAGCAGTATACCGCAATGGTTTGCATGCTCAATTTTTACTTGAGTAAGTGTATGCTAATAAGTAGCTACAATGCACACTTTTTTCATAAACGCGTCTAGAATGCAAAAGGTTGTTACCGCCAGAGAAGGTAAGGTTACAGAAGAAGAAATTGGTTGCATATAGTACCCTGCTCTGCATGTCACAACAGCATCTCTGTAGTATATTAAAAGCTATTCATTATAGTGTTCACTATGTTATGCATCCATATGTGGAAGCAATTGATGAGCAGCACATATAAATGCCTGAGGATGGACAAGGTGCTGATGTGTACATCTCTGCAGAATCTGATGAAGTGTTTTGAGATGTCACAGTCAGAGGACACTGTGCCAGTAACATCTAGTCCATTCCTAGGTGGGATGCAACCTTCATTACAGAATGTATGTATGCCTTAAGACAGTGAGCCTCTGTGACTCTCTGTGTGCACACCATCCTTTGTACTGGAGTAATCTTCTGCAGCTGAAAGCCTCAGATGTGCTGCAGCTGTGAGTCAAACAATGACTTCACAGTGCACTGCTTCATTGCAAACTATAGGCCAAAGCATACCCAGCATTGTCAAATGTCATAGTTGGCCCTTTACATGTAAGTGACATTAAACATTGATCAGCAGATGTGTGGAAGCGTGATCCAGAGACAGTCTACTACTATACTGTCCTAACTGGTAGGTTTATTATGTGGCCTGTATGATAATGTTGTCAAGTTACATGAGGACATGGAAACCAAGCTTTGAGAAGTGGTGTTTATGATAAGGGTTATAGTGAAACAAAATGCTACAATATTCAACAGACTCTTTAAAGTTGGCAGTGCCATTATGTCTGTCCAGACTGGCAGCATACCTCTCAACCTCTTAGCACAATAAATCTGGACAAAATCTAAAATGATGGGCAGTCAAAGGCCCCAAAACAGGGGCAAATTTTAGATATTGCTCTAATAAACCTAAAATATTTTTAGATAACAGGATTTGTATTAGCTTGCATTTTCTGAATGAAATTAAGTTTGAAATTCAAATGTATGTAATTATTTAGTGACTTAAACCTCAATGATTTGCCAGAAAACCACAAATTATATGAGGAACAGATCAAGAATATGAGGCAAAAAATGTGGACATTCTGTGAAAATCTGGGCAGTTGATTGGTATGGTTGGCAGCATTATGCATGTCCAGGGCTAGGTATAGGCAAAGGGTGGCTAGGTTTATGCCATTGCAGGAGGCATGTTCAACAACCATATCTGGAGTTGTGCTGCTATTCATTGAGTGATGATCGACTGCAAAAAAAATATGGCTGGAACAACTTTCTGTGAACCTCAGAAATATTTTTGCAAGGGGCCAAGCTCTACTGCACCTTCCATGTGGGGGAACACCCTCCATACTGACTGAATTTAAGTAAGACCTACTCCAAGATTGCAAAACAGTAGAGTAAAAGAAAACTCCACTGTCAGCAAAAGTTGTTTTAACCAAATGCCTTTGTTCGCTCAACACTGGCTGAAAGGGTATGACTGAATGAAGCATTCTCCATAGCTTTGTGTATGAAGCCCTGCAGTTCATAATATATGACATCATGTAAGAAACACTTTCAATTCAGAAATAAAAATCACGAACACCAAAAAGCCCAGTGGAGAAGATAACTGGAATAAAGGAAGGACCACAACTAGATAAAATCTTCTGATTTAATACAAAACAGTGAGTGCTTTCACAATGGTGACCATTGCTTCATCAGATAGTTCATTCAATACACAACAACATTTATATACTTTAATTCAAAGCAAACTGACCAATCCTAACACTCAGAAAATGAATTACCTTGGTTAAATCTCATTTAATTAAAATTAATTGATTAAAATAAAAGCCTAGAAAAATAAAGACATATATATGTACATATACTAACATACATATTAATAATACATGAATGCATGTATAGTCATGGCTTATCCCCACTAGATTAGAAACAGTATATATAAATATACTTATTCTTATTTTTTGTTGTTTATTATCTTAACTTTCTAGATTTCAGTACTGGTTTCAAGGGAACACTATCATTTAGGCCTAAGCCTTTAGGTGCCCCCAGTCTCAAAATCAATTGCAATTCCATGTTTTCAGTAGTACTAACTATGTCCCCCATTCTAATATTAATATTCTGAACATGTAAAACCTGCAATAAAAATGTATGACCATTACCTTTAGCAAGGGTATGCTTAGCTAGGGCACTATACTCTTGACCCTTTTGGGTACAGTATAGGTGGTCCCTAATCGGTTCCCTAAGATGACGGTTGGTCTTGCCAGCATAAAATTGGAAACATGTTACACAATGGGCCACATATACCACATTACTAGTGTTACAGTCAGCAGAATCCCTAAGGTCCCATAGGCACCCTGTTCCTGGATGTTTAAAAAAATCTAGATTCATCAACATAATCACAGTAAGCACAATGTCCACATCTGTGGGTGACTTTCACTATGTTGTCCTTCACACTGACTGTTTTTGACTAACACAGTTGCTGTTTTAAATTTCTCTTATTTTTAAACACAAAGTGTGGTTGTGTGCTTACTACATTAGTGGTATTCTCATCAACCAACAGCATGTGCCAATTCTGATGAATAATGGCTTAAAAATTTTCTACTTCTTTAGTATATGGTAAGACCATGGGAGTATAAGCTAGTGTTCTACCTTTAGTACCCATCCTTCCACTATACTGTCTATCAGAGTAGTAGGGTTTAGCTTTACCTTCTCTTTCTTTATACACTTTAGAATATGTCTTATTAATTTCTCATTCATTATATCTTCTACTTAGAAAACCTGTTCTTAAATTACTAAGTTCATTTTCATACACTTCCTCTTGACAGCATAAGTGTGATATTCTCATTGCTTGCCCCATGACAATATTTGGAAAAATACTTTGGTTATGCATACTGTCCCTATGCAGGAAAGATGGTCTGTAACACTGTTTCCTATGCAACTTGGTAAGCCATCTATCGCTTTCTTTGTAGATGGTAACATCCAAAAAAATCTAAACTTTTTTTCTGAGCAATTCATAGTAAACTTTAAAAAGTCACTAGTGGTGTTAAGATATGAATGCAAAGACTTAAGTTGTTCCCCATTACCTTTCCAAAAAATGAAAAGGTCATCTACAAAGTGACTATAGAAGGCTATCTTAGGGTTATTCATTAAGTATTCATATTCCAAGTTTACCATTACCAGGTTTGCATAAGTGTTGGCACAAATGGTGCCCATAGCAACTCCTGACAATTGCTTATAACAGATACTATTGACCATAAAAATATTGTGTTCAAGCACTAGTTCTAACAACATGCAAAGAAAAGCTATCTTGGTATTAGAAAATGTTCCATATCTCACCAACACTGATTTTACTATATTAATCCCTTGGTCATTCGGTATACTTGTAAATAGGGATACCTCATCAAGTGTAGCTAACATCCCTGTACCCACCATTCCCATATCTTTCATTGCCCCATGCAAATCCACTAGGAAGTGTTCAGTGTCTCTCAAAATATAAGTAAACTCTGTAAGCACAGTTTTCAATTCACTATCTAAATAGATTGAGATGGGTTCTGTTATCCACCCTGCCCCTGCTAGTATTGGTCTAAATTTCGGGTTAAATGGGTCCTTATGAATCTTTGGGAAAACATGAATTTGAGGAATAAGTGGATTTTCAACAACAGAGTATTGAAAAAGTTCTTTGCTTAATAACCCCATGCACATGCATTCATGTAAATTACTTATAATACGTTCAGTCATATCAAAAACAACTGCTGTTGATACTATTTCATATGCATTTAAATCCTGTAACATATCATGCATAGCAGTGTAATAAAAATCAGAGTTAAGTATCACTACTGGTCCCCCTTTGTCAGCAGGTCGTATAACTATATCATCATTTATTTGCAGTTCATGCAATGCATTACGTTCACTTAGTGTCAGATTGTACCCTTGCTCTTTCAAAAAACAATTACTTTCAACACTATATATAGCATTTTCACAAGCTTTAAGAAAAGCTTCTATATTATGTGGTAACACTGGTACAAAAGTGTTATTTTTCTTAAACTGAGTATTCATTTTCTCATTCACATTCCCAAACTGCTGTTTAAGTGCTACAGTTCTTGTAAACATTTGTAGAGATAATAAAGCTTTACTAATATTCATTTTAATTGAAGGAATAAAACTCAAACCTTTATTGAGTAAAGAACTTTCAGCTTCAGTCAATTCATAGTTAAAAATGCTCCTTATTAGCTCTCCTGACCATACCCTCACATTTTCTTTAAGGTATGAGTGTGCAACTGACCTGGTGCTTCCTTCCATTTCTGGCCTCTGTAAATGTCGTGTTCTGATGATTTCTTCCTCCCTGCTCGAAAGGGTAGATTTGTTTGGTTGCTGCATTTTACTTTCAGAAATAAAGATATCAGAGGATGGTACAGACATGCAATAGCTAGAAGTGAGATGACAGTGTCCTGCTTTACTGATTCAAGAACTCAGTCTCAGACTTAGGTTCATAGGTTCATAGGTTCATACTAGGCTATCTGCCCTAGGGCATTTATAAGCCTAGCCAGAATGTGTTTGGCTTTCACCACCCATTTTAAATTAATTTTGCTATGCCCTTTTTCGAGGTTAGTATACTGTGCCTCTGTCTAACAGTGACACAGAAGTGATACCCGGGGTAAACCTATGATCTCCCATCCACTCATCAAGATTCCTCTTGAAGAGAGTCAATGAGGGACTCTGCCTAACCTGGACTGGGATTTTATTCCAGAGTGAAGGGAGCCTCTGGGTTATAAATCTGTCCCTCCAGCATGTCCTATTTATTTCAGTGCTGAGGTTCAAGTCTCTCGAGCACGTAGCTCAATGGGATTTGGATTTTCTGAGGTGCAGCATGTCCATTAATTCCAGGTTGGACATGGCTTTATACATCAGGCACAGATCGCCTCTGAGCAGGCGGTATGCCACTGAGTAGAGGTGGAGTTTCTTTAACCGGGCAGCATATGGCATCTGTTTGAGCCCTTTGATCCTCTTGGTGAGGTACTTTTGGGGTCTTTCCAGTTGCTGCAGGTGTCTGGTAAGGTACATCCCAAAAGGGGCATTGTACTCAATTATGGGCCTGATGAGGGATGAGTGAAGAGGCACGATGACCTCCCCTGATCTAGATGTGAATCCCTTCATGATTAGGTGGGCTATATAAAATGTTTTTCTAACCACTTTGGCCACGTGGTTGTCAAATGAGAGATTGCTATCAGCTGGGGTCCCCAGGTCCCTAATTACTTCTTCTGTACTTAATGGATTACCACCTATGTGGTAATTTGTGGGCACTTTGTTTTTGAAAAAGGGGATGACTATACACTTTTTGGCATTTAGCTTGAGGCCATGGCTCTGGCACCAGTTGTCTGTTTCTATGAGGCCCTTTTGGAGGATGCTTGTGTTGGCTGGAGAGTCGATTATGGTGCCCAGTTTGCAGTCATCTGCGAACTTGGTCAGCCACAGTCCTTCCGTGTTGGCCTGTACCTCCGAGAAATATATACCGAACAAGAGAGGTCCTAGGACTGAGCCTTGTGGGACGCCACTTGTAACTGGTTTGGAGTCTGACATGGCTCCAGCAATTCTAACCATGTGGGTTCTGTCCTTGAGCCAGTTTGCAACCCATCTAGTGACATAGGGGTTTATATTTAAGCTGGTGAACTTATCTATAATGCCCGAGTGGGGTATTGTATTGAAGGCTTTTGCAAGGTCCAGGTAGGCTGTGTGGGCCACCTTCCCCTCGTCAATGGCCTTGGTGACTGTTTCAAAGAAATCAACCAGGTTTAAGAGGCAGGATCTGCCCTTAACAAAGCCGAACTGGGAAGGATCCAGTGTCTGTAGGTCCCCAATATCTTTACTTATGAGGTCCATGATGATCCTTTCCATAGCTTTGCAGACCAAGCTAGTCAGGCTTATGGGGCGATAGTTTCCAGGATCCGTTGAGGCACCACCTTTGTGGAGAGGGACCACTGTTGCTGTACGCCACTCTTTGGGTACATATCCTGTAGTAAGGCTGAGATTGAACAGTAGTTTTATGTTTGGGTTTAGCTCTTCTTGGAGTTCTTGTAGGGCGCAGCCGGGACACCATCTGGTCCCATTGATGCTGTGTTTTTGCTTTGGAGAGGGCAGCTCTTACCTGAGCATCTGAGATGTCAGGGGCAGCACTCTGCTGGGATAGATATTTGCCGTTTTGGTGGGGGGGGGGGGAGTTTGCACTGAACCTGTCGGCTAGGATGTTGGCAATGTCTGTGGGTTCGGTGTATTTTTTGTCATTTTGGACTAATTCTGAGCATATCTGGAAATTCCCACCCAGGTTCCTATCATAACTAAAGAAAGCCTTGTGATTATCCTTAGTATCCTGTGCAATTTTTCTCTCAAAGCTGGCCTTAGATGATTTTATGAGTGCCCGTAGTTTTTTGCTAATACTGATCAGAGATGCCTTCCCTTTTTGGGATTTTGCTCTGTCATGTAGTAGCTTCCTCCTTCTATTGTATAGTTTGTTTATGGCTGGGGTCCACCAGACAGGATGTCTGCCTTTGGAGGATTGGGTCTTGGTTTTATTTGGGATTGCATGATCCATGCATTCCTGAAGGTGTTCATAGAATGTGTTTATAAAGGATTCTGTGGTCTGGGCCGTATTTTCCACAGGCCCGGGGGCTTTGAAGGATTCCACCTCAGTTTTGAGGAGTGTGAAATTTGCTTTAGAGAAGTTTTTCACTGTGGTTTTCAGGGCAGGGGGTGGAGTCGGGATGTGAATATCCAGTGAGATTAGTTTATGGTCTTATCTTACCAATGAGGGATACACTTCTGGTCTAGAGCATAGAGTCCCCATGTTGGTGATGATCAGGTCCAGTATGTTTTCCCCTCTTGTGGGAGTGGTAACAAGTTGTTCCCTAGCATTTGAGTTTATAAATTCTAGGAACCTTTGGGCTAGGGTGTTGGAGCTAGAGTAATGCTCCCAGTCTATGTTTGGGTAGTTGAAGTCGCCCAATATAATGGTGTTTGTAGAGACCTTCATATTTTCCAGTGTTCTCAGGAAGGCCAAGTGGGGTTCCTGGGTTTGGGAGGGTGGTCTGTAGCAGGCTATAAGCTGGAAGGCAGTTTTACCCACTGTTAGTTGCACATGGATAGTCTCTGATGCTTCATGCTGTGCCAGCAACCTGGAGGTGTGGGTATCCTTGACGAATATTGATACTCCCCCTCCTTTTGTGGTTCGCTCCAAGTTTTGGGGCCGAAAAGCATGGTATGAGGTATAACCTGGTAGTGCTGGGGTGCTCTCGGGAGCATTGAACCAGGTTTCTGTTACTGCACAGATATCAATGTTCTCCATGCTAAGGAGAGTTTTGAGTGCATGCAACTTGAGGTTTAGACTTCTGGCATTGAGTAGCATTACTCTTAGTTTCTTATACCTTGTGATACCTATGGAGGTGGGTTTGTCTTTTGAGCCTTGACTAAAAAAGGCACTATGGGGGTAGCAAGAACCTTTGCCAATATCCGAAAGCCCAGGAGTGACAGGTGCAAGCCGTCCCTAGCGAAGCATCGTGGCTTCTCAAGCATGTCATCCCAGGCTGACAGGCATTGGATCCCCTTTGAATGACACCAATACTTAAGCCAATTGTTGAAATTGATCATCTTGTCTTCATATTGTGGCATCATTCTTGGTGAGGGTAAGATGCTACTCAAGGTCAGGGTCATACCGGCCTGGGCTACATGCTCAGAGAGCTCCTCTATGTCTCTTTTCATATAGTCCAGGGAGGTACGTCTCAGGTCATTCACACCAGCATGGACAATGACTGAGTCATATTTGTACTTGCCTTGGAGTGACCTGAGTGCTTGTGTTATGTGGCAGATCCTAGCGCCCAACAGGCAGCTCACCGTGACCTTCTCCTTGTTCAACCTGGTGAGCGGGACGTCAGTGTGCCTGACGATACAGTCACCTATTACAAGTGTATCAGGTGTGTTGTTTAGCCTTAAGGGCTGTGACTGTTCAGCACACTGGCTTTGTGAGCTATGTGTTGCATGTGTTTTGTTTTGGGGTAGCAGTTGCTTGGGTGTCTGCTTTGGAGGTCTCTGCTGCTTAGGCAGATTTTTATTTAGAGCCTCCGAGTATGTTTTTGTGTGTTTATGTGTTTGGTTTGCTGTCATGGTAGGTCTATGTGAGACTGGAATTGTAGTGAGTGTGGTTTCCTTCTCCTCCTGACTGGTTTCACCAGTATTGAGTTGAGAGAGCTTAGCCTCCAGTATGGCTATATGGTTGCATCTCTCACATGTGTTGGAATTTGTTGGGAGGAGGAGAGGGTTGTCTGTGTACATGAGAGTTGTAACATTGCCTCAAGATTCCCAGATTCACCAGCTGGACCGGAAAGGAGATTGACAACTGACCTTTGGACATGCTAGAATAGTATTGGGAATTCCTTTATAATTGAAAAAAAAAGGGCCAATGGGGAACAAGGTACTCAAGGGGAGTTTGTGAGGGTGTTTTAATATTTTAGTGCTGACTTGTATAATTGCTTTAGTGAGCAAGTGCCAGGTAACTTAAATGCAATGTGTTACAAGTAACTTAAATGCAAAAATGACAAACAGTAACTTTCTTTCAAGTGAAACAAGGAAATAAGTACAGTAAGCAATGCAGCTATCACTAGGGATCTACAGAAGCGCTGAAAAGCCACGTTTTAGGTGGAATTAGCATTTCAGGGAAATAACAAGTAAACGAACAACAAGCATACAAATAAAGCTAGATTCAGCAGGCCAGGATCTAGTCTATGCTACAGCAAACAAGGTGTACCAATTTCAGTAAGAAACAGTTCAAATATACAGGCACTATAAGCCTTTAACCAGAAATTCTCAGCTCAGAAGGGCAGAGTCCAGCCTCTCCTCCCACAAGAGTGCAGACCACGAACCTTCTTGATATAAAATAACTGGCCTGAAGCCCAGGTGCTTAAACCAGAACTAATACACTTTTAGACTAACAGACACTGAGCCCTCAATTAGCAGTTCACAACTTTAAAGGATGCAAGCTACCTGTCCTGCCACCACAGTGCAGGCCACAAACCTTCCTGTTGTACCAATTTCAGTAAGAAGCAGTTCAAATATGCAGGCACTATAAGCCTTTAATCAGAAATTCCCAGTTCAGAAGGGCAGAGTCCAGCCTCTCCTCCCACAAGAGTGCAGACCAAGAACCCTTTTAATGTAAAACAACTGGTCTGAAGCCCAAGTGCTTAATCCAAAAGACTTAGAATGATAGCTACACTTTAATCAAGTTACTACCAAGCAGTAATAGATACAATTGAATACTTTAAAGAATGCCTGGACTAGTGCTCAAGTTTTACAAACAAAGCTAGATTCAGCAGGCCTGGATCTAGTCTATGCTACAGCAAACAAGGTGTACCAATTTCAGTAAGAAGCAGTTCAAATATGCAGGCACTATAAGCCTTTAATCAGAAATTCCCAGCTCAGAAGGGCAGAGTCCAGCCTCTCCTCCCACAAGAGTGCAGACCAAGAACCCTTTTAATGTAAAATAACTGACCTGAAGCCCAAGTGCTTAAACCAGAATTAATACATTTATAGAATAACAGACACTGAGGCCTCAATCAGCAGTTCCCAACTTAGAAGGATGTAAGCTACCTGTTCTGCCACTACAGTGCAGACCACAAACCTTCTTAATGTAAAACAACTGGCCTAAAGCCCAAGTGCTTAAACCAGAATTAATACACTTTTAGAATAACAGACACTGAGCCCTCAATCAGCAGTTCCCAACTTAGAAGGATGTACGCTACCTGTCCTGCCACCACAGTGCAGGCCACAAACCTTCCTAATGTAAAACAACTGGTCTGAAGCCCAAGTGCTTAATCCAGAAGACTTAGAATGATAGCTACACTTTAATCAAGTTACTACCAAGCAGTAATAAATACAATTGAATACTTTAAAGAATGCCTGGATTAGTGCTCAGGTTATACAAACAAAGCTAGATTCAGCAGGCCTGGATCTAGTCTATGCTACAGCAAACAAAGTGTAGCAATTTCAGTAAGAAGCAGTTTAAATATGCAGGCAAGTGCTTAAACTAAAAGGCTTAGAATGAGTTACACCAAGCAGTAATAAATACAGTAATAAATACAATTGAGTACTTTTAGGATTACGCAAAAGCAAAATAAAGTAGGAAGAAACACAAATACAGTAAAAGCAGATTTTTTTTTTTTTTTTTTTTTTTTTTTTGAGTGAGCAAATAAGATGGACCCAGGAGTTACAGGACAGAAACAAGTGCAAATGCAGGCCTTCAAATCAGAAAGTTGAGAGAGATGGAAAACCGCCCAAATGGCCAATAACTACAAATTCTGGGCCAGAACCACTCCTTATGTGGTAGACAGGTTACCTAGTGCTTACCACTCCCACTGATAAGCTAGAAGGCTGCCCTCCAACACAGAAAGGCTTGGGGGCTCAGAAGCTTACAAATAGTCCTGGATACAGCAAATCTGTATCTGGAACACTAATTACAGGAAAGGTAGGAAACAGGCTTACAATTTTTTTTTCAGAAAAGTAGCAAAAACAGTAGTAAAAACAATTCACATGCAGTGCAAGCTGGCACACTTGAGTATGTAGCAATATTAGTCCACACACAGTTTGAAAAAATGTAATTAAATTAAAAAGGACTAAAAGCAAGTACAGAAAGGGTTTATTAGGTAGAATGCGGTAAAGAGATGGGACTGGGGGAGTGTCCTAGATCAAATCTACAGTGGGGCGGGCACTGCAAAAGCCACCAAATTTAAACTACAGCCAAGAACAGGGAGAGGGGGTGGGGAAAAGTTTCAACAGAGATGTGAGGAATCAAGTGCAAATTATAAAACCAAAAAAATTATACTGATCTCTGCATATTTGCAGAACACTAAGACAACAGATATCTAAGCAACAATTTAGCTCTATAATACAGAATAATACAGAAAAATATACTCAGCTCTATATATTTGCAGATAGTCTTGTAAGGCTGTCTCTCAACACACAGGTCCACTTGTGAGTAAAACCAGGAGTGTCTTCCAATAAAGTAAGCAAATAAGGATATGAAGATCATACTTTAGCAAACAGATGGGAAAGTAAAATATGATATTGCTTTAAGCAGATTTATTAAAGGCAACACCTTTCTGTTTGCCAAAATAATGGTCTGCTGCTAAGAGATTCCCTAACAACAAATACTTGTATAGGTTTTTCAGACCCCCCCCCCGACACACACACACACACACACACACACACACACACACACACACACACACACACACACACACACACACACACAAAATGATGTTACTCGACATTGTTTCTGTGTTGTGTACTCAAGCTGAAGATAAAATATGTTTAGGAAATTCACAAGAAAGGAAACTGACATAAACATTTACAACTTGTTTATACCAATATATTGTGATTAAGAAAAATTAATAATTAAAAATAAAATACATGGAATAAGAATGAAATTTACTTCCACTGTAGAAAACGTCCTTAGTACTGACCTAAGCTGGTAAACACCTGGGTGAAACAGTTTACGTAGTACCGTTAACTCACAGTCATTATTTAGTAGTCACTATATCCCAAAAAATAAGCTTGAGTTAGGTGAGGAAATCAGGATTTTCAAGAACAAACTAGAATGATCAACCACTAAATTAATGTATTTTTTTCACTGCAAATATATGTTCACTAAACGTTTGTATCAGTGCATAGGCTAATCTCCTTTGGGCATGTGCCTTATGCCATAGAGTCATTGGCCATCATACATTAAGAGACTTGGGTGATAAAGTCTGAAGAAGGCATATGAGAATAATGTAAAAGATGATGAAAGTAGTCTTTTCGGTCAGGGAAGCCCTAGAGGATAAGGCAGTAAGGAGGGCCAGGGAAGGGCATGATGCTAAATATAGCAGAACTTTGCTGTGGACTGTTTCATTAGAAGAGGATGAAAGGAATTTCATAAGAAAAAGGAAATTCACCACGAGGATCACGTCAGTCACCCTGCTAGACAGGGGTCCAGGGAAGTAAATAGTGTGGGAAGAAATAGCCAGGGAATTGTTATGGCTGGGCTTGTATAGGCCTTAGGGTTGATAGCCTAGTACCAACCTATGAACCTATAAGTTCTGCAGGACAAGGGCAATCATTACATCATCAACATAGACAGCTAGTATGGTGAACAATTGATGGAGTATAGATGGGGACAAATGGATAAGTGGACATGTATGTAATGACCACTGTGCTGAGAGGAAAGAAAAACACAAGGTGCAGATGAATTACCTCGCAGAATGTTGAAATAATTGCCAGTGGTATTCCTTTAGGCTTTAGCAGAACTCTGCCGCATCTTGTAAATAACTAGATTGGTGCCAAAATCTGGAGGTTATTTACAGAGATTCCCTTGTATAGAAGAGGTTTTAATAGGCAGCCAAACCATAGGCCCATTGGGCTTTTTTTCCTTCTAAACAATGTCATAGGAAAGATTCTGCATGGTTTGCTATCACAGTTCCTTAAAATCAATACTGTTGTCAATGGAAGACAACAAGACTTCATACAGCAGAGTTCTTGTCAGCCAAACTTGATCCATTTCAATGACTGGACCACCAATGTGGTAAGCAACAGAAACATTAACTGTGTGGTAATATGGATTTCAGCTTGGCTTTTGCCATGTTATTTCAAAGGAGATTTATTTTAAAAAAATTGAAATAGTGGTGATGAAGGAGAATCTTCCTGTCAGATTACAGCTAGAGGTGAAATATCGGAAGAAAAGTCACTAGGCAGTGACATCTTGCATGGTTCATTGCTGGCACCACTTCTGTTGCTATAGTTGTGACATATATCACACTGTGTTTGGGAAACTGGTGCAGTTTATAAGATGAATAAACAACAACTGGTGTGGTAGTCATAACTGGTGAATAGGAATGGCTCCTGGTGAGGTCTGTAAAGGCGGACAGATTGCTACCGGGCTGCCAGCTGGGATTTATGTAAAAATGTGAAGGTTATCAGAGTGGGACATGTTGGTGGGCAATTTTAACTAGGGAAGAGCAAGAAAAGGATTTAGAAGTAATAATTAACCAGAGCTGAAGTATGTTATATAACAATAAGCAACAGCGAGGACCAGTTAAATGCAAGGAATATAATAGGAAATGTTTCTTTAGAAATACTGGGACCATCCCTCCTTTCTTCATAGACCCTTTAAACTTGCATTTAGGAGATGGTTTTACAGAGCACTCAGTCAAAGGAAACCTTGGCTAGAAGAAAGCTTGCAATACTTGATGAGAGTTTGACTTATAAAGAGAGACTTAAAATACTGGACATACATAAAAGAAAGAAACATATACATTTGATATAATATTTGGAGATAATTATGAGGGATAAAGAGAAAGAATACATGAAGAGGAAGATATATTTGTGGCAGCAAAAATGGGAGTCACATCAGATTAGACATCAGAAAATATTACATTAAAGACAAGGATTGCTTGTGGTAATGGTACTGAGTAAATTAGTAGAGAGGTATAAGGCTGCTAATGACTATGAAAGTAGATGATGGTATGAGAGTATGAAAGGCAGCAAATCAATGTAGTCTAATTGCAACAGTCAGATGAAATGAAGAGAGCGCTGATCTTTTTGTTAGTATCAATGTATCTCCATATGCACATTTATTTGGGAAAAACTCATCTGTTCTACTCTGATTATATGAATGTCAAATTTTAAAGTCTGTAGAATTTCTGAACCTCTAAATGACACATATTTTTATTAATCCTTAAGCACTCTGGATATGTTCCAATTAATGTGAGTTTCTTGTTCAGGCTAAGCTCCTTGTTATCTACTGTTGATGTTTTTGAGTTGTCTGAGTAATGCGCTCCTGAAATGGGATCACCACCTACAATACAGTTTTGTACCAAATTTTGGATGCAGTTAGAACTGTAGGTAAAATGGTTGCATGAGCAGATACATGCACTTAACTGCAGGTAAAATGTTTCCATGAGCAGACTACTGCTTCAGCCCTTTCAGGGAATTTTAAAATCCTGATTAGCCTACCCCCTGACATACGAGCAATAACTGACAAACATCACTTTAAAAAGGAACTTAAATCTTTCCTTCTAAACTCCAAACATTGTAACTGTACCACTCCACCCTGACATTTTTAAATCACCCACCTATCTCACCGCATTTCTATAACTTCCAGAGGCCCTTACTCAGGTAATCTCCTTCTGAAAAGCCTCAGTTATAATAGGATAAAGTAAAGTTCTGAATGGTCCAGCAGCTTGGGTATAAAAAGTTTATTGTGCCTTCTTCACATATGAAACTGCACGTTTCACGAAACAAAGAACATAAGCACCATAAGCACCAGATAAATCCAAGACAACAAAGTTTCCTCAAGCGCTTTCACCCGGGACCTCCCAGGATTCCAGATCTTGACAAAGCCTGGGAGGTCCCGGGTGAAAGCGCTTGAGGAAACTTTGTTGTCTTGGATTTATCTGGTGCTTATGGTGCTTATGTTCTTTGTTTCGTGAAACATGCAGTTTCGTATGTGAAGAAGGCACAATAAACTTTTTATACCCAAGCTGCTGGACCATTCAGAACTTTATTTTACCTGGTTGGTAAAGTTTTCGTTGTTTTTGAGAGATTATAATAGGATAAAGACTTCAACTATTCTTATGGCACACAATTGCTGAATTTGTATTGTTCTTCTTCTTACGGCTGCTTTAATTCTGCCTTCCAGTTGTGATTGTTTCTTGACTGTTATCCTAAAATTTTGTTGTACTATGTAAATATTGCCTGTGGATTTTTTGTAAACTTTGTCTAATTTGTAGAGCTTTTCTCCCTGGACATCTGTTGAAATAGGACCTGTGTCCAGTTGGACATTCCCGGTTAGCAAATGTTAAATATAAAAAAATAAATTAATTAAATAAATAAATAAATTAACTAGGCATAGTAAGATTTGCTGAGTTTAATTCTGGTGGCTGTAAAAAAAGCAACTACTAGAAAATCAAAGTCTAAATCAACCATTTAAGAATTAGTGAATATAGTAACAGATAAAAGAACTGGAAATAGGATCCTTCGAAAAGTGTAGGAACAAATTATGCAGAAAAAATGGGAGTAATACATGTGGAATAATGATTTGGAGGAGGAATGAGGTTTAAGGGAAGGTAGGAATTGAATTTGTTATGGAATGTTCAATTGGCAATGACTGTATACAAGATTATAAGTGATGTATAATTTTTGCAACCCCCGTCCCATTTTTTGCTAACTTCCTTAATGTTTTTTTTTTTTTTTTGCCATACATGTCGTTTAGCATTTAATTTTATACTACACTTACCACATTTTATTCAGATTATGTATTTTGATGTTTCCTTTATAGTGGCTAGCTTCGTCCCTTGCTTTAGATCTATTTTTTTCTATTTTTATATAGCAACTGTTTCAACTAGTTTGTCATTCTCTCCAGTATTTTTACACATTTATATTTTTGTTTGTGATTTATGTCCATTTACTTTATTTTGTATATTCTACATAGACTAACTACTAATGCCATGTTTTTAGCCAATGATATTTAAGGCTTGATTATATTGCACCAATCATCAAGCATATTTCTAGAGCCAATCAAAGAGCTTTTCTGGTGATGGGACCCAATCAATTGCTCAGCCAATCTCTTCTTGTGGTTTAATCCTGATAACCAATAGCTATTGGACTCTTTGCAGATAGACTTTTACATGTTTTTGCACAGATAGACTTTTACATGTTTTTGCTTGTATCTTTTTTTATATAAGAGACTTATGATTTTTTTGTCTACACAATGTGTTTAGGATAATAAAGTGCTCACCTACCATTTTATTATTTTCCATGAGTTTTTATTAAAATTTTTTTCATGGTAAACATTAAATGATTTATATAATGGAGTGTTATAGAGTTACAAAGGTCGAATTTATTTTGGGGCACACTTCTATGATATTGCTTTTTATTGAAGCGATATTTTAAAAAAACTTATGATTTTGGGAACGTTGTTATTCAGGGAAAGTGTACTTTAGGGTGAGCTTTTGCTTCACATCCGAAATATTTTTACAGTTTTTTGGAATTTTATAGGAATAGCAGATAAACATTCCCACTGGTTTCTGGCCCAGAAATTGTAGTTTATTGGCTGTTTGGGCAGTTTTTCCATCTCTTTCAACTTTCTGGTTTAAAAGCCCATGTTTGCACTTGTTTCCCACCTTTCCTGTAACTAGTCTAGTCCAGATACAGATTTGCTGTATCCAGGACTTTTTGTAAGCTTCTGAGCCCCCCAAGCATTTCTGTGTTGGAGGGAAGCATTCTAGCTTATCAGTGGGAGTGGTAAGCACTAGGTAGCCTATCTACCACAAGATCCAGGTACAGATTCTTAGTTTTAGCACTTGAATTTGCTTATTTGTGCTCAGCACTTGTTCAGAACTTGTTGTTAGCACTAAATAAGCTACAAATTACTACAGCACTCAACCTTCCTCTTTACCTAGAGGAAAACAGTTTTTGTACATACTTTCCTCACTTGCTTAAAAATAACAGCTCTTATACTCACTTTCCTCATTTGTCTAGAGGAAAGTAGTTTTTTATTCAGGCATGTCCAAGGGTCAGCTCCCAGTATCCTCTCCTGTCTATCTGATGAATCTGGGCATCTTGGGGCAGTGTAGTAATTGCTTCATCTACACAGCCAACCCTATCCTCCTACTAGCCAGCACCACAACCTGTGAGAGATCTACTTATCTAGCCAAAATGGAGGTAAAGCTCTCTCCATCTGAGACTGAACTTGACAGTCAAGAGGAGAAGGTAAACACTTGCACCATACCACACTCATCACATAATCCCACTAAACCTACACCACAAAAATCCGCACATAGAAACACAAAAACATTCATGGAGGCGCCCAATAATAATCTGCTCAAGCAACAGAGACCTCCAAAGCAGAAACACAAGCAACCTCCACCCCCCCAACACAACCCAAATGACACATAGCCCACAGACTCAGTGTGCCAAAAACCACAGCCCATAAGGCAAAACAATGTACCCAACACACTAGTCATAGGTGACTCTATAGTCAGGTACAGTGATGTCCCACTCACAAGGCTAAACAAGGAGAAGGTTACTGTCAGCTGCCTGACGGGTGCCAGGATTTGCTACATAACCCACACACTCAGGTCACTCCACAACAAGTACAAATATGACTCTGTCATTGTCCATGTTGGTGTGAATGACCTGAGACATACCTCCCTGGACTACATGAAAAGAGACATGGAAGAGATCTCTGATCTTGTAGCCCAGGCAGGTATGACCCTAGCCCTAAGTAGCATCTTGCAAGCACCCAGAATGATACTGCAGTACAAGGACAAAATGATTGACTTCAGCAATTGGCTATGCTTCTGGTGTCATTCTAATGGGATCCAGTATCTGTCTGCCTGGAATGACATGGTCAACAGACCACGATGCTTTGCCAGAGATGGCCTGCACCTGTCGCCCTGGGATTCTGGATACTGGCTAAGGGTCTTGCCGCCCCTATAGTGCCTTTTTTAGACAAAGTTCAAATGAAAAATTCACCTCCATAACAGGAAGAGGCAAGCAAAAACTGAGGGTAATGCCACTCAATGCTAGAAGTCTAAATCTCAAAATACACTCACTCAAGGCACTCCTTAAAATGGAGAACATCAGTATCTGTGCAGTGACTGAGACCTGGTTCAAGGCTCTAGATAGCACCCTTGCATTACCAGGCTATAACTCATACCACATTTTTCAGCCATCTAACCTGGACCAGAACACCAATGGCGGAGGTGTGTCCATATTCATTAAGGATATCCACATCTCCAGGCTAGTTGCACAGCATAATGCATCCGAGGTTATCCAAGTGCAAATAACTCTGGGCAAAACTGCAATCCAAATTGTAGCTTGCTACAGGTTCCCCACCATGCCCCAGGATTCCCACTCCTCTTTTGATATACTGGAAAATATTAGGGTTCAACAAAACACCCTAATAATGGGTGATTTCAACTACCTCACCATTAACTGGGAAGACTACTTATGTACCAACTTCTTCGCTCAACACTTTCTGGAATGCATAAATTCCAATGCCCTGGATCAACTTAGCCACATCCATAGTCATTACCAACATGAACACACCTGAAGTCAACTACTCGTTGGTCAGATCTGACCATAAGCTAATCACCCTAGATATCCGCATCCCGCCCCCACCCACCATTAAGGAAACCACAGTAAAAAATGTCTCCAAAGCCATCTTCATGCTTTTAAGACAAAAGTGACGAACTTCATGACACCCATGCAGATGGACAATACAGTTACGACTACTGAATCTTACACAAATGCACTCAATAAGCACTTACACAAGTGCATGGATCGTGCTATCCCAAACAGAACCAAGACGCTATCCTCCAAAAAGGAAGCCAATCTGGTGGTCCCCTGTCATAAACAAACTTTACAACAGAAGGAAGAAACTGTTGCAAAAGAGAGTAAAATCCCATGAGTGAAGGAGCTCCCTGGTCTGCCTCAGTAAGAAGCTGAGATCCCTTATAAGATCCTCCAAAGCTAGCTATGAAAACAAAATCACCATTGATTCTAAGGGCAACCATAAAGCATTCTATAGCTATGTCAAGAATCTCAATAGCAACACTCAGATCTGCTCTGAGTTACAGCACAACTGCATGAAAATTACAGAATCAACTGATATTGCCAACATCCTGGCAGATAGGTTCAGTGCTAACTTTACCCCCCCTCTCACCCCCTAAAGGGTCCATATCTAGACAGGAAGAATGCAGAGTTCCTGTAATTACATCTATGCAGGTAAAAGATGCACTCTCTAAAACCAAAAACACAACATCCATGGGACTGGACAACATCCCAGGCTGTGTTTTACACAAACTTCAGAACAAACTGGCTCCCCACCTAAGCACCATGTTCAGTCATAGTCTCACGTCATGCTTTGTGCCTACTGAATGGTGCACAGCAACAGTTATCCCACTCCACAAAGGGGGAGCCACCACTGATCCTGGGAACTATCGCCCTATTAGCCTGGTGAGCCTGGTCTGCAAGGCCATGGAATGTATCAGCATGGAATTCATAAACAAAGACATTGGTAACAATCCAAACTCTGGACCCCACCCAGTCCACGTTTGTGAAAGGCAGATCATGCCTTCTGAACCTGATCAACTTCTTTGAGGCAGTCACCAAAGCCGTAGATGAGGGTAAGGTGGTTCACACAGCCTACCTTGACCTCTCCAAGGCTTTCGACACCATCCCCCATTCTGGAATTATAGCTAAACTCACTTAACTAGGTATAAATGCCTACATCACTAGATGGGTTGCCAAATGGCTCACTGACAGAACCCACACGGTAAAAGTTGCAGACTCCAAATTAGTCTTCAAAACACTGAGAAGTGGAATACCACAGGGTTCAGTCCTGTGACCGCTCCTGTTTGCTATCTACTTCTCTGAAATACAGGCTAACACAGAAGGCCTCTGGCTAATGAAGTTCACAAACAACTGCAAACTAGGAGCCATAGTCAAGTCCCCAGATGATGTGTACATCCTACAGAAGGGCCTCACTGGGACAAATGCCTGGTGTCAGAGACATGGCCTCAAGCTCAATGCCAAAAAGTGCATTGTCATCCCCTTTGGTAAAAACTCTGTACCCATGAACTACTACATAAATGGCAGTCTACTTAATGCTGAATGTGTGATAAGAGACCTTGGGACCCAGGTGGACAGTAGTCTCTCCTTTGATAATCACATTGTCACAATAGTCAGGAAATCCTTCTATGTGGCACACCTCATCACAAAAGGGTTCTCATCCAGGAAAAAAGAGGTCATTGTTCCCCTCTACTCGGCACTCATTAGACCCATTATAGAGTACAATGCCCATTTTGCAATGTACCTCACAAGACATCTGCAGCAGCTGGAAAGAGCACAGAAGTACCTCACAAAGAGGATTACTGGCTTCAAACAGATGCCTTACACTGACCGTCTCAAAAAACTCCAGCTTTACTCTGTAGCATATCACCTACTCCGAGGAGATCTCTGCCTAACATATAAAGCTATGTTAAACCCAGAGCTGTTGGACATGCTAAACCTAAAGAAATCCCAATTCTCTCCGAGCTACACACTCTAGGGATCTAAACCTTGTTACCACAATAAATAGGACATGCTGGAGGGATAGATTCCTGTCCCAGAGACTTCCTATACTTTGAAACAAGCTACCCATCTATGTCAAGCAAAGTTCCTCATTAGCACTCTTCAAGAAAAATCTTGATGAGTAGATGGGAAATAGGAAATACACCCCGGGGATCACTTCTGTGGCTCTGCTTGACAGGGGCACAGGAAATTGACCTTCTTGGGTGGCGTAAGCCAGGGAACCTTGTCAGCTAGGCTTACTTAGGCCCTTGGGCTGATAGCCTAGTACCTACCTATGAACCTATTAATGTTGATGATTTCTTTATGATTTCCATATGCTTCTGCTGAGTCCCAATGTATATATTTTTCATTATTATGCCTGGGCATAGTCATATGCAACTTCATTGACCTAACCAGTGAAGCAGTACTTTTTCTTTAATGAGCTGCTCAGTCACCTAGTGCTTCACAGGTTCACAGGTATATACTAGGCTAATGACCACCAGGGCCTTTATAAGACTAGTCATGCACCCCAACCCAATTTGTCCTTATGTATCATGGGCATTTATTAGGAGTGGGTATGTTAGTTTGAATGTTTCTAAAGGTTATGTGGGGGATATGTTAATTTGAGCATTACCATCTATTCTTATCCATGGGGGCAAAACTTGGGGGGATTTTCCAGTTTCTCATCCATTGATCAAGGTTACACTTAAATAGGGTTAGGGATTGGACTCTGCTTTACATGCATGTGGAGCATGTGTTAATAAAGCATGAGGTCCCCTGAGACAAATATCTATCTCACTAACATATGTATGTCACAAGCACATTTTAAATTCTTAAATCCAGTGGTCTGATGCTGTTCATTTTGCAGCTGTGCAAAATGTTCACCAGACCTGGAAAATAAATAGAGCTAATGACAATAACTGAGAATATGATTCATAGGTAAGTACTAGGCTAATTGCCATTCCAAGCCATTTTGTGCTTGGTCAGTTTTCCATCAAATGTAAGAATCAAATTATGTACCTTGTGTCTAGGAAGTAAACACTTTACCCATTATGCCAAACACCAACCCCATTCTGATTCTTATACAAAGTTTTTTAACATCAGCTTTCATGTAATTGCTAAGTTATTTTTATATGATAGCCTAGTAACTAAAAAGACTAAATCTAGATGAAGGCAGTATTACTGCAGTCGTATCATTCTGTTCTGATATGCCAAACTGTCTTGCTAACACGAAGTGCATCCATTCGTTTATGGTCACCAAGTATTCAGTATGAAGCATAGTTTGAAGTAGACAGAAATATGTTTAAGATGCACTAATAAGTGTTACCTTTGGGTAACTCTATTAGTTTTGTCTTCATCCTCCACAGCTGATGCAGAGAATTAGGGAATTAGTCATTAGCAAGCTGCTTCCTGTGGCTCAGGGCTTGAGTCTTTCAGCCTCAATTTGCTTAACTGTGTGTTCTGAGTGAGTCACTTAACCAGACAGCCAGACATTGGTCAGGGACTGAGACTGAAAAAGGTATGGAGGTCAGTGCTCTACCCTGGTTACCAAATACAAATAAAAATAAAAAGAAGTAAGTTAAGCTATATTATATTATATTATATTATATTATATTATATTATATTATATTATATTATATTATATTATATTATATCATACTATAACTGAATATAATATTTGGTGATTTATTCAGAGTAAACATTTCAGTATATAAGGAATGTTTTTTCTACTCTCATGTCCATAAATCATAATGTCTAATTTCTAAGCTACTAAAATTTGATGCTAAAATATACATATTGCTTTAGATTTTTCTCTGACAACTCACTTGTCAAAATTATGCATCTTTGTATGCCAGAACCCTAAATCTAATATAAAAATGGAAATTCTATCCAGCGTTACATAAAATTGATAAGGTTAGAAAATCTATCACTCAAAAAATAAGTGAATTTGATTTATATTTTGTAGACAAGACCATACACTTAGATATGAGATTGGCTGCTTTTTAAACAGCTCTTGCTGAGAACCTTAAGTCCTGGTATCACATAGAGCAGAAAAAAAATGACGGACTCAGAATACACAATAAAAAATGGATAATATTTTTAGAAATAAATGGCGTAAAGCACTGGGAACATTCAAAGCTAAACTTTATAACTCAAAGAGATCCTGAATATTCAGCTGTTAAAGCCAAATTTTACTAGAAATGGGGCAAAATTAGCCGATATCCTAAGAATCGTAAAAGCAAATAATTGTATACAGCTAAACTGAAGGGTAGGTTAACTGATATAAGAGGATGTATTTGTTTTTAATGTGTAGTCCAGGAAACACACTAGTCAGAAACCTCTTTTCAGGTGCAACTTAGAAGCACTGTCTATGTGACTTGTTCAAAGGCACCACATTGGCTAAATGAAGAGTGCATTAATCGAACACTGACCTACAGGTTAAAGCTGTGATAAAGTTCATAGCCCTAATCCACTGAACTAAACTGACAGGCAGCTTATCAATATACACAAGGCAATCTTAGCACAGATAGCACAGAAATGGACATTATAAATTGTCTGAGTAACTATAGAAGTTTGGTTCTTTCTATTGAGAGCAAAATCTCACCTGATTTACCAGTTAGGAAAGAAGAGACACAAATGACTACAGAAAACTAAACAGAAAATAAATCAGCAGAATACATTATATTTCTTTTCAGTCATTTATGAAGCCTAGTCATAATGTTACTGAAATACTAGTTGAAATCAATAATTGCATAATAATCCACCAAACCAAAACAACTAAATCCTGACACTAACCCTGCTAAGATTAGGATTACAGGTCTTAAATCATATCCAAATGTTACTAAGTAATGCAATGGATAGATAGGTTTGAATCCAACCACTGGCACAAGATATTGTGAGATGTAGGGGGTTATGGTGACTAAATAGACATTACTGGCACTATAGGAGTGATCGACCTTTACAATTTATGGCAAATGTGCACTACTGCCTTGAGTTATGACTACTGACACCTGTCATATACAAATAGCCTTCAAATCACTGTCTACAAAACAGAGTTATAATCACTGACACCTAGGATTTTGCTCATCTCATTCTGAGTTCAGAGGTATCTAATGCAAAGCTGTCACTTGTCTAGCAGCCAATGCAGAGGATTAAGGCCATGTGCTGTTAACTAGCTGTTTCTTGTAGTCTGAGTTTGATTCTGCCAGCCTTCATTTGCCTACTGTGTGACTCTGTGTAGATTACTTAACCAGCAATACTCTAGTGCAAGGGGGAAACTGAACTAGATTCTTCAATTATTTTCCAGACTGCATGTTCCAAGTAGCAACGTATGAACAGTAATTGAAGTTTAACCAAGCAATTCCCCATATGTGTACTTTCATAATGATTCTCAGGAGGGGCTACTGATATCTCTCCAGTGGCAGTACTCCCTTCTTGTACTGATCATAATTTCTGCCACAAATCAGACTGTTAACCTGGTACCACAATCTCAGTTACTAAACTATCTTCCAATGAGCCAAATTACACTAAATTGCTAGTTGTTAGCCAATCAGTTTCTCTTCAAAAAGGTGTATATCACAAGTCACACCAATGCTGTGAGAGAACCCTTCATTAATTAAACAAAACATTATCCACAAGCTTTTACAAATGAAAAAAAAATGGTAAGCCTTACTGAGTATCAGTATAGAATTGACTGAAGATCAGAACACTGAATAAATATGTTGGTGGCATCCTGTCATGGCATCCAGCCTCAAAAAAGAGCAAGGTAAGAGTTACATTTCCATCTCTTTTCCCCTCTTCTCCAAATCAGTCTTGCAATTGGTACATCAGGGCTGTGAGTGACTGCACTCTTGCAAACAAAAATGGTTGTTGTTTTAAACTTGGGAAAGTCACTGTTTTGGCTAGTAACCCCCCAAGGTGTTTAATGTTTTGGCATTGAATAATCACAAATTTGTCAAACAAGATATAATTATTATGGTGAACCTGAAAAAAATAAAAACTTTATTTTTAAAAAGTCATGATTATATATGTGGATGCCATTACTGCTACTGCACAAGAAAAAGAGCAAACCTGGGAATTCTTGCCTAGCTCAAGCCTTATAGCCCTTCTCCCATAATATGACCATTTCCAATTCAGTGACATGTTAGCTGGCTGCAGTAAGGTAAGACCTTTTCATTGGCTAATCTGCATGTCTCTGAAGTGCATTTACTACCACAACAAGCAGGTCACTGCTGATCTGCACATCATGGTAGTAAACAGCTGTTTGTGTAGGAAGTGGCATTCAACCCTCCCAAACACAAAGGTACACACAACACAAACGTGCGTGCGCGTGCACACACACACACACACACACACACACACACACACACACACACACACACACACACACACACACATACACCACAGTCCCTAACTTGTCTGCCCTAGAAATTTCCCTTCATCCCTGTAAAAGTATATATGTCATTATGGCACTTATCTAGTGAGCCATGTTGGGGAGTGTATCTACCCATCTTTGATACCTGTACTAGTTTTAGTGACGTTATGTCACTTCCAGTCACAGTAACCCTGGTGTTTAGTGGATCTCCCCACCTTCAATCCCAGTTGTGCTGTCGATGTCATCATGGCACTTTAATAGTATTCCATGATAGTCTAGGGCACACCCTACCATTTCCTGATCCCCATACTATCTTTGCGTGTATATTATGTTATTTAACTTTTATATGTTTGAATGTCAAATGGTCGACACCATATGATCAAACTTTTAAAAGTTCAAATGTTTCAATGGAGATCTCCATACAGTGTGGAATGGGAAGATTTCCCTTTCCTGCACTGTAGTGCGATCTTAGAGTTGGTAGATTTAAAGAGTGGGTATGTGGGGGGCATAACCCCCCCACATGGGGGGTTGCAGGGGGGCCTGCCCCACTACTTAAAATGGTCAGGTAGTTTTTTTCTGTTGTTCATTTTTTTTTAGCTTTTCAAACTTTTAAAAGTTCGATCATATGGCTTCGACCATATGACTTTCGAACTTTTAAAAGTTTGATAACATAATATATACTCCTATCTCTGGTGTAATTACAACACTTTAAGAGTACTCCCTGGTGTCTAGTGGTTCCCCCCATCCTGACCCCTATATTGCCATTGGTGTGATGACTGCACTTAAAGAGTAAGTCCTGATGGTCTACTGGCTCTCCCACTATGTTTATGGATTACTAGGTTGTGTAGATGCATTCTTGGAGTTGGTTTCTGGGTGAGAGCGCATGGCTAATTAGCATATGCCTCTACCCCTGGAATGCTTCATTATATTCAGCATGGCTGCCAGGGCAGCCCTGCATGGTGCTGCACATCTTTGAGATAGAGGACTGTACAACTCAGTGTTAGGGTGGTTGCAAAATCAGGGAATGGTGCCACAATGTGTACATGGAGTTGTACACAGTGCAAAGTCTTCTTGAATCATGCCTAAAATATTTTATGCATATATATATATATATATATATATATATATATATATATATATTGATGATAAAAAAAACTCTAACCTCATGTGTTGTTATTGCTTCCAATTACGTTTAGTAGATTCCAGAAGCCTCATGATGAAAATAAAGCCCAAGAAGTCTGTGATCCACAAATCCTTTTAAGTTTCTCAACAAGTTAGAATTGATGATAGCCCATTGGGAAAGAAATGGCAGCAGCAGCTGTGGTTCATTATATTTGTAGAGAACATTCAGATTTCAGACATTTGCCTTTCATTTAAAACATCTTCTTGAAAGCATAGGCAGTTCTATTTCCTGCTGTGGTAATTCAGTTTGTTAGGGAAGCACCAAGCATGGCAAAGATAAATAGTTCCATACTGCAGCAAAAAGTCCAGTATTGTTAAATGAAAACAGATACAGATTGTATGCATCTAATGAAATATACAACTATGTTTAAGTAAACTAAAATACCCCATGCAAGGAGAATGTTTCATGAAAACAGAAAAAGTATGCATCACTCTAGGCTAAACAGGCTGGGCTTCTGGAGACCGATACAGTTCAATCAAGTATGTGGCAGGAAGGCAAACTCAAGACAAAAGGCAAACACTAGAACTTATGATAGCACAACATTAAAATGAAATAAGTAATGAGATCTTTTTTTACCTTATATGCATATAAGGTTTTTATTAGAGATCATACTGTCTTCCTTAATAAAATATTGAAATATTACTTCTTTCGCCTTCATTTATTAAGGCAGTCTGTAATCTCTATACCGATTTTTCAGCAAGATTAATCATATACAGTTAGATATCTAGTTCAATAATAATTGATTTAGGACCCAGATATAGATACTCTTTATTTTCACATTTGTTTAACCTGTATATGAATCCACCTGTATTGTCATTTCATAAGGCTTTAGCATTCACAGTATTCAAATTTACTCTGTGAGGGTCATGATAACAGCCTTCACTGATGATGCTTGCTATACTTTTAAAATCAACACACTAGCACCTACTATTTTAGAAATATTGAAAGGATTTGGTGTAGTATCTAACTATAGGTTTCATTCAAAAGCTCTTACACACCTAGAAAGTATTTCAGAAACAATACTAGCTCCAATCATATTAAATACCCTGGAAATGATTACCCTATAGACCCTGATAAATTTATCTCCCTTAACATAAATGCAATACTAGAGTCAGTTATTAAAGACTTAAACAGACAAAATAAATTAAATGTGAATGTTTTATATTACTGTAGTATTAACAATTAACTTATCAATTTTATCTAGATTATCTATTACAAAGATGAACATGTTCCAAATACTCTTTGATTTTGTGAATAACAGTCATCAGTTAGCTACTAACACTTATTAGTTAATTACCAAGAGAACCAGTAAAGTGGAGAAGTCTATCATCTAGTATGAGCTTCTGATTTTACACTGATAACTGAATTAAAATATCCCAACCTTATATTACATGACTTCACTAGTGCATATATAAAACTAATGATGATAGTGGGATATTTAAACAACAAAGATAGTTGAAACCCTTGTTTAATTACTATTTTATTAGATAATATGTTTTAGAACCAAAAATGAACTGTAAAGACTTAACCTTTATATTACTTCTTTCATTAATTTATCATCGTCTTTATCACATATTAATTTATCCAATTAGAGATACACATAACTGGAAAATAATGTAGTCAGACAATTTGTGTCAACCCATGCACAGTACTCCCAGTATAACAATGAATTTTAGCAGACGTAATCCTTTCATATTGAAGAAAATTTCCTCTATAAATGTTAATAAAAGTATTTTTAACAACAAGCTAGGATATCCAAAACAAATTCTAGATTAATTGGATGTCAAATGGAATTTCTTCAGAATCTATTAGCCTTATTCATTTTTCTATAGCTAAAATGTTCCTTATTATTTTATTATATGGTAACAGAGATCACACAAACTGATAATGGCTCACAATTCTTTCAAACCAATATTTTAAACACTTTTTAGATGTCATGGAGGAAATAATTGTACATTAGGACTATCTTCAGTTGTAGATATATGCATGTAAGCATTTAAAACAAATTACAGTACTTTGATGCTTGCAAACAATCAGCAGAATCAATTAAAGAAAAACAAAGCACGGGCTTTGTTGTGAGGACAAACTAGATATCCAGTATCCAATGTTAATTTGTATGAGATATGCTTGTAAAGACCATCAAGGAATACAGGTACAGCTAGGTATATAAATAGAGATGGTGAAATTAATTTAACAATGAGAATACATTTTGAGAGTTCAAGAAAAGCAATAAGTTACAATTGGAAACAACCGTGGCCAATTGATCTTAAATTATGTGCCTACCAGTAATAGACCAGAATAAAACGTGTTGACTAGTTCTGAAAGACAATAAGAGGCCTCAAGCAGTAAAGGCTGGAAGCATTTAGATGATTGAAAAACTATCCAATGTTATCTGTTAGCTCTGCACTTAAGAAAAGTTGGGAAGGATTTTCCAGCTAAGTGGTGACAACAAAATATGGCTAAGGAGATATTTATTAAATGAATGCATGACAGAGTGCTATAAAGATGGAACATGGTTCACAGAAGTTCAGTTGTGCTAAACTCTGAAAATGAATTCTTAGCTTGTTCAAATCTGGTAATTCATAAAACAATGAGGCAAAGAATTTATACTTATTACATGTCAGCATTCAGGTATGTGTCTATACAAAGTGTATTTGTAGGCTGAGCTTTAAAGCCACAAACACACACACATACACACACAGACACACACACACACACACACACACACACACACACACACACACACACACACACACACACACACACACACACACACACGCACACACACGCGGGCATACACACGCACACACCATACCTCTCAACTTCTTAGAGCAAGAAATCTGGACAAAGCCATAAATAAAAGTGGGACAAAGCCACAAAAATAGGGACAATTTTTAAATATTGCTCTTCCCATCTTAGAAAGGAGATAGAATACCAGGTTTGCATTAGCAAAATTTTTCTGAAGGGTATGAAGCCTAAAACTCAAATGTCTGTCGTTATTTTCTATCTTCAGTCTTTAATGATTTGCCACTAATTTGCCACAAAACCACAACTTTAGGAAAAATGGACCAAAAATATGAGGCAAAAATCTGGACATTCTGCGAAAATCTGTGCAGTTGAGAGGTATGATGCACACACACACGCACACAGACATGCACACACACGTGCCCACCCACACACACACACACACACACACACACACACACACACACACACACACACACACACATGCACACGCACACACAGACACACACATACATACACACACACACACGCAGGTGCACAATCTCACACACAGGCACACACATGATGGATGGATCGATTGATCTATTGATATAATATATACATATTTGCACATAGACACACACACACACACACACACACACACACACACACACACACACACACACACACACACACGTGCACACACACACACACGTGCGTACACACACACACACACACACACACACACACACACACACACACACACACACACACACACACAGGCCACTCTAAATGTCTGTCTGGCAAATGGCTTGATTGAGGCTAGCACAGAGTTCAGCAAATGAGACAGTCACAAGAACACATACAAGAGTGGTCAACATGCAACTCAGGTAGACTTCCTCCTAATAAGGAAAGGGCATTGGTGTTGAGCCAGAAACTGCAAAGACATCCCCAGTGATTGACCACAGCTTAAGCTACTGGTGACCACAATCAGCTGCAAGCAGTAGTCAGAGGAGATGCTAAGTTCAACAGAGACAACACTGAAGATCTGGAGGTTGACTGGAGCTAAACCAAAAAATTTCAAGGAAATACTCAGGACTCAAGCAGTTCAGAAAAAAGAAGAAATAGATGGAGTGGAAGAAGAATGACAGTGTCTCAAAACAGCATGTGTAAAAACTACAGACAAAGTATGGGTCAGGGTCAGGTATGGAAATAAGATACATAAGGAAAGCTGAAGAAAAAAGTGGTGATAGAAAAAAGTGGACCAGGCTACAAAAGAAAATTGGTCAACTAACAAAAAGGCTAAAACAAGAGCAGCAATTGCAAATAACATGGCATCAGAGGCACTCTACCAGCTACTGGAAAGTGAGTCAGCAGACGGTATGAAGAAACTATTCAGTTGGAAAGAAAAGATAGAATGTTAAAGGCAGCAGACATCAGGCTCATTCCACAATGAACTCCAGTAACAATCTACTCACCATTTTACTGGACATCAAAGGCAAATGGAAGGAGTACTATACTATCATCAGCTCTGAAATGAAGAAAATGCCACAGAAGGTGCACTGCCTCCCAAATTGCAAACAATGAAAGAGCAAAAACAAAGACTCATCCTGCAATGAAAGAGAAAAAAAAGACCAATCCTGCAAGAAGTAGGAACAGCACTAATCAAAATAAAGTCAGGGGAAAGCCACTGACTCAGATGAAGTCACACCTGATACGATCAGGATATTGAATAAGTTAGGGTAGAAATAGCTCGAGTGTACTAATAGCAACATGGAGAAAATGTCATATACTAGATAAATGAAGAATAAGCATTCTAGTGCCAGTGTACTAGAACAAATGGGACATTCACAACTGCAGGAAGTACAAAGGTATGAAACTCCTATCACACGGCATGAAAGTACTGGAAATGATGATTGACAAAAATATGCAGGATAGTGGAAAGAACGATGGAAGATGAGCAGTTTAGATTCAGATCAATATGTAGTGCAACTGACCCAATATTTGCAGTGTGACAGATAGTGGAGAAGTTAGACATAATGAAAATATTCAACTGGATGTTTCTAGTCTTGGAGAAGGCATGTAACAATGTCCAAAGAAATCTTATATGGACAATTCTGTGATGGTCTGAAATCCTGGAAACACTGGTAGAATTAGTGTATGGACTATATTCAAAGACCCAGTGACACAAGTACAAACAGTGTTTAGGCTCACAGAGGGGAGTAGATGTGGAGAAGTACTCATCTCAGAGCTCACTGCTGTTCATAACTAGTGATGGACTACATTAGCAAACAGGTCAGAGGAGACAGATGAACAAAGCTATTGTACGCAGGTGATGTGGTTTTACAAGCAAACACTAAACAGGAATTTCAGAAAATATGTGAATGGAATGTAAAGCTGAAAGTAGATGGTTAAGAACTGAGAATACACAAGAGTTTTTATGGCTGTAAATGGGGAAATCAGAAGAAGCTGAAAATTGTGATAGAAGGGGAAATATTGAAACAGGTTAATAAACATGTAACTAGGAAGTGTGATTGAGGGTAAGGGAAGTCTGAATGAGGAGGTCAGAGCTAGAATCAGAGAAGCTGCAGCCAAATGGTACAAAGTGTCAGGGATAATGTGTGACAGAAGAATGACAAAGAAGCTAAAAAGTAATGTGTACAAACCTGTTTTGCGACGAGTACTTCTATCTGTCACATTAACCTGGACATTAAAGGCAGAGTAGCTGAAGTAGCTAGAGGTAATGGAAATGAAGTGCTTGAGATGGGTGGTAGTATCCACAATGTGGGACAGACAAATAAATGAGGACATCACAGTAGATGACCAAGTAGCCCCAATTGCAGGAAAGGTCAAATATACCAGATTAAAGTGGTTTGTACATGTGCAGGAAAGCAGATCACAATTTGAAGATTTGGGAGGCAGGAAAAACACAAGAGGAACAAGGATGGCCAGCAAAGAGATAAGGAAAAACCTGCAACACTCAGGCATGACTGTTGAAGATGGTAGGAGACTAGCAATTAATCAACAGAGGAGATGACGGTTGAAACAACACCCTGACCTAAGTAGAAAAAAATGGTAAAAAAATAGGTTGATGATGATGATGATGATGATGATGACGATGATGTAGCGTGAGCAAGGAAAGTGGGCCAGTCATAATTTTAGCTACTTGTACGTTGTCTGTTCCATTCATGCAAAAAAATGTATGCAATCCAGTCATACCTGACACAGTCACAGATCCCTAGTGTCACATAGACTTTCAAATCCAACACACTTTTTCCATTTTAAAAAGATATTTAATAGACAAAATATTCAAAACATAAACAAACAAGTAAATAAATAAATAAATAAAAATAATTAAATCAGTAAAAACAGCATCAAATCATAATTACTTACCTTCAACTGAAATGCATTACTAAGTTTGCATAATTTTATTTTATTTATTGTTGACCAGGTTTGTGGCATTAGCCTAACAGCCTCTTTTCAGGGGAGACCCAAGTTCATATTTATACTACTAGTGGAAATCTGGCTAGTGCATCTGGGAATTTCCCTTAGTCTTTTCAATAAATGTCATAGCATCTTTTACATTTACTTGAGCTACCACCAACTCAAGCTGATGGGGCCTCGGGTAAACATCTTAGCCAAAGGGCAGCATAGTCATGAGTGCAGCACCCCCCTTATGCCGTACTACAGTTTTAGCAATTGATATTCCTGGTGTGGGAATATTGGACACAGCCTTCTGCAACAAAGGTAAGTATGATACTTGTTGTGCCACTGACACTTAACTTGACATAAATTAGGACCATCGTACAAACTAAACATACTTTGCAGTAACAAAAGCATTAAAATTCAAATGTATGTATATTACCCAATCAGGACTGTATAAGACATCCATAAGGTAAGAAAACAACTTCCTGAAAAAAAATGAAAGTATAAACTTCACAAACAGAAAATAATCAAGTATATAAAGAGACAGGAAGTATATAAAGAAATATGAAGCAAAAGGCAAGTCACTGAAGAAACAGGAATAGTCACTCTGGTCTAGACGTTAAATTAAATACAAGTGTACAAATACAGTAGAAAGATTCTGCCAGGCATTGTTTAACCTAAGAGATAAATCTGAATATACAACACAAAACAGAAAAACACTACAGGAACAGAAATGTAAAAAATAAAAAGAAAACACTCAAGCAGATTATCAGAGAAACGTAATTAAATAATGACAGCAAGTATATCATCAGCTAAATCAACTTAAGAAAAATGATGGGGAGTAGTCAGAGCAGTACAGCTTTATAGAGTATTTTCCAGATCTTGGGAACTGCCTTGAAAGTTATTGCTGTTGTGAATATTTTAGGGTGCAGCAATCATGTCATCAACTATACCAACTGAAGAAATGATGAGGAGAGGATTATTGCCTGCATATATGTGTCTTTCAGTTTCTGCAGTTACCACCAAAATCATTTCTCCTGTGAATATTCATGGGGCTATGTTATCTGGAAATCAGTATACATGAGTATGAAGTACTGCACTACTGATGTGGAAGTCTTTTTATCTGGGCTCATTTATCTGCCAGTCATTTGAGGTGTTGGGTAGCATTAGTATTTGTTTATAAACTGGAATGTAAAATAGCACACAGCAGCTTAACACAAACGTCCCTTAAATGACTATCCTGAATATGTCAGACCAAAATTCTACACAGTTTAAAATGTATATCACAGTGCAACTATTATTTAGTTAAATGGGTGGAGGAGCTATTTTACATTTACATCATTAAAATACAATACAAAACATAGACTCATAATACATAAACTATTAAATGTAAAATTCAAACTGCAAAAAAGTACAGATACTCATTTTGCAAGTGCAGTAAGGCACTTGGGGATGTTTATGGAACAGATGTTTTCATATGCCCATTGATTGCAAGGCACTTACTGTATAGGCCTGTGCCTCACAACTCCCCTAAGTATGTAATAATATTTGTACCATACAGGCTCCCTCAAACCTTATTGCATCTGTAGGCTATATATCTGAATACTTAAGAAATAGATAAAAGTTGCTTTAAACTGGCAGCATGGTACCATTGTGACTGGCATTGCTGCCTCGTGGAGCTTGGCTCTCCAGTATGGATCTAGGCTCGTATACTCTTTGTGTGGAGTCTGCATGTTCTTCCTGTGGATTTCCTCTGGGTATTTCAGTTTCCTTCCAGTTCTCAAAGATATGCTGTAGGTGAACTGAAGATAAACAAACTACTTTATTTTGCCAGGGATGGGCCACATGTGTCTTACCACTAGTTTTGAATTCTGCCTAAAACCTTTGCTGCTTCTGTAATGCCTTGTTTAGGCAGATGTTGTTGCCATGTGAAGTGCAATTTGAAATGCATTAAGGTGGTTCTATTCATTGCAATGATTTTTTTTTGCACCTCCAGGACCTTGCCCAATGGCTCTACAACTGACACGTAATTAGCCAATTCATTCCAGCAACATGGGAACCAGTCATTATCGGGCTGAATAAGAGCCCTACAGCCTATTCCTTTCTGTCCAGGAATCTTAATCATTCCAGCCACTCCTCGGAGAGAGAGTTGGTTGGGAGGAGCAGGCCGAAGCTTACCTTGTCCCTGTGGAAGTATCTCCTCCCCCATGGTTACTGCTCTAAGATAACTATTGCTGCCATCTGAGGAGAAGTCCACTTCTATACACTAGGTTCCCCTCAGCTTTATTGTTGTTTAGCATCATGACAATGAGATGTTGGCTGTAACAAGAAATAAGCCTAAACATTTATGTTTCTATGGGCTAACATGGCTGCTCCTCTCTAATTCATCTTATAATGTAAATATTTTGGAGTAATTAGCATTGCAATTAAGTGTTCAAACAAAAGAGAGTTTGCATCACATACTACATTGGCCGACTCCTCTTCCTTTCATCAGGTAGTTTACATTGAAGTACACAGCTAGGTCATCCTGTTTCTACAACAGATGTGGTAGAGTGAACTAATTACCTCTAGTCTCAGTCTGCCTGAACAGAATGAAGTAGAATGTTGGAAGCAGTATGGGTGGCAAAACCAATTTACCTTTATCCAAGAGTGGTCTGAAGTCTACTGACTTACCTGGAACCAGAAGTGTGGTGAGGCCTATTAATCTGAAAGCAGGCATAAGCATAGTTTCATTTTTAGAGTAAATTATTACAAGAGTTCATTAAGTTAGTATTTTGAGGTTAAATTAAACAATTAATATAAAAGTTGAAAATAAAAAGGGTATGTAAAAGCTTAGAAATGTATGAGGCAGCAATAAACATGATATCATTTAATAATATAACAAAGGTTATAAGACTGTGTAAAGAAGGACCTAGATAAGTATTTTGAGTTTTGTAGAGTTTCTTGGTACAGCTGTGCTCAACTCGCTAATAAAGGTAGAGAATGCTTGTTCAAAGCTGGGACAAAGCATGTTTATATTGACTATATAAAAATAAGTAGTTTACAGATATTATAATATCAAAGGTTCATATAGAAGTATCAATGATATTTAATTAAATGCAAGATTTAAGGACTTGTGGTGCAAGGAAGATACAGCATTTGGAAACTGGCCTGCTTTATAAGCTAGGATGCAAGTTTGTGGGGTTTGCTTGAGGCCTAGACTGTACCACCTATGAGTAGGATTTGAGAGATGCACTGCAGTAAGAAGGGCCTTGACTACGCTGTGATCAAATGTTTTTAAACATATAAATGGACAAATCTAGAATTTTTAAAGTAGTTGGTATTAAATGTAGGTTGAAAATGGAGAGTGAATGTCATAACAATATGACTGGGGTTGCTTTTTCACTGTTGTAAGATTATAACTAATGTCAGAAGGCTTGGGGAAAATAGACTATGCCGTAAGCCTGTAATTTCTGGAATGCTAATGAAGATCATGATTGGATATGCTGCTTGTCATTTATTGACAGTTTGATGGTGTTCATGAGGCATAGAATGCTGATAAATGGTGCATGGTGCTTGTATTGTACAACTGATTATTTTAATCATGGTCTTTCTTCAATTTTCTATCTTAGAAATACTATTAAATCCACTGTTGGCCACCATATGGATGCTTGCAAGTATGAAGAAATCATCAAGCATTCAAAGCATCTGTGAACATTGTTTACCTGAAATGGGTACATATTCTGCCACATGGCCATTCGGGGAATGATGTGCATCATTTGATTAGTGTTGCAATGTCATTGGGGGACTCATGGAGCATGGCAACCATCTTTATGTCTGGTAAGACATGGTTCTAATGTAGTTTAGGCCACAGGGAGGACTGCAAGAGCAGGCCATTCTACAACTAGTTAGTCACACAGATCTCCAAAGAGATTAAGTAGTAGAGTATCAGCTGGGATTTACTAGTGCTTGTACTCAAAATGATTGTATTGCCCTATTGGGGTGGGCTACTTTATGGTGCATTTATTTAGTACAGTTGGCTACTGCATTAATTAGTTCTAACCAGATGTGATGTTGGTACCACACTCAAAGACAGCATGAAAGAGTTGTGCTTTTAAAATGTATTTACTGCTAATTGACTAATATTGTTTATATTGCTGTCTAATGAAAGTAAGAAATTGCTGGTGTTATGAAATTCTGCCTATGCTTAATCTATATTTTTTCTGATTGGCTGTGACTTCTAAGTGTAACTTTTAAATTGTACTGCATAGCAGTGCCTGTTGCTCTGTACTGCATTTCCTTGTTACACTCTGCTACTGGGCTGGTCATTTCTAGCTAATCAGGGAAGTGTTTTTTAACCTCATTTCATCTCTGTACATTTGTGCTTTTAAAGTGTATTTACTGCGGTTAATACTGTTTGCTGTGAGAGAACTTTGGTTGTTTGGGGCACTTTTTGACCTAATTATAGGATTTTGCTTGTATTTTCAGAGGATCTGCTTATTTCAAGCTTAGTTTACATGTGTTTGATTGACTGCAGTGACTTTTAAAAGTAACTTTTAAATTGTGCAGCATAGCAGGACATGTTGCTTTTAGCTGCATTCCTTGCTAAACATTACTATTGGATTGACAAGTTCTAATCAGATTTGACCTTACTACCAGTACCAAAAATATCAGGAGATTTTTTTTTTATTTTAATCCAATTGTATCTCTGTGCTTTTAAAGTACATTTACTGCGGATATGTTAATTCAGTTTATCGTGCCTGAGGTTTGTTGATTTGATGCATATAATTTTTTTTCTCAGTAACAGTTAGAAATTGTTGGTCTTCTAGGTGCTAACCAGACTTGACCATGCTGCATTATGAGCAACAGTGGGGTAATCTATGCTGTACAAACACAATTCCTACACTTCAAATTCTTATAACCGCAGTCTGATGTTCTTTACATTCATTTAGATCCCTCACATAGTTTGCACAATTGCTAAAGGTTATTATTGGTAGGGCAACTTAGGTCTAAGCTGTGCTGACTTGTGTGCTGCTGCAAAATTTATTATTTTTTTTTTAATAAGAAGACCTTGTTAGGCCCTGTTGTGATGTACTCCTTTACACGTCCTGCCATTGTTTGTTTGTTTATAATAGCTCATGATTGCTCACGTCAGTTGCTGTTTGTTGCTGTTATAAAAAGCTCCTTGTTGCTCTCAGATGACATCACAGCCATCATCAACAGCTACTGATATCTATATTTCTCTTTGTTCTTAGGCTAGTTATTGACAATAGCTATACTTGGCTGCATCCAAGCATATGGCAACAGGCTCTGCTAAATTATACAAGCAATCACAGTGTGGCACTTGATTCTTCAAACTATGTGTCTGCTGACATCTCAGCATATTAACTCTTTAAAACATGCGATTTGTGGCACCTGAGCCAGCCTTTCTGTGTGCTATTGCTGTCAGTCATGCTTTAAAGGGTGTGAAGTCTGGCACCCAAGCCAATACTGAATCATACTACTGGTGGCATTTGAACCTGCTATTCTAGAATATACTATGAGTTCCAAAGCACACTGTGTGTAATTTTTGTTAGTGGTCCGACTCTCACACTGGTGTTATTATACTGAATTTATGTATTGCTCTCTTACTACTGCTATTGTGTACTGTACCAGACTATAGTTGTTTACTACTCTCAGATCATGTAATTTATGCAGGTCTACTTTAGAAGGACGAAACGCCAGTAGGCCGACATTTAAAAGACCAAGACAATTATGTTGAAGTTTCACATAACTGAACCTTCACATTGCTCTTTCACAAGACTGACTGGTGAAAATGCCTACTTTTGCTGATCTGAGGTGAGTGGAGTAAGTAAGTATTATGAATTAAATAAGTTTAATTCTTTACCTGATAGGTAGCGATTTAATTTTTGTGTAGTAGCATTACGGAGATGACAATGTATTCTGGTGATATAGTGTACTGTGACTTTAAATATTTTTAGTAAGTATTGAATGCATTTAGAAACATGGCAGGCGTGTTGTGGGAAAGTGCAAGCATGGTTGTAAGTATTTAATGGACAAGTAAGAAAATATTAGTTTTAGATGTCTGTATGTAGTGTTTATAGAGATGTGGAAATAAACAGAATTGAAGTGGAGTGTGAATGTAATGTAAGAGCAGTGAATAATGTAGATTTGTTTTAGTTAATAAAAATGTTCTGTGAAATGAGTTCTAGGTTACAGGTAGATTTAGAAGGGAAACGTGATATACAGCACTATGTTTACTATAAGTTTGGAAGAGTTTTCAATTTGGGTATTTGTAAAGTGGAAGGGCTGGATTCAAGAATGGACAAATTCCAGCCTCCCCTGCACTCAATATGGCCACTGTGCGATCCAGGATAGGGTCGTTATCACGTGCACGAGCGGCCCTATACTGTTCCTGCATGGAATTCCATTCAGTATGCAAATCACCTCATTTGCTGGTGAAAAACATACAGATGAGGTGATTTTGTGATCCAGCAAGCTGAACGGATTCCATATGGGAACAGTGTCAGTGCAAAAATTTATTTGGCTAGTAGCCAAATACATTTTTGCATCTGACAAAATGGAGGCATGACAGCTCGTGAAATGCATGTATTATGTAGAACAGACAAGCCAATGGCAAAATATAAGGCCATTGGCATTAAAAGCCACATCATTTTTATAAAAATAAAACTTTTATTTTTTTTTTGTCTGATCTCGGCCATTTAAGCTAAGGGCAGGGGTGCAAACAAGGGGTGCCGAAAATAAAAAAAAAAAAAGGGAAACTGCCATTTAACAGAAATATGCATTCTGCCATTATAGTCAATGGCAGGCAGAATGTAAACAAGACAAGGGAGCACTGGTTGCCAAAGGGAAAGGGTGTGCTTGGAAATTGTAACTATGGACCTGCACACTGGAGTATGCAAATGAAGGGACTTATACTGAATCACAGATTTCTACCTATTGGAAGCCTGCAACTAATCGTGCAGGTGCAGGAATAGGGAGCCATGTAGACAGGACAAGAGGATGACTTCAGTAGGGGTGGGTCATGCTTGGTGTAAACTTATTGGAGCCCTGCAGCCAGTGTTTGCTCTTAGCTTAGCAGAGCTAAGGAAAGGGTTGTGTCTCACATTGTTGAGCACTGTTTTCCCTGCTTAAATGGGTTTTAAACAAAACAAAAAAAAAGAAAGAAAAACAGGAAATAGCAGCTCAGTTCACATGTGAGCACTGGGTATGCAAGGCGGGCCTCGGTGCATAAACAGGAAGGCAATGGGAAGGGAAAACAGCAGTAGGAAGACAATCAAGGAGAACTAGCATATCTGGCAGGTGTAATGTATCAGAATCAGCCAATTACACAGGCAGCAGCCCAGCACAGTACTATAAACTATGCAAACCCCTTTCACTCTGTTGTTTTCCCACAAACTCTACACCACCGGTGTACACAGACAGGGAAATTTTACCTAAAAAAACTAACAAAATGATAGGGGCTGCTGTCACTCTCATACATCAATATGTGCAAGAAGCTGAGGGTGATGAGGATGTGAATGCTGACGATCATCCCACAGTGAGGAAGAGAAGAGTGTACAGACCCAGGGTAACCTACCAGGGCCTACATGAGTTGGAGATAGTGGAGCACTATAGGGTAGTCAGGGACATTCTACAGCAAATTGTTGAGCTGTGCTGGCCCTGCCTCACACACAGAACCAACAGAGGGGAATCCATCCCAGTGGATACCAAGGTATGTGTAGGCTTAAGAATACTAGCCTCAGGTACCTTTCAAAGGGCAACTGGGGATATCATGGGGATCTCACAGGCATCAGCATCCAGGGTACTCCACCAGTTCCTGGAGGCCATGTTAGCACATGCCAGTGAGCACATATATTTCCCTATCACCAGCAAGGCATTGACCAGCAATATGCGTCTCTTCCACCAAATAGCAGAATACCCTGAGTAGTGGGTGCTATAGACTGAATGCACATACACATCAAAGCATCACCCAGCAAGCGGGGTAGGGTCTACTTAAACAGCAAGGGCTTTCCCTCCATCAACTACAAGGTCATGTGTGATGCCCAGGGCATTATCTTGAATGTGTATGCTGGCAGCCTTGAAAGATATCACAACTCCCACATCTGGCATATGACACAGCTGTACCAGTCATTTGCCAGTGGGGACAGCCCATATGGCCACCTAGTGGGGGATGCTGGCTACTCACTGGAGCTATGGCAGATTATACCCCTCAGAAATGTACACGCACCTGAACAAGAACTCCATAATGATGCACATGTACAAACCAGAATCATAATAGAGCATGTGTTTGGGATGCTCAAGTCACGGTTCCACTGCCTGGACATATCCGGTGGAGCATTGCAGTATTCTCCAGCTACATGTATACAAATGTTCATAGTATGTGCCATGCTACACAATATGATCCTGCGGAAACAGCTGCAGTAGGAACAGCACGGGGCAAGGCCACATAGCCTCCATTGCCAAGGCCAGCACAGGCACAGAGGGACTCGGAGGAGGAACCACCTGAGCTTGCCCATGTAGGCAGAAGAAGGCGTGACATAGTAGGGATCCATGGAATGACACCTCTCTCTGACTCACACATACAGTAAAAGGAATGCCAAATATGACACTACCTGTGCTTTACCATGTATAAGGAGTGTACTATGTGCATCTGACACAGTCAGCCCTCCAGCACCGTCCTCATTACTGGCCCAGCCACAAGGTAAGTCACTCTTCCTATCAATTACTGAATGGAGTAGTATGTTCTGATAGTTGTATCTATGGTATGGATGTGAACATGCAAGGGAATCTGGTGGCTGAATGGGATGGCAACAGATACTGGTGACCTATATCGGCAGTATGAAATCCATAACAAATACTGGTGTCAACACACTAGGCAGTACTAGACAAGGTGATAAATCCCACTGCAGTACATGTGGTGGCCCAAATGTGTGTCCATAGGACACACACATGCATGTCAGTGAGGCTCACATACCCACCACCAGCTTCAGCAAGCAGGACAAGTGTAGATGACCATAAAGAAAGGCTCGGCTAAGGCCTCCAATTGATGGTGATGGTGAACAGCCCCCCTCCAGACCTACACAGACAGACTGCAATGGGTCTGGCAGTTGTATGTTAGTTCTGAAGGGTAAGAAGTCTGAAACTGAAATTTAGGTCAATAAAACCTAAGATATGTACTCCATTGATATGCCTCCAGTCTGCATGATAGGACAGAATACAAAATGATGTGGAAGCCAGCAGGGTACCTGACATACCAGTACAGTCATAGCACAGCTTAAAGTTGTCAGGTGTGCCCCCCTCCAATCTTATGTAGAAATGCAGTAATATGTAATATGTAAGTGTGAGGAGTAGTATAAGTGGAGCACAGATTACCTGAGCTGGCCCAATCTACAGGATAGATTGTTGCATGTGTACAATATGTAGGGGTCTGTGTTTTAGGTTGTTGGGAGTTCAATATTTTCTGGAAGTGGTCAGCATGTAGGCATGGAGGGTTGTGTCTTGGTGGTCTATAGGCAGTACTGTGGTTGACAGGGCCATGTTCTGACAAATGCAATGCCAAGCACAATGCTTCTCAGCAATACCCATGTCAGCAGTCATCCATACTCAATGTCCAGATGTCAATATCTGTCACCATCTGAAATTTGGACATGCCATGAATGTGGGCCCATACATACACACAGTACACAGGTGGAAGTACCCTAGACAGAGTGCATAAAATGTAACTGTCAGCTACACACAACATTGGAATTGTACAGACAGGTTAGCAGCACATTAGTTGTCCGTGTAGTATGGAATAGTGATGTATTCTGGCCAATCACTGGCAGACCACAAAAGGCACAGTTATGAAGTAATGAGAGACTGCCTATGTCCCTGCACAAGGCAGCATAAGGGGAATGTCCCAAGTATATCTGTGAGTCACCTGCAAGTAGCTTCCATATCACACATGCACTCAGCTCACCCTACCATCAGCCACAGGTTTATCACAGGTCATATCCTTGCTGTTGGGAATGAGTAGAGTATGATCCCACTTCTGTATGGGAATACCACAGAATGCAGCATGCTGAAGAGCTGTCCTATGCAGGCGTGTTCTTAGCAGTAAGCAGCACCCTGCCTGCATCCAGACCAATTGATCAATATGGATAGGAACTATTGCTATTAACACTTTGCACACTTACCTTGTCACCCCAGGGGAATCCACTGGCTCACAGCCTGGGAATGTAGGAGTGACAGAATGCAGTGGTCTGCTACAGATGGCCTGCATCACTACCAAATGACCTACAGTCCTCTGTCAAAGGCTTGTGCCTCACCAGTAGTGCTAATGTATGGTATCTCATGAGATCACATCTAACAACCCAACACAGTCAACAGAACAGAAATGCAAGGCCATCTTGATAAATCCCAGTAGCATGCCCCCCATATCCCACTGCATGAACTGTGGACCAATCCATAAATACTGCTGGGATGAAGGGTCAACTATAGGGATACTTCTCAGATATTGCTCGCATAATGTTAGGAAGAGGTTAGAATAACAGAGTGGGGGGTGTAGATGCATGGACGTCATGGAGTGTTTAAAGTCTAAAACTCTGATGTGTGCCCATACTACCCCTGCCTGCAAACCCAGTAATGGGCAGCTACAAACCTGCTCGTAAACCACAATGTGAAGGGGAACTGACCAGATATATGAGCCATGCCTCTGGGTAACCTGGGAGAATCTGTACAGCTGAGAGGTATGTCCACAGCAGGATTTGGCCATTCTGTTCATAGGTTCATAGGTAGGTGCTAGGCTATTGGCCCTAGGGCCTATACAAGCCTAGCCAAAAAGGTACCCTGGCTTTCGCCACCCAAGAAAATTATTTTCCTGTGCCCCTGTCGAGCAGAGCCACAGAGATGATCCCTGGGGTGAATTTCCTATTTCCTATCCAATCGTCAAGGTTTTTCTTGAAGAGTGCTAATGAGGAGCTTTGTTTGATATAGATAGGTAGTTTGTTCCAGAGTATGGGAAGTCTCTGGGACAGGAATCTATCCCTCAGCATGTTCTGTTTATTATGGTGACAAGGTTTAGGTCCCTAGAGCATGTAGCTCAGAGGGATTGGAATTTCTTTAGGTGTAGCATGTCCAACAGCTCTGGGTTTGACATAGCTTTGTATGTTAGGCAGAGATTGCCTCTGAGTAGGCGATATGCAATGGAGTAAAGCTGGAGTTTTTTGAGACGGTCTGCATAGGGCACCTGTTTGAGGCCAGTAATCCTCTTTGTGAGGTATTTCTATGGCCTTTCCAGTTGTTGTAGATGTCTTGTGAGGTACATACCAAAAAGGGCATTGTACTCTATAATGGGTCTAATGAGTGACAAGTAGAGGGGAACAATGACCTCTTTTTTTCTTGGATGAGAAACCTTTGTGATGAGGTGTGCCATGTAGAAGGATTTCCTGACTGCTGTGGCAATGTGACTATCAAAGGATAGACTACTGTCCACCTGTGTCCCAAGGTCTCTTATCACACTTTCGGTGTTAAGTAGACTACCACCTATGTGGTAGCTCATGGGTACAGAGTTTTTACCAAAGGGGATGACAATGCACTTTTTGGCATTGAGCTTGAGGCCATGGCTTTGACACCAGGCATATGTCTCAGTGAGGCCCTTTTGTAGGACGTCCACATCGTTAGGAGTTTCAGTGATGGCTCCTTGTTTGCAATCATCTGCGAACTTCATTAGCCAAAGACCTTCTGTGTTAGTCTATACTTCATAAAAGTAGATACCAAACAGGAGAGGACCCTGGACTGGACCCTGTGGTACTCCACTTGTAACTGGTCTGAAGTTGGATTTGGAGTCTGCTACTTTCACAGTGTGGGTTCTGTCAGTGAGCCAGTTTTCAACCCATCTTGTGACATAGGGATTTATACCTGGTTTAGTGAGTTTATCTATAATTCCAGAGTGGAGGATGGTGTCAAAAGCCTTGGTGAGATCTAGATAGGCTGTGTGAACCACCTTACCCTTGTCTACAGCTTTGGTGCCTGCTTCAAAGAAGTCAATCAGGTTTAGGAGACATGTTCTGCCTTTTACAAACCCGAACTGGATGGGGTCCAGAGTTTGGAGATTACCAATGTCTTTGTTTATAAGGTCCATGATGATACATTCCATGGCCTTGCAGACCAGGCTCGTTAGGCTAATGGGGCAGCAGTTCCCGGGGTCCATGGTGGCTCCACCTTTGTGGAGTGGGATAACCATCACTGTGCACCATTCAGTGGGCATAAAGCCTGAGGTGAGGCTATGATTGAACATGGTGCTTAGGTGGGGTGCCAGTTCATTCTGTAGTTCATGTAGAACGCAGCCTGGGATGTTGTCAGGTCCCATGGATGCTGTGTTCTTTTCTTTGGATTGTGTGGTTTTTACCTGTGCAGCCATGATTGCAAGAACTTTGCATTCTTCCGGTATTTATGAGCCCTTTAGAGGGTGAGGGGAGTAAAGTTAGCACTGAACTTATCTGCCAGGATGTTGGCAAAAGTTGGTTCAGCATATTTAGTGCCGTTGTGCTGTAACTAAGAGCATATCTGAGTGTTGCCATTGAAATTCTTGACATAGCTATAGAATGCTTTGTGGTTGGCTTTAGAATCAGTGCTGATTTTGTTTTCATAACTAGCTTTGGAGGATTTTATGAGGGATCTCAACTTCTTATCGAGGCTGACCAGGGAGTTCTTCCACTCATGGGATTTTACTCTTTTTTACAACAGTTTATTTCTTCTGTTGTAGAGTTTGTTTATGGTAGGGGACCACCAGATTAGCTTCTTTTTTTTGGAGGATAGCATCTTGGTTCTGTTAGGGATAGCACGATCCATGCACTCATGTAAGTGCTTATAAAGTGCATTTGTGTAGGATTCAGCAGTCGTACCTCTATTGTCCATCTGCATGGGTGTCATGAAGTTTGCCACTTCTGTCTTAAGAAGCGTGAAGTTGGCTTTGGAGAAATTGATGGTGAATTGACCTCTGGTGTGGAACACCGGTCACCCATGTTGGCAATGACAAGGTCCAGGATATTGCTGCCCCTGGTGGGGGGGATGGAAAAGTTGATCCAAGGTGTTTGAATTTATGAATTCCAGAAAACGTTGAACAAAAGAGTTGGTACATGAGTAGTTTTCCCAGTTAATGGTGCAGTAGTTGAAATCGCCCATTATTAGGGTGTTGGGCTGTACCCTAATATTTTCCAGTGTATCAAGAAATGAGGAGTGGGAATCCTGGGGCATGGTGGGGAATCTGTAGCAAATTACAATTTGGATTGCGGCCTTGTGCAGAGTTAGTTGCACTTATATAATCTTGGATGCATTATGCTGAGCAACTAGCCTGGAGGTGTGGATATCCTTAATGAATACGGACATGCCTCCACCTTTAGTGTTTTGGTCCAGGTTAGGTGCCAAAAGGTGTGGTATAAATTATAGCCTGGTAATGCAGGGGTGCTCTCTGGAGCCTTGAATCAGATCTCTGTCACTGCACAGATGTCAATGTTCTCCATTTTAAGGAGTGCCTCAAGTGAATGCTTGTACCTGTTAAGGTGGTGAATTTGTCATTTGAACCTTGCCTAAAAAAGGCACTATAGGGGTGAGAAGAGCCTTAGCCAGTATCCAGAATCCCAAGGGTGACAGGTGCAGGCCATCTCTGGCAAAGCATCGTGGTCTGTTGATCATGACATCCCAGGCAGACAGATACTGGATCCCCTTAGAATGACACTAGAAGCTTAGCCAATTGTTGAAGTCAATCATTTTGTCCTTGCACTGTGGTGTCATTCTGGGTGATGGCAGAATGCTACTCAGGGCTAGGGTCATACCTGCCTAGGCTACAAGATTGGAGAGCTCCTCCATGTCTCTTTTCATGTAGTCCAGGGAGGTACATCTCAGGTCATTCACACCAACATGGACCATGACAGCATCATATTTGTACTTGTTGTGGAGTGATCTGAGTGTGTGCATTATGTGGTGGATCCTGGAACCAGACAGGCAGCTGACAGTAACTTTACCCTTGTTTAGCCTGGTGAGTGGAACATCAGTGTGCCTGACTATAGAGTCACCTATGGCTAGAGTGTTGGGTATGTTGTTATGCCTTATGGGTTGTGGTTGAGTGGCACACTGAGTTTGTGGGCTATGTGTCATTTGGGTTGTGTTGGGGGTGGAGGTTGCATGCATTTCTGCTTTGGAGGTCTCTGTTGCTTGAGCAGATTTTTATTGAGAGTCTCCATGAATGTAGGTGTGTGTTTTGTGTTGCTATATGTGTATTTTGGTGGTGTAGGTTTTGAGGGGTTACGTGATGAGTGTGGTGTGATGCAAGTGTTTACCTTTTCCTCTTGACTGTCTAGTCCTGTCTAGTCCTGTCTTTGCTTCCAGTTTGGCTATATAAGTGCATCTCTCACAGGTTGTAGTGTTGGGTGGTATGAGGAGAGGGTTGTCTGTGTACATGAGGCAATTGCTGCATTGCTCCAAGATGCCCAGATTCATCAGGTAGACAGGAGAAAACACTGGGAGCTGACTCTTAGACATGCCTGGATAGGTGCTTATTTATTAAGTACTAAAACTGTGTTCCTCTAGACAAGTGAGGAAAGTTGAGTGCTGTAGTAATGTATAGCTTATTTAGTGCTTATGAGTTCTGAACAAGTGCTGAGCTCAAAGAAACAGATTTGAGTGCTAAAACTAAAATAACTAGCTAGTTCTAAGGGAAAACTTGAAGAGCAGACTTTATGGTGCCAGGAACAGTTTAACCCTAGCTAAGTGGCGATGCATAAAGTGTATTTATTTTAATATAACAGTAGCAAATGAGCAAACTGATTTAAGCAAATTAACCAATAGAAAGCTAGAAACTGAGCCCCGTTCCAGCAGTCTTTGATCAGACAAGTTCTAACTGCACACTCCTGCCACTAGAGTGCAGGGGAACCTTCTCCAAAAAAAGATGGTCTGGATTAGTGCTCTAGTTATACAAACAAAGCTAGATTCAGCAGGTCTGAATTTAGTCTATGCTACAGCAAACAAGGCATACCAATTTCAGAAAGAAACAGTTCAAATAAGCAGACACAATAAGCCTTTAACCAGAAACTCCCAGCTCAGAAGGGCAGAATCTACCCTCTCCTTCCACAAGAGTGCAGACCACTCCTTCTTAATGTAAAATAACTGGCCCGAAGCCCAAGTGCTTAAACCAGAACTAATACACTCTTAGAATAACAGACACTAAGCCTTCAATCAGCAACTCCCAACTTAGAAGGATGTAAGCTACCTGTCCTGCCACAACACTGCAGACCACAAACTTTCTTAATGTAAAACAATGGGTCTGAAGCTCAAGTGCTTCAACCAAAGGCTTAGAATAACAGTTACAATTTAATCAGGCTACTAACAAGCAGTAATAAATGCAGCAAAATAAAAGCAATAAAGTAGGAGGAAACACAAATACAATAAAAGCAGATGCATAAAGTGCATTTTTTTTATATAACAATAGAAAATGATATATGTACAAGAAGGAGATCCTCAGACACCATACTACCAAGGTGCTGGATCATTTACACAGACCCATCAGCAAGTGTCTGTAGCTACCCCTCCAGAATGGCAGGAGTGTGCAAGAATGTGTAGGCTATGGACCACAATACTGGGCTCAGTTTCATTCATCTTGTATTTCCCAGTAAATAACTGTGAGCAAATAATTATATCTGTCAGTAGTTGATGACATAATACATTACTGTGTAAAACAGTACATATGTCTGAATATCTCTGCTAACACCAACCATATAACACAAGCAACGCAGACAGCAGTAGTTACAGTATCCCCCTATCTGTTGCCCATTGTGACTCCATATTGTCAACCTATCTACAGATATCCTGTAGAAACAGGTTGCTAGCTGTATAAGTAGAACACCAAACCCTGGAATGAAGTACAACCCTACATGGAATGGATTCACACACTCAGTACAGAAGGTCATACTGGGCATGCTCCTACACTTAGAGAAATGAAGCCCATGTCTGACAACACAGTGGACTATACATATCTGCCATTCGCATATTTCTGTGCACACACACTAAATTGTACACCATTTATGCTTCACACACAATGAATAGGAATACTCACACATATCCAAGGCCAACACACTATAATATGTCAAACATACACACACACAGATGTGGGAAGAGAGAGACAGACAGTGACAGACAGAATTCCATTATGAGGTCTGTACCACCCACTACACATTTAATTGGCTGATATCACATGATGTGCTGATGTCAATCACTGTACACATTCCTTTTGGTAACCCTCAGCCCTGTAGTATCTGTGGTGCTTGTGATAACTGTGTAACATGAAAGTACAAATCAGTATTCATGTAGCATTTGTATACTCAGTCCTGTCAAATGTAAAGTTGTGTGTGACTGAGTGTGTGTGTGTGTGTGTGTGTGTGTGTGTGTGTGTGTGTGTGTGTGTGTGTGTGTTTCCAGAGGAATGATTTATGGCCCATTCACACACATTGCACTTCCCATTGCCCATGTTAGTACTCCCGCTGATGTCAGTCACCTTGATATAAACCATCGGCCAAAGCTCAGCCCTATAAGCTCCATGTCACTTGTGATAACTGCGTAATACTGTAGTGTAGCAAACTAGTTAGGCAGGAGTTCTAATCCTGGTCTTGGCAACTGTGATAATAAGTGTGTGTGTGTGTGTGTGTGTGTGTGTGTGTGTGTGTGTGTGTGTGTGTGTGTGTGTGTGGAGATGAAGGATTTTGAGGCCTGGCGCTTGTGATAACTGCATAATACTGTAGTGTAATAAACTAGTTAGGTAGGAGTGTTAATCCTGATCCTGGCAACTGTGATAGTGTGTGTGTGTGTGTGTGTGTGTGTGTGTGTGTGTGTGTGTGTGTGTGTGTGTGTGTGTGTGTGTGTGTGAGTGGAGATGAATGAGTTTTAGGCCATTCACACCACTACACCTGCCATTGGCCTACTTTAGCATGCCTGCTGATTTCAGTCACCTTGAAATAACCCTTTGGCCAAATCTTACCCCTATAAGCTCCGTTGCACTCGCGATAACTGTGTAATACTGTAGTGTAACAAACTAGTTAGGTAGGAGTTCTAATCCTGGTCCTGGCAACTGTAATAATGTGTGTGTGTGTGTGTGTGTGTGTGTGTGTGTGTGTGTGTGTGTGTGTGTGTGTGTGTGTGTGCATGGAGATGACTGAGTTTGAGGCCATTCCCACCACTACACCTCCCATTGGCCTACCTTAGCATGACTGCTGATGTCAGTCACCTTGAAATAACCCTTTGGCTAAGTCTCAACCCTATAAGCTCCATGGTGCTCATGATACCTGCGTAATACTGTAGTGTAGAAAACTAGTTAGATAGGAGTTCTAATCCTGGTTCAACTCTGTATGTGTGTGTGTGTGTGTGTGTGTGTGTGTGTGTGTGTGTGTGTGTGTGTGTGTGTGTGTGTGTGTGTGTGTAGAGATGAATGGTTTTGAGGCCTGTAACACCACTACACCTGCCAATGGCCTACTTTAGCATGCCTGCTGATGTCAGTCACCTTGAAATAACCCTTTGGCCAAATCTCAGCCCTATAAGCTCCATAGCGCTTGCGATAATTGCATAATACTGTAGTATCACAAACAAGTTAGGTAGGAGTTCTAATTCTGCTCCTGTCAACTGTGATAATGTGTGTGTTTCTGTGTGTGTCTTTGTTAAAACTTGATTTTTGTAGTCATTCACACTTCCTACACTTCCCTCTCCCTTCCTTTAGAACTGCAGCTGATGCCACTCACCTTCAAAGATAGCTTTGAACAGCTCTTCAACACATAAACTCTGTGGTGCTCACAATAAATGTGTCATACCATAATATAACAAACTAGTTAGGTAGGAGTCGTAATCCTGGTCCTGGCAACTGTGATTATGTGTGTCTTTGTTGACACATGATTTTGTGGTCATTCACACTTCCTACACTTCCCTCTCCCCTCCTTTAGCACTGCAGCTGATGTCACTCACCTTCAAAGATACCTTTGGACAGCTCTCCACCATATAAGCTCTGTGGCACCTGCAGTAACTGTGTAACACTGTCATACCAATACATAGCTGGGTGGGGGTTCAAAACACAGTACTGGCAAGTGTTTGTGTGAGTGGGTGTTGGTATGATTGTGTAATAACATGATCCGTTGCAGGGTGGGTTTTGCTACATTTTCATATTGAGGACCCATATGTCCCAATGTCACATTACAAGGCCAACAGCTGTCAAACACTGTACAGGTTGTTGTAGACAATCCACAGCCATAAATGTATATATAGACAACCATTATAATACCTAGAGATCTCTCTCCACCCACAGATCATACAAAAACATGCTTGGCTGTTTCTCTCATCCTTTCTTTCTTTCCCTCTGTCTCTCTCTCTCTCTCTCTCACCCTCTCTGGTAGATGTGGAAAAATGCATCTGTTTTGGATAGGCAGGAGCTTGACATTGGTAGGTAATGCTCATGATCAGCTGATGGCCTGTGCACAAATTGGAGTTATCTACCTGCTAATTGCATGTGGAATAGCTGTGGTATCATTCCTATAGCCAATTGCATGGAAACACACTCCTATAAGTAAGCACTGCAAGTGGGTGTTGGCCCTTTTCTTTTACTGTGAGCAGGACTTCATGTGGATGTGTGACAAACAACATCACAGAGGGTAGTTGGAAATACCTCTTACAACAAACACTGTGGAGACAGGCCAACAAACTGGAGGGGGATGTTCCAGACATGGGGACAGAATGTACGTATTCCTGTTCGATATTTGAAGTAATGTTGGTTTAACAGGGTTTTTGTGGATATGGCTGTTCTGCATGATTTAAAGTCTGGCATGACAGTGTTATGTGGTTGAGAAAACTCTCACCTGTAGGGCTATCTGCAGACTGCCCAGAGTTTGGAGTCTTAGATTTGGTGTGTCACATACATTTATATATATATATATATATATATATATATATATATATATATATATAGATATAGATATATGTGGGTTCCCTTCAGAAGCTCGAAATACTGAAATCTCGAATTTCAGTATCTCGAGCCCAAGAAGCAGAATCCACATAACAGCGAAAGTTTAGAAGTGCAAAATTCAAAACCTCGAATGCCGGAGGTTTTGAATTTTGCACTTCTAAACTTCTGCTGTGGTCATGTATTCCGGTAAGTGTGTGTTTGTGTGTTAAGGGGTTTAGGTAGGGGCTGTGGTGTGTATCAGTGTGTTTTGTTACTGTGATGTGTGTGTGCGAGGAGTATGTAGCTTGTATGGTGGTGTTTTGTGTGTGTTTGTATGTAGTGCAACCTCGGAGTGAGAATATTTAAGTAGGGGGTTTGGAGGGGCGCAGTGTAGAGAGATCGTGTGTCTTTGTGTGGAGAATGGTATGTGTGTGTGTGTGTGTGTGTGTGTGTGTGTGTGTGTGTGTGTGTGTGTGTGTGTGTGTGTAGTAGTAGTACCACAAAATTCAAAACCTCTGGTATTCAAGGTTTTGAATTTCGCAGTTTTCATTTTTCATTGTTATGTGGATTTGGTTTCTTAGGCTTGAGATACTGAAATTCAAGATTTCAGTATTTTGAGCTTTTGAAGTGAATCCATGTGTGTGTGTGTGTGTGTGTGTGTGTGTGTGTGTGTGTGTGTGTGTGTGTGTGTGTGTGTGTATATATATATATATATATATATATATATACACACACACACACATATATATATGCGTGTGTATGAAAGTGTGTGTGTGTGTATCTACATATGTGTATATGTATATATGTATATATATATATATATATATATATATATATATATATATATATATATATATATATATATATACTTTATGTGTAAACATGAGTGTTGTATACACCTTCTCAGATTTATCCCACCATATTAATTTGAAATGTGTCTATTTACATATAAGAACATGACTGATTCAGCCCTATTTTCCCTTACAAGTACTAAATAATTGTAGTAGTCAAAGCAGTCATTCACTACTATTCAGTATGTGTACTGAATGATATATTTGAAAAACCAACAGACATCCTCACAGCTGAAATGGCTTAGTGGTTACATGCTGTAACTATAGTGTACAGGGTCCTGGGTTCAAGACTTGCATGGACTGTTTATTTTGTTGCTGGGCAGAACAAGGGCTGATGGAGACAGGGTGATTAAGGCACTTTAAAGTGTTTTTAAGCAGGTTTGCATGGGTTTGTGCAAAGCTAAGCACTGCTAATGTACGGTTAAATGAATAGGTGCTTACATCGTGTACGCTTCGCTTACCAGTGCGCAAATCTGCTTAGTATTTACATTTAAGCAATGCTTATACCTGCTAAGCATAGCTCAGCCTTGGAAACCAGTGATCACATTCCAGTCTGATGAAATAGCAGGGTAATGACATCTTTAATAAGTGTATTTCATTTCCTGTACATGACATGCTTCTATGTGCTGACATTACAGTTGCAAGGAGTGTGAGTATACTGTATGGGACACCTGGGTATAAATGGGTAGGATTTATTTCATACATGGGTAGTATCCCAGGTTATAAGCAGTCACACTTGCATGTTACACCAGCTACAGTGCACTGGTTGACAGAAATAGTTTAACACATATTGTATCATTACATTATTACTTTTAACAGTGCTTTTTCAAGTAAAAATAAATTGCAGATTGTAGTACTGGAGCCATACACCCCTGCATGCAAAGCTGGACTCTGAGTTCTGAGTATCTTGTTCTTGGTGTTTGAGTTGTATGTTTTTATTTATCTCTTATTGGATATTGATCTGATATGTTGATATTAACTGTAGACTACTATGTTTTTTGGACATGTCATTGCGGACTGCTGTTATGTAGTAATGGCATACCTTTCAATTTCAGATGTGTATCTTGCAAAATATTCATCCTAATGCATAACCTATTAGCTATCTACTTACTGTCTGTCCTCTGTACAGATGTGCAGATGCCAAGTATTGCTACGGCCATACCATTATGTAGGGGCCCACATTGTATTGTACTGTGGGACTGGACACTGCTGCTAGCTCCGACATATGGAACATTCCTTATTGTGGGCCTTGCCCCACTTCCTTGCCTGAGTGAGGGACATTACAGAGGCAGTGGCCTACAGAGACACATACAGTGGGTGGCAGTACATCACAGGACAGGACATGTGGAGACAGCCAACCAACATGGGGGGGGGCATATCCCCAGATTTGTGAACAGATTTTATGTCATCAGTGCTGTTATACACATGGTGGATTGATAGATTGACAGGGTTTGTGTGGAGATGCATTTACTGTGTGACGTCACGACTCACAGTGATATGTTTCTGACAGACCTCTCCACTGGCACGCTATCCACAGACTGGCCACATGTCTGCCTGTTATGTTTTATGTGTTCACCAGACAGTTGGTGTCCTTGGTAAATCAGTTGTGGACTCAAGGAAATGTAATCAGTAAATACTCACATCTATGGGTATTACCAATGTCATATTCCTCATAAAGGATATTAGAACAAACCCAGTGACATCTGCAACTGTCTCAATGTATGACAGCAGTATGTCCAATCTACCCCATGTTTGTGCCTCTTTTCCCACCTAGTTAGTGAGTCGGGAATGTTATCAAAGGCTTTGGCTAGATCTATGTAGGCTGTATGTGTCACCTTGCCTTCATTCACAGCTCAGGTGACTGGCAGCAAGAAGTTGACCAGGTGTAATGAGCAGGTATGACCTACACATCACAAAGGTAAACTGTGTGGGATCCTGAGTTTGCAGATTCCCATATCCCTGTTTATTAGGTGCATGATGATGCATTCCATAGCTTTGCATAATAGATTTGTCAGGCAGTTGGGGCGGTATTTCCCAGGGTCTGTAGTTACACCTCATTTGTGGAGAGGGGTGACTGTAGCAGTGTACAGTTCAGTAGGGACAAAGCCTGAGGTGAAGCTGTGCTTTAACAGAGCACACAGGTAAGGTGCCAGGTCACTCTGTAGTTCATGTAGAACACAACCAGGGATATTCTCAGGTCCCATAGAAGCTGTATTCTTGGCCTTGGACAGTGGTATTTTAACCTGTGCTGCAGTAATACTGGGTGCCTGACAGTGTACTGGTTTGTGATTGGTCCTTTTGGGGGGGTGTGATGGGTAATGTTTGCACTCAAGATGCCAGTCAATACATTGGCAGTATTTGTTGGCTCAGTCTGGAAGGTTCCATCGTAGCTCAGAACAAATCTTGCTATTGCCATGGAGATTCTTAACATAACTGTATGGGACCTTGTGGTTGTCTTCACTATGTGCTCCAATTCTGTTCTCACTGCTAACTTTGTAGTATTTGATGAAGGATCTCAACCTTCAATTGAGGCTGATAAGGGTTGACTTCCAGTCTTGAGACTTCACGTTATTCCATATCGGTTCCCTCCTTCTGTTGTACAGTGTCAGTATGGCAGGGGACCAACAGATCAGCTTCCTTTTATTGGAGGTGAGGGTCCTGGTTGTAGTGGGTCTTGCAGTACCCAAGCATTTGTGTACATGTTCATAGTGCTTGTTTGATTCAGCTGTCATGCACATAGCCTCCATTTGCATGGTTGCCATGAGGTTAGCCACCTCTGTTGTTATGAGGCCATATTCACCATTGGAAAGGCTTTTCATGGTAGTTACCTCTGCAGGGGGGTGAGGGAGGGCCATCGATTTCCAAAGGTGATTAACTTGTGTTCAGATGTAACAAGGGGGAGTTGTCCATTGGTGCTGAGCAACAGTCGCCCATGTTAGCAAGGACCAGGTCAATGTGATGGGCATGTGCATTGGTACATGAGTAGCTTTCCCAATAAATGGTGGGGTACTTGAAGGCAACCAGTATGTGAGTGTTAGGTTGGACAATATTATCCTCCAGGGTGTGTAGGGACATAGAGTGTGAGTGTTGGGACATGTTTGGTGACCTATAGCAGGCTACAACTTGAACCAGTGTCCTACCCAATGTTATCTATGCCTGCAGGATCTGTAAATCCTAAGTTAGTCAACACTCTGGAGGTGTGTGCCTACTTAATGAATATGGAAACACCACCACCTTTGGAGCTTCAGTCACAGTTCTGCAGCCAAGAGATGTGGAATGGGTAATAGGCTGGTAGTGCAGGGGTGCTTCCTACTGCCTTTAACCAGGTCTCTGTTACAGCACAGATGTCATAGTTCCCCATTTTATGGAATACGTCCAGTGAGTGCATTTACAGATGTAGACATCGAGTGTGCAGCAGCATGACCCTTAGATTGCATGTGTTTATAGCTGTCATATATTTCTGTATATTTATGTATACGTATACATACACACACACACATATATATATCTCTATATATCTATATCTCTCTCTATATATATATGTGTGTGTGTGTGTGTGTGTGTGTGTGTGTGTGTGTGTGTGTGTGTGTGTGTGTGTGTGTGTATATATATATATATATATATATATATATATATGTATTCACCTTTCTATATGTATGTATCTATGCATATATGTGGATATACATGTGGATGTATACCTCTCTATATATAAATATGTGTATTATGTATAGATTTGTTCACATATATATGCATATCCATACATATATACATGTATATATACAGTATCAGACTGATTCCACAGACTCCTTTCCCTACTGTTGAATGACTGTACTAAGTGATATATTTGAAATGTTATTTCTATGTCATATGGCTTAGATGACGTAATGGTACATTGCTTTGATTGTAGTTTACAGGGCCCAGGGTACAAGACTTTGACAGGCCTTATTATTTTGCTGCAAGGCAGAACAGTCCTGTTGGGGAGGAAGGGATAAGGGTAATAATTGAAGACGTCCCTAGTTTGGGCCCCTCCACCCCAATTTAGACAGCTTTCGGTCAGAGTTGTCACAGTAAGAGGTACAGAGTATGGATGCGATGTCCAACTGCACTTTAAATATATATATATATATATATATATATATATATATAAAATCTATATACATATGTGTACATATATATATGTATATATATATATATATATATATATATATATATATATATATATATATATATAATACACATATGTGTATATATATATATATATATATATATATATATATATATATATATTTATATGGGTCTATATTGTAATCTCGAAGGTTTAAAACTTCGAATCACCAAAGATCGAACTTTAGTGATCAAAGTCTTAAACCACAGAAACCAAAAAAAATATACTAAATTAAAAAAAAAAAAAAAACTAAATAGTGTGTAGGCAGGGGGGCTCCCCCAAGACACCCCCAACTTAAATATGCCAACTCCGAGAATGCACTACATTGAAGTAAACAGAAATCTCCCCCTATGGAGATTTTCCATTTAAACGTTCAATGCAGTGCCCTTTTGGTATTCTCATGTCGACAATATCATATTCGATATTGTCAGACTTTGAGATTTTAATATAGACCCATATATATATATATATATATATATATATATATTTATGTATGTATACCTCTACATTTTCCCCACTGTTCAGTGACTATGCTGCATGATATGTTTGAGTAAACATCAGATGTATCTGCAACTCAGATGGCTTAGTGGTAAATTGCCATTGCTATGGTGTGCATGGTCCTGGGTTCAAGCCGTGCAAGGGCTGATTATTTTGTTCCTCGGCGGAATAAGGGCTGTTGGATACAAAATGATTAAGGCACTTATAAGCAGTTGCACAGCCTTCATGGCTATTCACACCGACAACACATACGACTCTATGTACCTATCCCAGTTCTGGCAATTGTGTGTGTGTGTGTGTGTGTGTGTGTGTGTGTGTGTGTGTGTGTGTGTGTGTGTGTGTGTGTGTGTGAATAGTAATCTCTGTATGTTTGGTAGATGCAATTTCCCCTGGGGGTGTGTTTATCACCAAATGTAGTGGTTATCACCAAATGTAGCTGTGTTCAGCCCACTACACTGACCATTCTCTACTGTGCAACAGAATTTGTCAGTCACCACATACCTATATACAAGACTCGGCACTATAAGCTGTGAGGCATATGCATTCACTGTTACACAGACCTTGGAAATCTGAGCAGATAGAACTGTACCTTGCCCATGACATGATTAATGTGTTATCACACTGCCATACCCTTAGACTTCCTGCAGGCGCACATCCTGGTGACACACAGACACCTAGGACACAAACAGAATACAGACTGTGAGAACACATGCACTCAGCATTACTAATGGCAAGAATGCACAATGGCCAAAACTGTACACACAATCTGAGGTGTACCTCTTATCCATGCAAGATGACATCACCTTACACAGCATTACATAGCTACAATTAAGTATGGTCATCCTGTGCATCAGACCCATAGTTGCATGTCCCTGCATCAATAGTGTTGATGTCAGGAATCTGGCACAGGTTTCATCATATGCACAGGGGGTTGTGCGGGTTTGCCAGCGCCCTAGTCTGTGCCATTCAGTTGACATTATGGGGGTGTGTTTGGGGTGTGGGAATGATATGGCCTATGCATGTTTGGTGCATGTGTGTGGAGGTGACCCCTTTCCTGATTGTGATATGTGTGTGTGTGTGTGTGTGTGTGTGTGTGTGTGTGTGTGTGTGTGTGTGTGTGCCTGCACACAGTCACACGGAGTGGCTGCCCTACACTGATGCTTTATGGACAGCTGTGGGCAATACATGGCAGGGTGTACAGTTCACCATCTCCAGCCACTGACATGGGAAATGGACCTGCCACGGGTCTGCCTGGCACCACCAGGCCCAAGGCCTGAGGCAGTACTACCCCCGATGGTGACTGATGTCTGCTCGAACCATGACCCTGTTGGGATTGGCCAAGACCATGTGCCCATGCTTGCTACGTCATGGTGTGGACAGCAAACCACCCTCAATACTGCTGGTGTCACTGCCACTACGGGAGTGTGATACTGGACAGCCATGTGGACCCCCAGCTGATTGTGGTGCTGAGCTACGTCCACGCAGCTGCTGCATCTCCCTTGCCAAATATTTAAGCAAAGATATTCCATGGCTGATGACTGCCCCGATCTCACCCAACCACCTAGCCATGATCTCATTGCCCTAATGCCTGGCAGCAACAAGGTTCTCGAGACAGCCATGAGCACCAGGGAGATGGTCTGCCACAACCCTCTGCAGTTGTCTGGTGTTCCATTCATTATGTGCCTGCGCATACATTATAGCCTGAACCATGCACCTGGTGTGGGCTGGATGGGCAGCAGCCCTCCTTTGACCACCCCTGCTCGTCTGCCTGTGTGTGACCTCACCAGCAGTCTGGCTATGGCTAGTGGCTGGCTGCTCGCTTGCCATAGTCTCCACACTTGCATGTCCTCTGCTTGCACCCAGCTGTCCTAAACTTGTGGCCACTGGTGACGGGGACTGTGTGGGCATTGTGACCATGTGTGGGGATGGGATTGACAAAGGTGGAATACCAACCGGTGACACAGCTGCAGCCCGTGACATTCCCACCTGTGCCTCACTATGGTTATCATCATGGTCAGAGTCACCAAACCAACTAACATCACCTGTATAGCGAGAGGGACTGGGACCACCATGCCACCTGTAACGAAAAGACAATATATGTACATTATTAACATCATTGTACAGTTTGCTATCATATACAGACACTCTCACAGACTCACTCTCACTCTCACACATGCACACACACACACACACACACACACACACACACACGCACACACACACACACACACACACACACACACACACACACACACACACACACACACACACACACACACACACACACACACACACACACACACAGGCATTACACAGACCTCACATTAGTTAGAGGGTGACAGTCATGACACACACCCAGACCACAACATACACACTCTAGACAAGCCCTCAACGTCATGCAGTGCATACCTTTCAACTTAGTTTTACTACTACTTTACACCACTGGGATGTGTGAGTGCCTTTAATAGGTGTTGAGCCTTCACTCTGAGCACACTACACCCATATAAACATCAGTGCTGTTCACCTGTATAGCACTGTGGCCAGACTTAGGGAACATAACTACAAACTGTACAGAGTTTTCACAACTATTTCAATATGTGGGTCATACTCCCTGTCTGCTGCACATACATCCTATGCTGGTCTGGTACATTACTGGTTTGACCAGTGGACTGGTGACCCTACGTTTAATGTCATACTGTGATTTCCAGTTGTCATAACCTGCAATACATGTATGTGAAAACAAGGGCATTTCCTCAAGCAACTTTACAAACTGACAGTGAATATAGTAAGTGTGCACACCCCTCTTAACATGCAAGGGTTTTGTGACATATCACATGAGACCACATGAATATTGCCATCAGATTTCCACCATTTTGTATAACATGTAACCTGTGTATTCTGAATGAGAAGCATACACATCAGGTAGGGTTGGCATATCGTACATGTTAGTATTACAAGAGCTGGCTTGCAGAAGGATCACACCCGTAAACCAATACTTTGGTAAAGCACCTGCTGCTCTCAGTACATCAGTCAGTCCTCTTGGGGTGGTGTTTCTCAGCATGGCACATCTCAGCATGGCAATGTTTGCAAACTCTCCCTTGACACAGCTCCAAATCTGTCCGATTGCAAGGCCATCCCCTGTGCACAGCACTTGTCAGGTCAACACGCAGACTGTGTTTCATATGTAGGTGTGGCCTCTGGCTTGGCCACAGCAGACTGTTGATTGTGTTTTTTGTGACTCCATCCTTTTGTTCATTTGGATGTAGGGTGTGGCCCATTGTTGTGTGCAATGTTGGGATACCTCTGCATCCACAGCTATGTGGTAGACACCAGACAGATCATAGCCACAAGGGAATGGTGTTTGGAAGTGGTCATAATACAATCTGAATTGGCTAAAGCCCCAGTTCAAGCTGGTGGACAGCAAACCCAATGCAGGACACTGCCATTACCCTGCTTCACTGTGTGGGTAGTGCTGTTCTGCTGTTGTGCAGTGCTCTTACTGTGCTAAACTGACATGACCAAATTGTACACAAAGAGAGTTCAACCCTGGTCTCATAACACCTTCACACATTTCCACACATGCGTTTGAAAAGTTGATGTATTGTTGTCCAGGCGATACCCACAACTGGCTGTTGTGTGTTGTAAGGAACAGCTGCCATCAATTGAAATACACCCTATACCCAAGACATGTGGAGTCCATGGAAGACTGTTGTCACATATAGTACACACCCAGTACTTGCCAGAGATGTCTGATACCCCATCACTGTTGCTGTATGGCTCCTAGCAGCCTCCCTGGACATTTCCAGGATGATTGTCCCAACATACGTGTAGGGATGTCCACTTCTTCAAATTGTCACTGTTGCAGCATCTCTTGTACACCTTTTGATGACTATCTGCACTGTGTTCCATGGCATACACAATGATGTATGTATGTGTCCATAGCGTTCAATCTCTTTACAGCATGTTAGGCTGTATGTGAAACATGGCTTTTTCTGTAGCAGGCAACTGTAGGTCTGTGTTTTGATAATCCTGGTATGTGAGCTGACTGTTATATGCAGGTACTGCAGGAGTCCATGACTGATGGCAGGTGTGTACCCAGTCTGATCAACTGCTGATATACCCCAGTATGAGCTTCCTCCTGTCCACATATATGTGTTTAGCTTCTTGGACTGTTTCCACTCCACATACATGTTTCCCTAAAAGAGTTGTATCTTTCATATTTGCATTGTACAGATTATAGGTCATATGACAGGTTGCATGGGTTTAGTCTTGTGTGTTGTGCTCACATTGTCATATCTCACACATACCTGGCATTGTGACATCTGTACACCTTTTGTATGCACTGTCTCACAGTACTGTATACAACATGTCCCTACTATTGACACTCTGTCCCCACATTTTGGCAATCATTACCCAGATGTCCTACAATAACAGGTTTGTGAGTTATGCTTCTGATATGTGACATCTCATGCAAATAGGCTCCTGTGATATCATGCAGTGAACCCCACCACAGGTGATCTTGCAGGTACATGCAATTTGTTTACTATAACAGTTCAGTGCATGGCCACATGCATGACCTTAAAATGTCTGGGGTACTGGTAAGCCACGACAGGAAGATCTCATACTTACCGGCCTCAGGCTGCTGTGCCTCATGTTGACGAGAAGTACCTAGGTAATGTGAGGAAGAGGTATTGTCTGCAGCTTCACAATAGCCATCGGTCCAGGAGCAATGCTACATGTATGCACAGTTACAGTTTACACTATGATATTACACTATTTGCTATTTTTCACCTGAAATGGGCATATGTGTGCATTACTAAACTCCACCCAGTGCTCTATTTTCCAATGACATCTGCAACTAAAGACTGTTATTTCTACACAGTTGAAATGTAACCTCAGTACACTGATGTGAACTTTTGCTTTACCTGGATGCTCCTCGCCGGTTTCCTGGGTGTCACCCATCTCCATGACAGCTACATCTTGTAGTGGTTGTTCTCTGTGGGCCATCTCAAGGTTGGCAAGGAGCTCCTCCATTGCTGTAAGTGGGGCGTCTCTGGCTGGCCCCTCACCAGTAGCAGAACAGTCCCTCGCCACCGCAGCAGCCCATCGCTGTGCATGCTGAAACAGGTCAGTTGCTCTGTGCCTGACCTGTTCATACGTGTGGCCATGGTTCCCCAATGTGTTCACTCTCTGTGTGAGGTCTTCGCAAAGGGCTGTCCACTCTCGCTGATGTTGGCGACCTCAACTGAAGAGGATGTGGTAGTGTTCCAGAATGGCCTCAGTTATGGCTGGTGTCTCCTGGACATCATAGGCTGGAGCCTCTGCATCACACATGAAAGACATAAACAGGGAAAAACACATCACAGGACATCAGACATTGTCCATAGTTCTTTACTTAGACAGCTCACCAGTAATGAATATCAGTAGCCACAACATTACATCAAATAATACTCCAGTACCTAGCAGAATTGTACGGACATGTGTAGCATTATGTGTAACTAGGCAGTTTGCACCTGATTAATGGTGAGGATAGGGGTGCATGTGGTGTGCATATCCTTCTATACTGATGTTGAGCTGGGGGGGTGATGTTTGTTCTAAACATGTCTGAAGCTGGTTGTCTGTAGCTATGGTGTGTGTCTATGTGCTGCGGCTGACCTCCATTACAGGGTGGGTTGGATAGTTGCCTGTGAGACCACAGACATATGTGGGGATGGCCTTCCAATTGCCCTCAGTGGATGTGTCCTATTTCTACTCATTCTCAGCATTACATTAATGCACCTGTGACCTACTATGCTCAATCAGACACAGGTTGACATGTTGACTGCTCCTACACACATGGCGGTGGAATGAAGAAGTATAGGGGAGTATGCAGAGAAAGGTGTTGGCAAATGAGAAGTGGGATTGACAGACAGATGTAGATAGTAGACATGAGTATAAAGAGATGGGGTGCATGGCAAAGAGAGTGTTGCACATGGCTATGGATGTGGAGTCTGACATACAGATGTGGAGTCTGGGGTTGTATGTAATGTTGGACAGCACGGATGGTGTATAGGGCCTATACCTATTGGCTAGACAGAGGCACATAGCTAGGAAGGATGTGCAGCACAAAAGAGTGATAAAGGAATATGGGTGAAACATACAAGTAATAAGGGTGTTTAGAACATATGGAAACATCATGTTGATGGCCTGTTCCACGAGGAAAATGGGGGGGGGGGTTGGCTGAGGTGGGTATGGTTAATCAGGAGGTGCAACAAATTATCAAGGGGAATGTAAGGATAGCTATGAGGGGGTTTAACAGTGGAAAGGCTGTTGTTCCAGGTGACATACCTGTGGATGCCTGGAGGTGTTTCTGAGACCTGGAAGTGGTATTTTAACTGGATTGTTTACTGTAATCTTGGAAAGTGAGAGGATGTGTAAGATGTTGGTGAATATGTATGGGTACTGCTTATCTGAACAAGGGTGGTCTGCAGAGCTGTAGTAACAAGTGAGGGATGACATTGATCAGTCACAGGATGAGGTAATGGTAAAGGGTGGTGGCAGCTAGGTTAAGAACATGGTGATAATTGATAATTTACAGTATGGTTTCATGCCAGGTAAGAGTGGTACAGATGCAAATGTTGATTCACAAGTGTTGATAGAGCTCTGCACTGAGGCTGAGATGCAGCTGCATTCTGTCTATGTGCACCTACAGAGAGCATATTACATGCTGCCTGGAGAGTAGTTGTGGTATTGTATGTGGAGGTCAGGGGTGCCAGAGTTGTCTGTCAGACACCACAGGATATGTAGGAGGCTAGCATGACAGTAGTGATTTCTGGTTTTGACATGACAGGTGGATTTAATGTGGGGGTGGGAGTACATCAAGGGTCAGCTCTGTGTACTTTCACATTTGCAGTGGTAAGGGACAGGTTGACAGACATGATCAGACAGGGGATCAGAACCACCAAACACGAAACAAAAGATTTTCAAACGACAAAGCCAGTAATATATCCTTTAATAAAAGCACAAAACCTCTCTAGTGCCTTGGCATTAAGCCTTCCAGGAGATAACAATGGTAAAAAAAACACCTCTTATAAAGAAGCATCAATTAAGAAAAATGAAGCAATTGAACAAATACGACAATTAAACAATATAATATAATTAATTCTCTACAATAAATATTTCCAATTGCATTCCTGGTTAAGTCCACCAGGTGTCAGAGTATTATACATCAGAATAAAAACAGCTTCTTTAAACAATAACTTATTTTTCAAACAAGTTACATTTGTTGCTTTAATTTGTTCAAGAATGCAACCTCTTAATTTTGAATAAACTCCCCCATGTACAGAATTAGAATGAAAAGCAATGGGACTTTCTTTCTTGTTATTTTTAATGTCACGAATGTGTTCCTGCAATCTAACCTTAAATGACCTTTTACTCTCACCTATATAAAAAGGTTGTAGGGACACTTAAGCGCATAAATTATACCCATAGTATTACAAGTAAACTCTGCTAATGGTCTAAATTTTGAACCATTAATTTTATCAAAAAACCTAGTAATATACGAACAGACGGAATAACTTCCACATGTCCAAGTACCCAACCTACTAACCTCATTTCCTACATTTACATCAGGTATGGAAAAAGTTGCATGTACTAACATATCTTTCAAATTATGGCCCCTCTTAAAAGAAATTAAGGAAACATGCCATAAATGTTTAAGTTTATATCTTCCCTCCACAAGGAAAGGCCAATAATACTAATAGAAAAAAATAAAATGATCAGACAGGGGACCCTGTTGACTGTGCAGTTTGCAGATGACATTGTGGTCTGTAGTGAGATTAGGGGACAGGTCGGGGAGACCCTGGGGAGGTAGGGTTATGTTATAGAGTGGGGAGGAATGATGGTCAGCAGGACTAAGTAAGAATACATGTGTGTGAAGGGAGTGGGGGATAGAGGAATGATGACAATGCAGGGCGTACAGTTTGGAAGGTGGATAGGTCTAACTACTTGGAAACACCAGTTCAGAATCATGGGCAGTATGGGGGAGAGGTGTATGAGAGTACAGGCAGGTTGTGTGTGGTGGGGAAGAGAGTCAAGAGTTATTTGTGACAGACAAGTACCATTAAGAGTGATATGTAAAGTCTACAGGAGGGTAGTATCTGACTACATTATATTGGCTGCAGGCAGTGGGATTGTATAGACAGGCAGGATTCAGGGCTGGACACAGCAGAATGTGGGATGTTCACATTTGCAGTGTGTGTGACAAGGGGGATAGGATTAGACCTTCACCAGCTTCTTTCTCAGTTTATAACAGTAGTATCTTCATTCTGGACATGTGTTTAGGCCTCTGTCCATGAGTATGTCAAACTTTGTCCATATATCATGCAGTCAGAAATATGGTATATCATTACTTAATGACATAATTCATAATATCATCCCAGTTAGGTATCAGACTGCCAGACATTTTATGTGTAAGAGGCCTTATATATGATGACAAGGCCTGGGCATTCTTTGGGAGTGTGTACAGCTGGGAGGTCTTTGTATTTCTGGCTATCGTTGACAGACTGTCAGTACTATGTAGCAGTAGCAGTGTATTGTGAATATGTTATTTCTGGGGGGGGGGGTAGATGTAAGTGTTCTCTTTCCTTTTCTACCTGCCTTTGCATGCGGATCCAGTTTCTGGTGCTCTATCAAGTGTTACATTTTTGTAGGGTAAGACTGTGACATGCTCCATAACACTGTGCATTGTGCCATTATATGTAGTGGTAGTGTGTGAGTATCAAACATGCTGACAGTTTGGTTCACACACTCCTTATACTGTATGCACTTTCACACTGGTGTCTGTTTCTCAGTCCTGTTACATCCCTGGAGTGTCTGGTATATTTGCAATTACATGTGTATTCCCCCATAGCAAGATTGCTTTTTTTGTGTCAGTCTGCCTGTAGTTTGGATATTGCTTGGTGACATTTCTAGCAGCTCAGTGTATTTTCCCTAATGTGATGTTATGTCCAGATATTTGGCAGATGTGTAGTGTTGCCGGGCCCACATAAGCATTGTGTATGTCTGACACATCAGTGGGGGGATGTGAAGATTTACATGACTAACTCCTGAGAAGTCACTTGGTTTTGGACTTGTGCTATTCCACTCAACAGATGTTGGAACAGACAGGAGGGTGTTACTGCATCACATGTGTCAGCTCATCTACACCAGTATGTCAGATATGTCCACATTTTCAGGGCTCACCCCCCCCCCCTTTGCCAGGCTTGGTTATGCTTTGTTGCACTAAGCTGTTGTGAGCATACCTGTCACCAGTCAGATTGTCCCAGATTGTCCATGTTTATTGCCAATATTTCTGGTCAGTTGAACAGTATCATTTTATTCCTTCCTGTGGTGAATCACTGTGATTATGTGGGGATGTCTGTCAGTATATGATAACATCCATTACAGTTTCATAACTGACACCCTTCTGAACATGTATGTTGACACACACCTTGTTCCTGTAGTGACATTCAACATTTATATCTGCAGGATGTGCATTGTGTCCCTAGTGTTGGTCCACTACCTCCCCCATTTGCAGCCTTTGTCCAGATCTCTTGAACTTAGGGGTGGGGAAATATGGTGCTGGGTATAACTGCAGTACATGCTATGCACAGATATACATACATATATATATATATATATATATATATATATATATATATATCTGTGTGTGTGTATGCATATAGATTTATATCTGTATATGTATATATGTATATGTATGTATGTCTGTATATATGTATATATAGAGATATTTCTGTATATGTATATTTATATATCTATCTATATATATATATATATATATATATATATATATATATATATATATATACATATATATATACATATATATATATATATATATATATATATATATATGTACCTATATATATATTTATATATATGGATATGTTATGTTAATTTATATTTATCCTTGTATAGATATATTTCTATATATTTTTTTTATATATGACTATTGATATAGCAATATATTTCTTGTTTGATATCTACACATTATATTATTTTATGATATATATGTACATATTCTATATGTGTAATTATATATGTACAGCTACATATATCTGATGTATACACTTTTCATATGCATCTATCACCATACACATCTCTATTTACATATTTATATATTATAAACATGCTGGTTCCACAGTGTTTGTTCCATAGTATTCTATACCTGTATTGAATGATATATTTAAAAAAACACATTTAGTAGTACAACTCTGATGGAGTAGTGGTACATTGCTCTGACTATGGTATACAGGGTTACAGGGTCCTGGGCCTAAGATAGGGCAGGGCTGATTATTCTGTTGCTGGGCAGAACAAGGGCTGTTGGATACAGAGTGATTAAGGCACATTTAAGCAGTTGTAAGAGGGTTTGCGTGGCGGTAATCAATGCTAACTTCCGGTTAAATATGCTTACAGACAGTTAGCCTTAAAAGTGCTTAATCTGTGTAGGCATTGCTTACCGCTGTGCAAACAGGCTTAATCATGCTTACTACTGCTTAAAAGTGCTTACTCCTGCTTACCCCTGAGCTAATTTCTTTAAAAGAAAAGAAAAAAAGGGTTGATAGGAAAATGGTGAAAAATGGGGCACAAAGAGGGAAACACAATAAGGAAAGTAGCTAGGGATGTGCAGGACAGGTGTAGGGAAGGTCCATAGCTGTCCATTTCTTCTACAACAACAGCTGTGCATATATACTGAATTTGGAGGTATATTTGGGCACTCAAACCCCTGAGAGTGGGGTGAGGACAACAATAATGTGTTGTGAAGCCAATTAGACCAGATTACATGTGTCCAGTGGACACATTTGCAAAATGGACAGCTATGTATAGGGCGAAAATTTTTTTTGGGAACAGATTGCCCTTTTTTTTTAAGGTAAGAGTGGGATGTTGGGGAAGGATAGTAGGTATATTTGGGGAGGTATGTTAGGTAGGAAGACAGATAAGACAGGCAAGATAGCATACAGAGGCGGTATAGGACACATGTGGGGGGTAAACACCTTGGACAAGGTGGGGGTGCTTGGAAATCAGATGCCCATGAGCCCCCAAATGGAAACGGTGGGACTGGGGTCCCCACCCATGGGCAATCACCACTGATCCTTCACGGCCCCGAAAGTGGCTGTGCTGGAGGCTGCGCAGGAGGGGCAGGCTAACCCTCTAATTGCACCACACAACCCTCAAGCAGGCTTAGCAGATCTCCAAACTCCTTTCAGAGCTTGCTACACAAAAAACCCTGGACCAGACTTCAGGTGACAGGATCCTGTCCTCGCCCACTCCCGAGGGTGGACGAGCCCCATCCCCTGAGGCAGTTTCACCCAAAGCTGGTGCAATGCCAGCAGACGAGGAGGTCCCTGGGTGGTACTCAGATGTGCTGGGGCCCAGTGCCACGGCCAGATGAGGTTGGAGAAGTGGGTCCGCTGGGACCGGCCTTCCCAAACGTGCTATGGTGTTAGAGTTTTAAAACATATGTGGGTTAATAATAGTCAACACAATCCAGGATTAGTTATAACAGCATGCATAGATATTCCCATTAACCCAAAACAGCAGATTTGGAACAGTTGCACAGCAAACAGTACACATGCATATATGGAACCACAGTGGCCATTACAACGGCATGCAGATTACATTGACAGCAACAGGCCACCAATGATAGTATTTCAACATGGAACATTAATAGAAACACATTTCAATATTTGTTGAGCAATAGGACATATGTCCCAACAGTAGGTTTGGTGTAAACATACCCATTGATTTCTGTGTTTAGATTACTGTTGCAGATATGGTGGGCGGAGAGAGGGATGTCAATTAACAACTTGCACATCCTTGCGGTACTCACAACTGTAATGATCATTGCTCTAATCATTACTCTACAGGTATTATTACAATACCCTATGACCTTGGTTTGGGCAGTGGTATGTTTGTACACAGTGTATACTTCAACTGTCTTATAGCTAAATTCTACTTCTCATACATGGTAGACCTGTAGAGGGAATGTTTGTTAACACTTCCTGACTGTTTCTACACATATTCCTAGATTCCTAGTTAAAATTATGAACATACCTCTCAATCTCTTAATGCACAAACTCTGGACAAAGCTTGACAACATGAGGATACAAATAGGGACATATTTTGAATATTGCTCTTATAAATTTAGAGAGTTGCTAGAGTAACAGAATTTGTTTAAATATACATTTTCTGAAGGATAAGAAGTCTGAAATTCAAATGCATGTCATTAATTAGTGACTACAATTCTGAGATCATCCCAGTGATTTGCCAGGGAGAAAGAGGAACAGGCCAAAAATATGAGCCAATTATCTGGACAGTCTGCAAAAATCTGTACAGTTGAGAGGTATGAATTCTGCATGAAAACACACCACTGCTATGAAATACGAAAAAAAACACACCACTCCACACCAGGAAACTGTAAGAAAAAAAGCTTTACTGGTGTATCTGGTACCTCGGCTTGTGCCTTCAAGGAATATTTTCCACACATGCAGCTCTCCATTATATACATTTGAATAATTAGATAATTAAACTCAATTAAATATAATGGCTTCACATTGAATATAATTGCTTACAAATAGCATATGAATACAATTTTTATCCCATTTGATAAATAAAGCAGCACTCCCACATTTTATTTAAAGTGCCCTGCTCTGGTATATGTGAACTATGTATTATAGTCCTTAGCAAGTATATAATTATTATTGTATGTTTTCATCATTGCTGCCTTCAAATATACTTGTCCAGCTTACTCCACCTAGGATGGCCTATACCTCTCATTCCCCAGCTTCTGCATTGCTGGACAAAGTACTATTTCCACATAACAGAAAGGTTGCAGTAAATTCCATTTGGGCCATTTTGAGGTTGTTTTGCTCAGTGCTATAAATTTTAACAAGAACTTGCCAGATCTTCAGGCTTTCCTGCAACTTGAACACATCTATTCTTGTGTTGCCAGAGACTTGGTTTCAGTGTAAAAACAGCTCTCCCTCTTTTATGGGTTTCAGTGCCTAGCACACATTGGAACTTATTGGAAACTGCAGAGGAGTATGAGTATTTTTCAGAGACCCAATTACCTCTAGTTAGATTCTACATGACTCCCAAGAAGAACAAGTTACCCTAAACGAAAAAGGTTATCAATATATAGCATACTATAGGTCACCTTCCATGTCCCCAGAAGGCCATGAAAGATTTCTAAAAGTGCTTATTGAACACGTGAATAAGACACCTCTTTGATGATTGTTTTCAGCTATCCATCAAATAACCAGAGCACTTATACTATAAAGGTCAGGTATATTCAAAGATTTCTAGATTTAGTCAATGCTGTCTTCCTTATACAAAGAGTTAACAATTCCACTGGGGGTCACAGATAGTTATCACTAACAATACATTCACTTGCATTACACTTACATTATCCTCGTCTCTGGTCAAATATGACCACAAACCAGTAGTCTTATTTATGGCATCAAAACCCACCAAAACAAACACTTTTGAATACAAGGACTTTAAAAAGACAAATCCATTAAAGATGCATGGTTAGTTCTCAAAATTCAGCTACAGTCTTTCCAACTCCCATTTTAGCCTCAGTTGTCAGTTATGCCAATGAATTTTACTCCCATCTAACAAAAAGTGTATACCATGCAGTCCCAGTCAGAACCATTTATATTAGGGAACATAAAAATATGCCACCTTGATAGAACACCAGCATCAATAAGCACTATAATAAAAGAAAACACTAATAAGGCCAATAATAAACCAAAACCTGCCCAGACGAGATTTTTCATTTTGATTGTAAACTGTTGAGCCTATTAATATTGTCTGCACTCTATTTCTTATTGCAATGGAGCTTTTTTAATCAGGCCTCCACTAAAAAGGGGATCGTTGCCCAGTCAGACAATCCTGTTAACCAAATGCAAACAACAAATAAATAAATAAATCAATAAATATATGCAAGAAGCTGCTGTCAATGCTGGTAGTCATGGAAATGTGCATTGTTGCCCATTGCACCACTGAACCATCCTTCCATGCTTAGCATACCATATGTATAACATGGATAGAGGCACCATGCAAAAGATAGTCAAGATGTGTTGACCTCATGTGCGGGCTCATGGGAAGTGTGGAGTACCCATCCCTGTGGCTATCAAAGTATATGTGGCTTTGAAAATCTTAGTTACAGGGACCAACTTGCAACAGCATTTGAAGGAACATCTGTAGCTCACATAAGTAAGAAACAGGCAATAACATGAGGGCATTTTATGACAGCCCATTTCCCTGAGGTGGTGGTGCTATGTGGTCCAAGACCATGCCTTTCTCCTCCTGTGGTGGGCTTCCCACAAGAGGATAACAAGTCATGGGAAGAGCAGTGGTTGTCATGGATGGCTGCACAGGGGCAACTACAGTGTACAGGCTTTGTATACCACATGTCCTTGGCACTCTTGCAGGCTTTCAAACAAGCCACATACTACCGTGATCAATTTAGCTATGGCTGCATTGGTCTCTCCCTGTCCATTTAATATGTCTCAGTGAAAGATACTGAGTACTGGACATGGATACACTCAGTTCAGGAGTACCCATGGTGAGCTGTATCACTTGAAGGCTGACCCCTAAAGCCATCTTCTTGCTCAATGGAGCTGGCAGTCATCAAGGGTGATACGTCAAATGAAGATGAGGCCACTCCATGGGTTAATGTGTTGGCCTCTTTCTGTCCTTGAGTGCCATCCTGGGTCTATGGGGTGAGTTGCACTTTACCCATGAGCTGTGTCCTTGAAAGGAGGGGGGAGTTTGGCAACCATGCTTCCTGAACCTACCACTAACACAGTGACTCCAACTATGTGGGGATTTGATTGCCATTACCATTGAGTATAGATGTTTCCATAGTATCAGAAATGCCTATGTGACACCTGTGCACTGGCCCAATAATCAAGGAGCCTCAATCCTCATAACTAGCATAAGTTAGGAGCGTGCACATTGGGAAGGATAACAAGTACACACACAGTAAAGTACAATTTCCCTTAAAAGCAAACAGAGATCACAGTCAGTCTGGGGCTGGTTTCTCCCCTTCTCTCCAGATCCCCAATCAGACTCCCCACTTGCATGGCTATAGGATTCAGATCTCAGACAAGTAGTCAAGCCATCACAGGAAACTTTTAAAATAATATTGTAGGATAGTCTGACATAAATATAGAAAACAGCTAGACTAATCTGGCTAAATTTCTATCTAACTCTAAGAGAAATACTAAGATTTAAGATCCTACTTACAGTGGCTAAATTTCTAACTCTAAGAGAAATACTAAGATTTGAGATCCTACTTACAGTGCAAAGGCAGAGTGCTGCTGAGTTGATGTGTTTAGGTTCAGACAAAATCCAAAATGTTCTATCTTTCTCTCTGAGAAAGTCTAAAATTGATAACACAGTACTGCTAAGTCATTGCAGATTACATAATTCTTAACAGTTCTGATTTAGTTTCCCAGGCTGACAGAAACTCAAAATTTACATTTCTTTCTGTAATCTGCACCTGCCAGAAGCCACAGCAATGAAAGGCATTTTCCATGTAAAAATCTAGTAATTAACTCTTGTCCTAAGACAATAGAAATAATTCCTTAGTTCAGACATCCTGTCTCCAAGCTTGAGATCAGTCATAAAATGCTTTACTTTATCAACTTTCTTCCAGCAGGGTGCACTATGGTTGCATTTTTGGAGTTCAGTATAACATATAGTTTAATCCTAACATATAGTTCTCTTTACATTTGTAGAACAAGCCTGTGGATTACATTAATATTTACAATGACATCAAACTATTTACAAAATTCTATCTAGCTAGGCTGGCAGCCTTCACAGCCTATATCCATGGTGAAAGAACCAGCTAACATAGCACTTGTGAAAACATTAAAACATTATCCAGTTTAAGGAGGAATCCTTCACCAGCACACACAGGCCAATGAAAATACTTCATATCACAGAGTGTTAAGAAAAACTATGGTTAACATATCTTAAGCAGACAGTCTTTGTACCAGTAATCTCAAAGAACAAAGAAGCCATTCTTGTATATGCTATGACCCAGAACCAGAACTAGTACCATGTGTTCAAACATTCCCACCTGGGCATCACCACTAGATTTTTGAAGTACCACTTGCTAGACAAGTAGCAGTGACATTCACAACATACACAGAATACCCAGTACTCAGACAACAAAGATTCATAACACACAAAATATTGGTGCATGGAAAAACACTCCTAACAGTGTGCTATGTATACGATAGTCATTACAGTTATGTGGAGTAAGTGGTACAAATCATAGCACTGCATGTGGGGAACACACATAGCACATGACAGTGCCACTAACATGGTGTATTGATGTACTGCTAACTAACATGAATAACATTTATTATGCCCAACTTACTGGTATGTTGTAATGCAGCATGGATAATATGCAAATAATGTAATATACCACATACATATTGTAGCTCAATGTGCATGTATGCCTTTAAGAAACTATCCAGGGGCTTGGATAAGTGTATAAATACTGAGGACATGCAAGCCTGACTACCATTTTGTAGCAAGATGTTGAGATGTAAGCATGTATGTCTTTATAGTCTGTCTGTTAATCAGTTCATTTATATTTTGTAATGCTGCTATCCATCCCAATGTGTTTTCATGTAATAAAGCATATAAACAAACTACCCTACCTGTTTGTCATCTATAGTAGAGAGAGATGAGCAACATGGTTCCAGAGTGGGATCCATTTTCTCCAGATTCAAGACCGTGAGGCATTCAGTTAAAATTGGAGGAATATAGAGGAGTGGATCATCCCTAATGAATGTATAACTCGCAAAACAAGTCAGAAACGAATTTCAGGTATTAAAACTTGCTCAAATGATTTCTTATTCCCAAAATATGAAATGAAGCATACAGAATGCTCTAAATGATATTTTAAGTACATGAAATGTCTGAAACTGTGACATATTGATAGAAATATTCAAATTACTATGGAAATGTTTGATTTAAAGTCAGAATTGCATAAAATGAATGAAATAAAGAAAACCCAATGTTTTGCTCAGCGTGTACTTTTTCATATTAATTTATTTTTTTATTTTATTTACTTATTTTACTTAGCTGCGATGGTGGTGCTGCGGTAGCATTGTCACCTTACAGTAAGACGCTGTCTGGTTCAATTCTCAGTTAGAGCGTCTTCTGCGTGGAGACATGCATGAATGGGCATACCTTCATTGAAGGTTGTGCATCAGGGCTGGTAAAAAATCAACTACCAATCATTAGCAAGCAAATATTTTATTTACTTATTTAACATTTGTTATCTAGGATAGTCCGACTGGACATCAAGTGTCTGTTTTCAGTAGAGTCCAAGTCAGCAAACTCAAAGAATGGGTCCCCACCCAGTTTCATTGTTAACTGTCGTAATTGTGATGGTAATCATGAATCTAAAAAAGAAAAATGTTTAGGTTGTGGTCAACAATGTCACAAGTGCAATAAGTGGAATCATTTCAAAAGATTTTGTAAATCAAAAGGCACACATTCTTTTATTAAAAGGGAACATTTCAAGAAATGAATTGATCAATTGGAAAGCTGTGACCCTACGTTTTATGTTGATGTTGTGTCAGTGCTTAGTGAAACGGTCAATGCAGTAGATTTATGGGGAAAGAATGCAGTATTTTGTACTGTTTGGATAAATAGAAAACCCATTGAGCTCAAAGTTGATACAGGTTCAAAGTGCAATGTTATGTCACTGAAACATTTTCTAGAGTATGTGCTGGTGAGGAGCTTGACTTGGCAAAGTGTGCGAAGCTTGTTGCTTATGGTGGTGAAGAAATTCAGACTGAAGGCTCAGCAGTGCCTTCATGTTAGTCTGCTGGGAGAAGCTACAACTTGCTATTTTATGTGATCAAAAAGCACATACAGTCATTATTAAGACTCAGGGACAATTTGAAAATGGGACTGCTTTCATTTAATAAGGCAGTCCACCATATTGGCTTAAAAGACCACTATTCTAATTTTGCCCAGTATATTTTCTCTGCCTATGTTGATTTCTTCAAAGACAAACTAGGCAAGCTTCCGCTTCTGTACTCCATGAAGTTAGACCCAAATGTCAGCTCAGTTGTCAGGCCAGCCCAGAAAGTTACAGTAGCTATGTCAAACAGAGTCAAAGCCAAGCTAGATAAAATGGTGCAACAAGGTGTGATTTGTCCAGTTGGTTCGTCTACTCCGACTGAATAGGTATCCTTCATGGAGATAGCTCATAAGAAAAGCTCAGATGATATCAGAATATATTTTGATCCAAAAGATTTGAACAAGGCACTGAAGACACCTTGTCATCCAATGTGTACAGTCAAAGAAGTTGTTGCTCTTATGCCAAATGCCACTGTTTTTTTCTGTCTTAGATGCAAAGAGTTTGTTTTGTCAAATTTTGCTTGACCTAAAATCTTCATTGCTAGCCACTTTCGGTACTCCATTTGGAAGGTACAGATTTATGAGAATGCCATTTAGGATAAGTTCTGCCAGTTAAGTCTCCCAAAGTGCAATGAAGCAAATTTTTTCTGGGTATCCGTGTGCTATTATAGTAGATGATATACTAGTAGGAGGTAATGGTGAAGCTGAGCATTACAGAAACCTCAGGACAGTTCTGGAAAGAGCACGTGGAGTGATTCTTAAGCTGAATCCTCAGAAGTGCAAATTCAGGCTATGAGAAGTCACTTATGCTGGTCAGTTATTTACCAGTTCAGGCTTATTTATTTATTTATTTATTTTACATTTGTTGACCGGGATAGTCCGACTGGATACATGTCCATTTTCAGTAGAGGCCTGGGGAGAAAAGCTCCAAAGGAAGTAATACAGAGAAGGAAACTTATGGCCAGACCCTTCCAAGTAAACAGCTATTCTTGAGATGCCAGCTCCAGACAATGTTCAAGCCCTACACCATTTTCCTGGCATGGTTAACTACCTAGGCAAGTTCATTCCAGACTTGAGCCAACTTTCAGCACCACTTAGAGAGCTGACATGTAAAGATGTATCCTGGTCATGGTTGGAACAAGAGAGCATTTGATGTCCTGAAACAGAGAATTGCCAGTCCACTAACTCTTAGATACTATGATGTTCACAAGCCAGTTACTTTTTCTGATGATGCTTTGAAGTTTGGACTAGGTGCAGTCATTTTTCAAGAGGGTCAACCTGTTGCCTATGCATCCAGAACTCTTGCCCAAACTGAAATGCAATATGCTCAGATAGAGAAAGAACCCTTGGCAATTGTGTTTGGATGTTTGAAGTTCCATGATTATGTTTATGGTAGCCCTATCCAGATTGAAACAGACCACCAACCTCTAGTCACTATTTTGAGAAAGCTTATGCATACAACTCCAGCCAGATTGCAACGCATGATGTTGAAATTGCAAAAAGTATAATTTGTTATGCCCTATTGCCTCGTCCTATCTACTACTTGGGTAACAGCCATTTTACACAATACAGAAATATTTCTAATTTAATACTTGAAGTCACTGAACAGCTTAAAATTGTCAGTATCTGTTTATATTTTCTTCAGGTGCCTATATTTTGAATAATCTATGAATACTAACCATTCATAAAACATAAAGTACTTTGAACACCTTGGGAGGTGTTAACCTGGTTCCATGACATAGAGGGATGGAGCCCTTAGTGCAATTCAGGTGACCACAGTTCAGTTAATGGCCCTGGCACTAAAGAAACCTATCAAGGATGGAGAGGAGTGAAAGGGTGTGGCCCAATCACCACTGCTGGGAGAGGTAGGAAGGGCAACAGGTACTCAGGGAGCACATAAGGAAGTGCAGTTTATGTAGTGGAGCAGGGAACTATTTCTTATGCTTGAAGACAGATGGGACTGCTTCCTGGCAATGGCCTTGTGATAGTGAGGGACAACCAGCATGTGCAGTCCACTGCATGTCCCTGTTTGACTCTACAATGTGGGCTTCCATTGAGGTGCATAGGGCTTAAGAAAAAACAGTCAAACCTTCCCCCAGTATAACACAGAGGCCTGGAATAGTGTGCAAAAGCTGCAATAGGTGTGACAGGAATCCTACACATGGGTGAGATATGTCTCCATAAATACAGCAATACGAACATATGCCATCCTGACATCCTTGGCCGGTGGGAGGCCAAGGTTATACCTGCTGCACCACAGATGTACTGCAGGTAACATTTGTCTCACCTACACATACATACTGCCATTGTGTGGTATCCACAGATCTTACGCACTCCTGTTTCTCTCAACATAGCCCAGAAGCAATAGCAGGCAAAGTGTAGCTGCACAGGAGGAGGAATACTGGGTGCCTTGCAAAGCACTGGAGTGAGTAAACCTGCTTTATGCAGTACAGTCTAAAGCACCGGCACAACTCTGTACAGTTGTCTATGTTGGAGGCATACTTGCATGTTGATAGCTTATACCTGTAGTCTGCCACTATATGTTTTCTCCCGTACAGCCAATTCAGTTCTAAGTTCCAAAATAACTGTATAATTGTTTAATGTTTTTACTGTGTGTTTGAGTATTAGTTCAGTAGGGCTGTGTAAGAAGCTGAACATATTAAAGCATTGCTTTACAGATTGCATGTGCTGATACATATGGTTCTGATTTTTATCTGTTGTGCCATCATTGGTAATTTGGGGAGAGAGTACAGTACCTTTAATGTTATAAAAGAACAGTATATGTAAGCTGCATTTTTACATTGTATTTGTACTTTTCCCTCGTTCACACTTTTTTCTCACTATCTTTTTCATGCATCTGTTTTGCTTTTTATGCTGTTTTTAACCATTTATTTTACAATTATATGCAGCAGCATCTAGACCTGCTCCTATTATTCAAGCAAGGGCTATTAGCCCTTAACAAGTGGCACCACCATCTACCCCACCATCCAGTCCATGTACCAGGGATTACCTCTCCAGCTCAGGCATTACCTGCAGGAGACACAACATCCACCCTGTTTGGACTACTGTCCCCACCAGTAGCAGCGATAGTTGGAGGGTGACACCTTTGTGCAACACAGGCAGCTAACAGACATTGTGAGAGAGTTGCATGACCAATAGCTAGATTACTATGTAACCATCTATAGAACCTACTCCAGCATCTCATTGAGTCACATGCCTGCCCCACATTAACTCCTCCATATGAGCCAAGGCCCAGTGGTGAAGGAGCCCAGGGGGATATTTAACCTACCACTGGGAGGGATGCTAGTTATGAACCCCCATCCTATCCCCCATCATATGTACCTCCTATTTATTTGATGTCTCCTCCATTTCACTTCTCCTCTCTTACTGTGCCACCACCTCCCATATCCTCTTGTCTGTCTTTTGGTTTAAATTGTATACTCCTACCACTAACTCTAGCACTCTTAAATGCCTCTTACTTCCTTTACTTCTACCCCAACTTATTTTCTCTAGTTGTTTATAAAATGGGCACTTGACCCACAAAATATGTTACCTCACATTCTCCACCTCCTTCATGCTTGTTTGTTATAATTTCACCTCATGTCTCCACTGTTAATTGTTAATGTGTTCTAGGCCCCATCACACAAACAAGGTAGACAGTGACATGCTGGCAGCAACCAGTCCTACCATGGTTCTGAATCCCAAAGTGAATTATAATACAGCCCAGGTGAGATGTGTACAGTACATAAACAGAAAACTCAAAACTACCCTGTAGAAGAAGATGCAATACATTTGAAGTTGCACAATGTTTACCAGCTGTTAGAGAAAGTGTGATATAAGATTCAGAATAAATAAAGTCCAGATAAGATATTTGCATAACACCTTGTTTTATTTAACTGCATGGAAATTTGCAGAATGACTTTGGTCTTTTTTCTATCATATATCCATCTGTGCATCCAGCTGATTATCCCCTCCTTTACTTTTAATTCTACAAATATATTCCATATTCCATGGCCTATCTAAATGAAAATTGCATGCACGGTCACTGCAGGGAGATCACTGCACAAATTATTACCTTATTGATCTGATCTAGTATTGAATCAGAGCTGTTTTGTAGTCTTTGAGCAAGTACTTCAAACAATATAACTCCTCATAGAAAATAATAGAGTTGGAAAAGTAAAACTATTCAGAAAGTATATTCTATTTCTTACAGGTAATGTAGTAGTCATTTCTGACTGGTATATATGATAATGTCTACTTGTATTGCATTGTTTAGGTAGCTAACATCAAACTAGGAAAGCTAGTATTACAATAAGTATTAACCTGTAGTTTCCTGCCTCCATCTCAATAATTGTTGAGAATTATTCCTATTGTTTGGAATATATCTCTCAGACGTTCAGGCCAAAACAGAGGGGCTGTGGCTGACTAAGTCTGCTGGTAACTGCAAATTAGGTGCAATCAGTGAATTCCCAAACAATATCAATATACTTCAAGAGGGACTTACACAAACCAGTGATTGGTGCCAAAGCCATAGACTCAAACTCAATGCTAAAAAATTCATCATCATCCCCTTTGGCAAAAATGATATCCCTGCAGATTATCATATAAATAATACCCTAAATAACAACTCAGTAGTGAGAGACTTGGGAATGCAAGTTGACTGTAGCCTAAACTATGACCACCATGTATCTGCTGTGGTAAGGAAGGCATTCTATGTTGCACACCTCATTAGCAAAGGCGTTGCTTCGAGAATGAAAGAGGTCATAGCATTCCTGTACTCAACCCTCATTAGACCAATAATTGAGTACAATGCTCCCTTTGGTATGTACCTTACCAGGCACCTGCAACAACTTGAAAGACCTCAGAGATTTCTAACCAAGAAAATTCAGGGTTTCCAGCACGTCATCCATTGACAGACTGAAGTCACTGTCACTGTGCTCAGTTGCTTACAGACTACATAGAGGAGACTTGGGCCTGGCCTACAGAGCAACCTTGGATCCAAACCTAATGGAAATGCTGCACATCCACAAGTCAAATGGGACAAGGGTCATTCGCTCCAGGGACCTTAACCTGGCCTGTGACAAAAATAGGATCTGCTGGAGAGATACAGTGGTGGCTTGTGCCATCAAGCTACAGGACTGCAGCCCCCCCCCCCCCCCAGTTGTGTGAAGAAAAAAGAGAACATTTTTTAAAATAAAATATGTATAGTTAGTAATTTTATAAATTAAAACAGTGAGTCCGACTGGCTCAGAAAGTCCCGGAACTCGAATCCACCATGACATCAATGGCATATGTTAACTTACTGTGTATTCCACACACATATGATAATGCATTTTCAAGTGAGTCCTTGTCCTCCAGCTACAAGATAAGTGACTCTGTCAGTATGTTTGCTAATGTCCAGTGCTTACATTATAGCATAGTGACAGGTGAATGACAAACTGTCACATGTTGGCATCCAATCCATCTACAGTTCTCTGTTGGTATATAAGGCACTATCTCTGTTACTATTATGGAGAATCTTATTGTGGTCAGTAGGTCTTACATTCAAAATATCAGTGGGTGACAGTGTACAGGCCTCCATACATATATCTCATTGTTAACAAGCTATGAATTCTTCTGTGGTCTGTTAATGTCTGACCTATGGTAGTGGCAGGATAATTTTACTCCACAAAATAATGAAGCTCTGTGAGAGGGCATTCATGTGCATGATGGTATACTGATAGGCTGTTGTGCGTTTTTTGTCTCTGGGAGGACATTGGCTGGCATGTCAATGCTGTAGAAGGCCAAGAAAATATCATACTAGTCGGTAATTGATTGTGGTTAGCAGACCAGAGGCAGGCCACTGGTAGTGGACCTCCATTTCCACCTCATTAATGAGTCAGGGTGGTAATTGCTACATCAGCAGAAGGGATATTAAGGATGGGCTGACAACAGTTAGAGATACGGCATTACAGTTGTTGAATACATTGCATGTGTTAGTTATGTTAGTATCATGATAGCAGTTACAGATATGATATATGCATGCTACAAGTGAATCAGGTGTGCAGTTATCCTATGCTACAGTAGATGATGAGAGATCAGGAAAGACAGAAGAGAAAGATAGATCCTTTCAGTCTTCAACTGACCTTGATATAAGAGGTGATTCTGGTGACATAGTCAGTGCAGTACATGACACTGTCACTTGATATTGTTGACAACATATCTGTTGAGGATGAGGCAGCCAAGCTCAGACAGGGGTCCACCCTTTGTAGTTCTGTCATCGGTGGAACACACAGCAGGAGGACAGACCAAGTTCACAAGGATGGCATGAACAGCTGATATATAGGTGCAGAAGAATCTCTGCAGGTTCTTGCCTGCTGCTGCAATGCAATGAAGAGGTGAATCTGCAAACCTCTGTAGCACACAATTACCTGGAGGTGCCCATTGACTATTTAGTACAGTATATGATCATGCTACATAATGGTTTTGAAAGGTGTTGCACAGATCTCAGAAGCAACATAAGATATTGTGTAAATGCCATATAATGGCATTATGTAATATTTATAGCAGGCCATGAGTGCACAACATGTACAGATTCTGGATATTAAATGTGTCATATGTACACTGACTCAGACTGTAGTGCATACCCCAGTGTGTAGGGGTCTGCAGGGTACTGGGCATGCTGTCTATGTCACATGTGCTGTTATGCAACCAGCTGCACAGGGTGTGGGGGTCTGCATGGCACTGCGCATTCTTAACCCTTTCAAAGAAGTTTCCCAGATTAGACAGACAAGACTTGCCATTAACAAAACTAAACTGTCGGAGGTCAGTTCTAACAAAATTCTTGATATCACAATTTATTATGTCAGTTGTATGTTCCATGACATGGTAGATGAGGCTGGAAGGTTCCATAACTGGGAAACTGACTTTGCTGGATTGTCTGATTTCAATCATACAACCACAGCCTACATTGGCCACCCTGTGCTGGTGCCTCATCTGTGTCCTACTGATCTACACTTAGTGCCTGTGGTTATTCTTATTCAGTTTTGTCAAATTTTTGGAGTAATACACCAATATCATGGGTTGAGAGATCCCCATGCTTTGTTGTTAACATATTGTGCATACTGCAGCAGAATCCTCAGTAGTATCCAGACACCTGAATCTGGCTTTAAGCAAACCAATGCAGTCTTGATTACATTTTTATTACAGTGTGTGCTCTGTTAGATGCATCCTCAGCAGGTGTAAGTATATTATGAGTGTCATCAGCCATGACTCTATTTGGTAACCTCAGTCATCTGTTTGTAGAAAATATTAGTTTGTTCTGTAATTCAGGTTACACTGTTGCTTGTACAGACATGCACATTCACATACTTATATACTTACTTATTAGATAGCTGTTTTGGACAATATTATCCCTAAGCATTGCCCAGAAGGAATTATCCCTCCATACGGAGGCATCATATATGATTGTTGGGTATACTGCTATGAGATTTGGAATAATGCCATCCGAGCACACTACCTCACAATATAAAAATGGCCACTCTTTGGAATTATACAAACATCCAATTTCTATGCCAGAAAGGAGTTTCACTGGTGCATGGGTGAAATTTGGTGCACTGAGGATATGAGAGAGATGTGTGCTTCAAAAAAGGACATATTCATTTGCCTTGTGGGCTATAGCTGTCAAGTACTTTTCTAATATGCAATACCCAGCTACTTAGAACACCTCTATCATCTTATTCATGTGCCATTGAATTTACCAAAGGCTAGTTTATTGAACAATAATCAAACCTTGGTTTCATAGTGGGGCAGCGTTACCCCTAAAACTATGTGGTGATATGTGGGGTGCACATATCCCAGTGACAGAGTATACCAGCTTTCTATCCAGCATGGCCTATCTATAATTTTCTTGTGAGAAAGCCGGCATAATCAAAACCTACTCTATCACTTTGCAGGGCATCTCCTGGCAATTGCCCACATCTACAGTTCCTCTGCTACCATTGCCTGCAGCATACTTACCTGCACCAAACTACTGTGGGATTTCACTTTCATTAATTTAATATTATTTCTGGCCTTTGTTGTCTTCCATTCCTAGATGATTTGAGGCTTCTGCCCCCTGACTTTAGTAACTTTATTGACATTTTGGGTGCATTCAGTGTTATGGAAACAGGCATTAAGTCATTTTTCTTGTTATTTTACTATGCAACTTCAGATTACTGTGTACATCTAATAGTTACTTTTCTGGAATCAGATGTAACTCTTGCCTGGCATGTTGCACATAAAGCAATTTACTTTTGTAATCCAGTTGAATGGTACTGATGCATTAAAAGCTAAATGTTCTGAATAACAATACATAAAGAATGGATCTGAATAAATTAATAAAGAAATTAAATAGTTTGGTATAAAACGAAGATATAGATTAACCTGTAAAGGGTGTCCTTCTCAATAAATGCTGCTGATATCCAAGATGGGTGATTATTTCATGGGAAAGGGGAGGACAAGGACAAAATAATTTTAATGGAATAAACATGTGATGTTCGCTTTGACAAGTCACACTACATAGTTTATAAATTTTAATCAATCAATTCATCAGTAAATTAATAAATAAATACATAAGTAAATAAAGCAAAAAGCTGTTTTACATGTTCAGTTAATAAGATTCCTTCCACATTTAAATTCTCATTGACTGTGAGCTCCAAACAATTTCTGTTCAACATGATAAAAGGCAGGAATGTAACACTTAATTAACTTACTGCCAGTAGGTATCAGTGAGTTAAAATTATTTAATATGAGCTTACTGTGCCTTTTTACCTCTTTGTAATGTGTTAACTATTTTCTTTCTAGCTATGTTCTTTGCTTTATATGTTTTGTTTTCTAATCTATCTATCTATCTATCTATCTATCTATCTATCTATCTATCTATCTATCTATCTATCTGTCTATGTTTCTATCTATCTTTATTTCAGTTTGTTTACTGCATTAGTGGGCTGATCTACTGAACCTTTTCAGCCATGTCCCAAGTATAAAGAGAATGAGTTGACATTATAAGATACGTTCATACAAGGAAAATTACAGTGGCTCTGTCTGTCTGTCTCTTTATCTATATTAGCTTGCAGGTTTGATTTGAATTTAAGCTTCCATGTGCTAGACCATTCTTTTATTTTTGTTATGCCCTATTGCCTCATCCTGTCTACTACTTGGGTAACAACCATTTTACACAATATAGAAATATTTCTAATTTAATACTTGAAGTCACTGAACAGCTTAAAATTGTCAGTATCTGTTTATATTTTCTTCAGGTGCCTATATTTTGAATAATCTATGGATACTAACCATTCATAAAATGTAAAGTACTTTGAACACCTTGGGAGGTATTAACCTGGTTCCATGGCATAGAGGGATGGAGCCCTTAGTGCAATTCAGGTGACCACAGTTCAGTTAATGGCCCTGGCACTAAAGAAACCTATCAAGGATGGAGAGGAGTGAAAGGGTGTGGCCCAATCACCACTGCTGGGAGAGGTAGGAAGGGCAGCAGGTACTCAGGGAGCACATAAGGAAGTGCAGTTTATGTAGTGGAGCAGGGAACTACTTCTTATGCTTGAAGACAGATGGGACTGCTTCCTGGCAATGGCCTTGTGATAGTGAGGGACAACCAGCATGTGCAGTCCACTGCATGTCCCTGTTTGACTCTACAAGGTGGGCTTCCATTGAGGTACATAGGGCTTAATAAAAAACAGTCAACCCCCCCCCCAAGTATAACACAGAGGCCTGGAATAGTGTGCAAAAGCTGCAATAGGTGTGACAGGAATCCTACACATGGGTGCGATATGTCTCCATAAATACAGCAATACGAACATATGCCATCCTGACATCCTTGGCCGATGGGAGGCCAAGGTTATACCTGCAGCACCACAGATGCACTGCAGGTAACATTTGTCTCACCTACACATACATACTGCCATTGTGTGGTATCCACAGATCTTACGCACTCCTGTTTCTCTCAACATAGCCCCAGAAGCAATAGCAGGCGAAGCGTAGCTGCACAGGAGGAGGAATACTGTGTGCCTTGCAAAGCACTGGAGTGAGTAAACCTGCTTTATGCAGTACAGTCTAAAGCACCGGCACAACTCTGTACAGTTGTCTATGTTGGAGACATACTTGCATGTTGATAGCTTATACCTGTAGTCTGCCACTATACGTTTTCTCCCATACAGCCAATTCAGTTCTAAGTTCCAAAATAACTGTATAATTGTTTAATGTTTTTACTGTGTGTTTGAGTATTAGTTCAGTAGGGCTGTGTAAGAATCTGAACATATTAAAGCATTGCTTTACAGATTGCATGTGCTGATACATATGGTTCTGATTTTTATCTGTTGTGCCATCATTGGTAATTTGGGGAGAGAGTACAGTACCTTTAATGTTATAAAAGAACAGTATATGTAAGCTGCATTTTTACATTGTATTTGTACTTTTCCCTCGTTCACACTTTTTTCTCACTATCTTTTTCATGCATCTGTTTTGCTTTTTATGCTGTTTTTAACCATTTATTTTACAATTATATGCAGCAGCATCTAGACCTGCTCCTATTATTCAAGCAAGGGCTATTAGCCCTTAACAAGTGGCACCACCATCTACCCCACCATCCAGTCCATGTACCAGGGATTACCTCTCCAGCTCAGGCATTACCTGCAGGAGACACAACATCCACCCTGTTTGGACTACTGTTCCCACCAGTAGCAGCGATAGTTGGAGGGTGACACCTTTGTGCAACACAGGCAGCTAACAGACATTGTGAGAGAGTTGCATGACCAATAGCTAGATTACTATGTAACCATCTATCGAACCTACTCCAGCATCTCATTGAGTCACATGCCTGTCCCACATTAACTCCTCCATATGAGCCAAGGCCCAGTGGTGAAGGAGCCCAGGGGGATATTTAACCTACCACTGGGAGGGATGCTAGTTATGAACCCCCATCCTATCCCCCATCATATGTACCTCCTATTTATTTGATGTCTCCTCCATTTCACTTCTCCTCTCTTACTGTGCCACCACCTCCCATATCCTCTTGTCTGTCTTTTGGTTTAAATTGTATACTCCTACCACTAACTCTAGCACTCTTAAATGCCTCTTACTTCCTTTACTTCTACCCCCAACTTATTTTCTCTAGTTGTTTATAAAATGGGCACTTGACCCACAAAATATGTTACCTCACATTCTCCACCTCCTTCATGCTTGTTTGTTGTAATTTCACCTCATGTCTCCACTGTTAATTGTTAATGTGTTCTAGGCCCCATCACACAAACAAGGTAGACAGTGACATGCTGGCAGCAACCAGTCCTACCATGGTTCTGAATCCCAAAGTGAATTATAATACAGCCCAGGTGAGATGTGTACAGTACATAAACAGAAAACTCAAAACTACCCTGTAGAAGAAGATGCAATACATTTGAAGTTGCACAATGTTTACCAGCTGTTAGAGAAAGTGTGATATAAGATTCAGAATAAATAAAGTCCAGATAAGATATTTGCATAACACCTTGTTTTATTTAACCGCATGGAAATTTGCAGAATTACTTTGGTCTGTTTTCTATCATATATCCATCTGTGCATCCAGCTGATTATCCCCTCCTTTACTTTTAAGTCTACAAATATATTCCGTATTCCATGGCCTATCTAAATGAAAATTGCATGCACGGTCACTGCAGGGAGATCACTGCACAAATTATTACCTTATTGATCTGATCTAGTATTGAATCAGAGCTGTTTTGTAGTCTTTGAGCAAGTACTTCAAACAATGTAACTCCTCATAGAAAATAATAGAGTTGGAAAAGTAAAACTATTCAGAAAGTATATTCTATTTCTTACAGGTAATGTAGTACTCATTTCTGACTGGTATATATGATAATGTCTACTTGTATTGCATTGTTTAGGTAGCTAACATCAAACTAGGAAAGCTAGTATTACAATAAGTATTAACCTGTAGTTTCCTGCCTCCATCTCAATAATTATTGAGAATTATTCCTATTGTTTGGAATATATCTCTCAGACGTTCAGGCCAAAACAGAGGGGCTTTGGCTGACTAAGTCTGCTGGTAACTGCAAATTAGGTGCAATCAGTGAATTCCCAAACAATATCAATATACTTCAAGAGGGACTTACACAAACCAGTGATTGGTGCCAAAGCCATAGACTCAAACTCAATGCTAAAAAATTCATCATCATCCCCTTTGGCAAAAATGATATCCCTGCAGATTATCATATAAATAATACCCTAAATAACAACTCAGTAGTGAGAGACTTGGGAATGCAAGTTGACTGTAGCTTAAACTATGACCACCATGTATCTGCTGTGGTAAGGAAGGCATTCTATGTTGCACACCTCATTAGCAAAGGCGTTGCTTCGAGAATGAAAGAGGTCATAGCATTCCTGTACTCAACCCTCATTAGACCAATAATTGAGTACAATGCTCCCTTTGGTATGTACCTTACCAGGCACCAACTTGAAAGACCTCAGAGATTTCTAACCAAGAAAATTCAGGGTTTCCAGCACGTCATCCATTGACAGACTGGAGTCACTGTCACTGTGCTCAGTTGCTTACAGACTACATAGAGGAGACTTGGGCCTGGCCTACAGAACAACCTTGGATCCAAACCTAATGGAAATGCTGCACATCCACAAGTCAAATGGGACAAGGGTCACTCGCTCCAGGGACCTTAACCTGGCCTGTGACAAAAATAGGATCTGCTGGAGAGATACAGTGGTGGCTTGTGCCATCAAGCTACAGGACTGCAGCCCCCCCCCCCCCAGTTGTGTGAAGAAAAAAGAGAACATTTTTTAAAATAAAATATGTATAGTTATTAATTTTATAAATTAAAAACAGTGAGTCCGACTGGCTCGCAAAGTCCCGGAACTCGAACTGCATATGCTCAGCGAGTTCCAAGGTTTTTTTTTTTTTTTTTTTAGTTTCTTTAAATCTGGACTGCTTTGAAAGTAGTCCAGATTATGGAGAGAGAACTGCATCAGTGTGATGCCCAGATGTCTGTGCAGTTAACCGCACAGTAAAGTGGAAGGAGGTCAGACTGCTACGTCCGCAGGCACGTATGTGATGTGGAAGGCTGGATGGTTACTAATTGGTTCTTGCTCTCTTTCCGAAAAAGAGAGCGAGAAGCAATCAGTTGTAACAGGCTGTGTACAGTACTGGTTACTGCTTTTCTTGTCATGGTGCTACAAAACAAGTAAACAACTTATTCCTTAATTGCTTTTTTTGTTTTGGCTTGCAAGTTGCTGTTATTACGGAGAGTCGGAGGAAAGAGTCGGGACTTGATTCCTATCCTGACTGATGCTTGAACAACTAGTTAGCTAACTATTTAAGTTATTGTTCATGATCCGGAGACAGGCAGTCAATCATCTTTTTTTTTTAACTTAAATTGAGGTAGGTGTCTGGCAAGTTTCTTGTAGCAACCAACCATAATGAGTAGGTCTTTTGGCCACAGTTTCCTTTCTAGCTGCATTCTTAGCACGAAAGCTACTTGACTGACAGTTTTATGAGGCCAAATACATAACTTTCAGGCATATTACAGTGTTGTTCTTATTGCTCAGAAAAATATATGCTGATACAAACGTGTTGTTCTTTTAACATATTTAAGCAAATTAGAGTAATATTTTTATTCCGTATGATGCGACAGTGCTTTGCCTCCTCCTCCCCATTATCTTTGGCGTTGTCCGTAATTCTCAAGTAATGAAACTGATAATTTTGTTGGGACTTGTAGCTCTGATTAATTTGGAAAGAAATACGATAAGCAAAGCAGAACAATAAAATACTGAGTCTGTAGACAGACTAGTTACTGTATCTGTATATTTGTGTAGGTTATATACATGTTCAGAATGGAGGACGAATCCAGAAATAATGAAAGACAATCGTGAACACTTTTAAAATATTAGCGCTATTAATTTGAGAAGTTGATAAAAATAAGATGCTGTTATTTAATAAGTATATTGTGCTTAAAATAAGTCTACAATTCTGTTGACATTATTTAATTGTCATCCACTCCTGTTTTTTTTTTTTTTCAAAATTGCCAGCTTTACAGAGATTTAGCAGGGGACAGCAAAGCTCTGAGCCAAAATCAGGGACATTTGAGAGGTATGATATGTATACGTGTGTGTGTGTGTTTGTGTTTGTGTCACAGTCTCACTCTGCTTACGTGCTCGCGTGCATATACACACACTCACACAATATATATGTAACTGTAGAAACGTGTTAAAAACATATGTATGTTATGATGTTGCATCTAGAAAGAGAATAATGTTGCATGTATGTAATGTGTGTGACTCCATGTTTCACTGCAGTTCTTTACTGGAAAAGTCTGACTTGGCATTGCCAATTTCATTGGTTGCCCAGAGAAAAAAGCTCCACGCAAAAAATTAAATAAATACATTACATACTTAAAGCAAGTAGAAATATGTCATTGCCTAGCAGCCATGCATTACAAGTGTTCGATGTAAAGAAGGTACTGTATTTAGCAACTGTCATTTGTGACAGTTTGACATATGTGAATTTGCATACCTAAAAATCTTTCAGGAATACTACTTCATGTTTGGGTTTGTAAGTGTTTGGCTGTCCTTTATTCCTGCATACCTGAGCACACAAGGGAAATATATGGTTACTGTAGAGATATTTGTCTTCTAATACTGGATTACTAATCTGTATATTTGGTACCAAATAAAATGTTATACTATTTTACTTAGGCCAGATGAAAATGTTAAACAACATTTAAATAGGGAAATGAATAAATTATAATATGCCATGTTAGCATTCTATAGTGCAATGCCTGTTGCTGATCTAAATTGCATTTTTCTTTATTCTTTCATTCCAATGTTGGAAGCAGCTAAATAACACAGCTGGACAAAATATATGGTGCTGGCTCTCATATTTGAAGGAATTCCCTGTATGGCCTGACTCTGTATTGAATGTATACTGTAACCTTTACTAAGCCTGGATTCCTTTATTTTTGTTCTGCATTTACCTGCTTACCATGATGTTGTTGTATAAGAATGCTTGTCAATGTTGAGAAGTTATGATAATAAAAACAGTCATTATCTTATTATATTAAGTATTTTTCTCTCCATGAAACTGACTCTTTAGATGGGGAGGACTTTGAATGTAATATGGTGTTAACAGCAGCAACACTTCATAGCAGGGGCATTTCAGGGAGTGGGAAGCATGCCTCGCAACCTCCTAGTGAAATCATTCTGGACAAAACTAAAAATAAGGAGGGATGACCAAAATTAGGAACAGATTTTAAATATTGCTTTTATAAACTTAGAAAATTGTTTGACTAACAGGTTTTGCATTAGCACACATTTTTGAAAGATATGAAGTCTGAAACTCAAAAGGGTCCTCTCCTTTTCAATATTTGCTTCTCAGATCTCCCAGCAGAGAGCCAAGAACTCTGGCTAACACGTTTGCAGATGACTGCAAACTGGGGGTTGATGTTAATTCACAATATTACACCCAAACCCTCCAGAATAAATTTGCCCTAGTAAACTTATGTCATACTAAAAGTGAACTAAAACTTAATACCAAAAAGTGTAGTATCATCATTTTTGGTAGACAAACCATCCCCTCATCATACTGTATAAACAGCACACTACTAAAATAAAAATGTAGTCAAAAACCTAGATACTTGGGTTTATAGCTCCCTCTCTTTTTACTATCATATGACAATGTTGTCATGGAATCTTTTGTTTAGCCCAGCTAATTACCAAAGGAGTATCATTATGGTCTAAAGAGGTAATCATTCACTTATACTCAGCATTTATCAGGGCAATTACTGAGTACAATGTCCCTTTGGGATTTATCCCACTAAGCATTTTAAACAGTCAGAAAGATCCCAATGATTCTTTACCAAAATGATCACAGATATATAGTCCCTAACCTTCCAGGAGATGCTAGACACTCTATCCCTTTTTGCAGTGTCTCAAAGATTTTTGATGAGAGATCTCTATAGTGCTTACCATGCTATCAGAGGCCAGATTTTCCTAGATATACTGTTTTTCAAAAAGTCCGATATCTCCACCAGTACTAGATCAGGGTCCTAAATCTTTAACGACAGATACATTAAATGTGGTGGAGGGACAAGACTATAACCCAATGTCTCCAAGACTTGTGGAATAAACCTCCTCCTTAAGAAGTGTGACTCACTGTTTTTCTTTAAACATAAATTAAATGACTGGATGGGTCTCCCCATATTTGCTCTGGAGTTGACTGGTATGGCCTCCTGAAGAAAGGAGATGTGGCCTGAGAGAGAATACTGTTAAGGTGTGAATGGTCATACGACTCAGTGGTGCTTGAATTTTTATGAATCTAAGAAAAAAAATCTGATATTCTGTAAACATTTTAGTGTATTCTTATTGTGTTATTCAGTTTGATTGTTGTGCAGTTCCACCACAATGCCTAGGAGTTTGTTTTATATCCTATATATTTACCTGTTTTGAATAATGTTTGACATTTAATAATTTACTAAATAACAGACTATGCCCACATTTCTGTCATGTCTAATCCTTGCATAGTTCATGAAATCTGATTTTTAAAGTATTATATTTACAGCCAAGAAAGCTCTTTTGCAAAGTTAATTTCCAAATTGCTGACTTAGTTTGGTGTTGTTAGATGTTGCTGTGATTTGAGACATAATGGTATTATGAGTCCACAGTTGAATGGCTAAGCCCATTCTTTGGTGATTATTTGGTTACAAGTGGATGTTTCAAAAATAAATCCACAATAAAGTACTTAAGTGTAGAGCTACATATGCTCTGTCTTATAAGCAATGGATCCAGAGATCAAAAAGAAATAAATAGAGAGATATATTGAAGGGCCAATGCTACTCAAAGCCCACCAGTGTAGTTGGGAGTATTACAGTGCTACTCAAAGCTCACCAGTTTAGTTGGGAGCATTCTAGTGCTACTCAAAGCCCACCAGTTTACTTGGGAGTATTCCAGTGCTACTCAAAGCCACCACTGCAGTTGAGAGTATTCTAGTGCTATTCAAAGCTCACCAGTGTAGTTGGGAGTATTCTAGTGGTACTCAAAGCTCACTGGTGTAGTTGGGAGTATTCTAGTGCTACTCAAAGCTTACCAGTGTAGTTTTGAGTATTCTAGTGGTACTCAAAGCTCACCAGTGTAGTTGGGAGTATTCTAGTCGTACTGTACTCAAAGCTCACCAGTGTAGTTGGGAGTATTCTAGTGCTACTCAAAGCCACCAGTGCAGTTGAGAGTATTCTAGTGCTACTCAAAGCTCAGCAGTGTAGTTGGGCATATTCTAGTGCTACTCAAAGCTCACCAATCTAGTTGGGAGTATTCTAGTGCTACTCAAAGCTCACCAGTGTAGTTGGAAGTATTCTAGGTTTTTTTGGAATAGTGTGCCAAATGCATATGTGTGAGAGGGAGAAGCTCATGTTGGTTCTTAATGGTTTTAGCTACCATTTGGAGCATGAGGGTAGTAAAAAGTGTTACTAATGTTGTGTCCTAAAATCAATGTGGAGAGGAAATGAGAGTGTGGTGATCTTAAAAGTAGACAGGGTGAAGAGTTTGTGATGTCTTGTGACCAGATGTTTGAACAGTGAAAGCAGAGGAGTTGGTAAGCCAGATGAAGTGTAAAACCAGAGCTAGCAAATAAGGTACTGTAGCTGTTTTCCAGGATGTTAGCAACAGAGGAGACTATAAACTGTCCAGCATCTTCTCACTGTCAAGCTACTGAAATAGGTGTACCAAGATAAAATGAGAGCAGACAGTGAAAGAGAAAGCAAACCTTGTCCAAGAGGTTTGACACATGTTCAGCCTAAGGATTCTCCACTGTGAGAGTGACTCTTCATCATTCAGTAAACGTCTAGGGATGACAAACTAATTCTTCTTGACAATGGAACAAGAACTTAAAGGTTCTGCAGTTATCTGAGTTTTGACTGATGGACAAGACTTTCCCAGAAATGGCTTGCATGTACACAGAAGTATACAGAAGTGCATACAACATACAAGAAGGTAACCAAGTCCACCAAGAATCATGCAATGTTACTGGCAAATGCCATGATGGAGGCAGCATACAAGTACATATAAAATAGCTTGTGTGGTTGGGCTGAAATAAGAGTTGTTTTCTCCATCCGAAATAACTGATCACTCCTAAGTGACAGTTGACAAAGACAGTTAAGATTGTGAGCTGTAGATCTTTGTTGTACAGCATTTAATCCTTTAGACTTTATTTGTCTACTGTGAGACCTTGAATAAGTATCTTAACTAGGCATTGCTTGTGGTCGCCCGTGAAAACTCAATGTGTGCCCAGTGGACCTACTTACATTGGCTCTAGGCGATTGTCATTACTGATGTGACTCACTGACCTGATGTGTAAAAATGAAAAAAAGAGATTGTGGCTAAATGGATGGATTTGTGTCAAGGGGAAAGTTCTAAGTGTGATAATAATGATTACTGAAAGGGAGAAAGTTATATGACAGTTGATTTAAACTGCTATTGAAGAAAACTTGAGATATTGCAAATTTTAGTTTACAAAGAGAGTTGATATCTTTTAAATATGTTGCATTCAGTGTGCACTATTTTGACTGAAAATCAATACAAAGGGCATTGAAAAAGTAAAATCAGAAATGGCTTCTTTGGGAACTAAATTTCAGGAGAATATTTGCCATTTCTGTTATGAAGGATCATCAACCTGCATTACATATTTTGTAGTTTCTACATCCACTTTACCAGTGGAGCTCCCTAGTGAAAAAATTATAGAGTGACAATATCCTAACTATAGCCTAGACAGTAAGAGTTGGATTGATAGATCAGGCACTAATGGTGCGATCAAGGGAAGATAACCCTACCTGTACAGTAGGGGATAGTGGGATGGAGCAGAACACATACTGACATAATCCCTTGGAGGAGGGTAAGCACTGCACAGGCATTCTAGCAGTATGTTGTTGGACAACCAATCCATCATCTGGTAGAAGCCATTACTAACAAATGCATGATAACATGGACTTACTGGGGGAGGGCAATGTGAGGTCACTGCACTGAAGCTTGTCCTTGGTAAGCATTTGAAATGTCAGGATCTACTTTAGTGAGTCTTGAAAGGCAGAGACAGAATAATCAAAAAACAAACTTATACTAAGTTTTAGATTGCCATTTCTCAAAATATTATCTTTTCTCACATGTATGGTGATCTCGGAGTTGGTATATATAAGTTAAGGGGTCTATGATATGGCATCGAAAAGGCCTTTCATCAAATGGCTTAATAATCAAAAATTGCATTAATAAAGTCAGTTTTGTGGGGTGCTGTGCCCCCCCTGCTAAATATACTATACTATGTATATATATATATATATATATATATATATATATATATATATATATATATATATATATATACATATATATACCAACTCCGAGTTCACACTACATTGAGGACAGGGCAAATTTTCTGATCTTAACTGTACCACAGTCTCACAAAAGCCACTTCTATTAATGCAGTTTTTTATTATAAAGCCGTTCAATGAAAGGCCTTTTCGATACCGTGTCACAGACCTAAGTCAGGAATGATATCCACTACTAGTTTACAAATGGGGGAGATCATTCAAAAACTTCTTTGATATGTTGAATAACAAGTAGGACAGTGGGTAAGATGTTTATGGTATGGAACTTGCAAACAGTGCCATATGACCTTGCAAGGTGAAGAGATCAAAGTTAATAACAAAATTATTAGGCCCATGAGATATTTTAATTGTCATACCCAGAGTATTGTTTATATTGCTCTCTATAAATCATGCTCAGCTTTTTATGTGGGACAAACAGAGCACAATTTGCAACAATGCATTTATGAGCACTCTTATGATATAAAAAATGGAAGTCTACTAATACGCTTTTCAAACACTTAACTGTTAACAGTGAACATAGTTTTTGGTTTTTCATACTTGAACAGGTTGAACACCACCTTAGAGGTGGACCCTGGTCTATTATTTTGGAGCAAAGGGAGTTATGGTGGCAATTTTTTCTGAATGCTTCGGTTTTGCCTGGGTTAAATGAAATCATTAGTATTAATAGTTTATTAAATATGAAGGCTTATGAAAAGTAAATTTTGGGTTTCATGTATTTAGAATTATATATTTTAATTGTTAAAGCTGCATATTCATAGATTTATATTTACTTGTAAAACAGGTTGGTATTATTTTAAATTTTAAATGTTCAGTTGTGTCATGTGATTTTCAGGAGTATAAATGCTTCATTTGTATGTTATCTCAATGGTCTGAAGAAGTCTATATTAAGGACAAAAGCGCTTACTGTGCTTAATATTTTGTAATAAATTTCTGTGAATTTTCACTTGGTGGTCATGTTGCCTTAGTATAAGTGGTTCCGATATACAAGTTAGGCACATCTGGAGTGCGGGGGAGCTTGCCTTTGCAAGAAACTAGTTTAAAGGTGAAGAGCAATATTCAAGATTCACTCTTCTCCTGCATTTTCTTTCTTTTTTTTCAGTGTGTCAACACTTGGCATTACAAGTGCCAGTCTTTCAAAAGGGAGTCTTGTCTTCTTGCCAAGAAGGTAGAGTTAGGCCATTCAAATGTCTTCATGTTTGGGATGTTGGGATGCCAGTGAAGCGTGTTTGCTCAGAATGAAAGTCCCAGTTTGGGTCAGTCCAGTAATAGATCATATCCACATGTTGAGGAGCAGGAAGCATGCTGCTACAATCATCCACATGCTGAGGGGTAAAAAGCATGCTGCTACAATCATCCAAATTCTGAGGGGCAGGAAGTATTCTGCTATAATCATCCACATGCTGAGTGGCAGGAAGCATACTGCTATCGCTCTTTGGAGGAGGGGTATCATTGCATATGCATCCTGGGGGGACATGCTTTTAGACCACCAAGCTATCATCTGCTGGTAGATGTTATTAATAAGTGGATTCACAAAACAAAAATGTTTTGGACCACATCAGTAACGTGGGCAGCTTGCGCCCCTACTGGTAGGGGGTGGAGTTCAGCCATTCATATATTCTTACAGCTGGAAGGCTGATGAAGGATATTGATTTAGTCAGAAAGAATGACATAGCCATTATCTGTGTAGCAAAAGATCACATACACAAGTTGAGTAGAAAACCTATACCTGCCTTTCACCACTCTAACCATTTGCTTCATCAATAAAGTATGTAAAAAATGGTCTCAAATGAGGAGTGCACCATTATGGTCAATGTCTGTGTCTTTCGGCTTTTCCTGGTTAGGGGTCGTCACAGCGGAACTCCGGTCCGCTAATAATCGGCAGTAGATTTTTTACGTGCCGAGTTTGCCAACCCTGACGCACAACCTTCAATGAAGGTATGCCCATTCATGCATGTCTCCACACAGAAGATGCTCAAGCTGAGAATCGAACAGCACAACATCTTGGTGTGAGGCAACAATGCTACCACAGCACCACCGCTGCAGTAGGCACCATTATGGTCAATAAATACAAATAAAATAATAAATAAAAAAAAATAGATTTAATCAAACAGTAAGATTAAGTTTGTATGTGTGGTGAATTTGCAGTCATAACCTAAGCATATTTTAGGCATATGTTAGACTTCTAAGGAAATGGCAAGGTTTTTAGTATCCTGATAAGTATTAGGCTGAATCAGTTTTTCTGTGACTCTTGAAGGAGGCTACATGTTGGGCATAAAAATTACTCAACTATGAAGAGGTGGAACGGCACAACGTCTTGCTGTGAGGCGACAATGCTACCGCAGCACCACCACTGCAGTAGGCACCATTATGGTCAATAAATACAAATAAAATAATAAATCAAAACAAAATAGATGTAATCAAACAGTAAGATTAAGTTTGTATGTGTGGTGAATTTGCAGTCATAACCTAAGCATATTTTGGACATGTGTTAGACTTCTAAGGAAATGGCAAAGTTTTTACTATCCTGATAAGTATTGGGCTGCATCAGTTTTTCTGTGACTCTTGAAGGAGGCTTCATGTTGGGCAGAAAAATTACTCAGCTATGAAGAGGTGGTATAACAGCATGTTCTGTACATCAGGGATAGAAGTACAACAGATACACAGATGATGAAAAAGTATCATGTCACAAGAGAATAGCTACTATTGGCATAGCTCTCAAACATCTAGATTTTCACAGAAAGTCCAGATTTGTCTTCATATTTTTGGTCTGTTTCTCAGAAAATGTATGGTTTTCTGGCATATCATCAAGGATTTAAGTCACTGAATAATGACATTATTTATGTTTCAGACTTCATATCCTTTGGAAAAAATGCAAGCTAACACAAGTCATGTTATTCTGGCAACTTTTTAAGTCTATAAGAGCAATATTTAAAATCTGTTCCTATTTTTGACCTTTTGTCCCCCTGTTATTAGGGTCTATATTAGACCATCAAAAATTCAGTTCAACGAATGGCATTTTCAGGGCACGTACATTGAACATAACGTTCACCCTTTCCTTACTGTAGTGTGATCTTAGAGTTGGTATATATAATTAGTGGGGTGTGAGGGGTTGGAATTCGATGAATGGTATTTCTGGTGAAATACCGTTTGTCAAAGAGGGTTTTCTGTGATTTAATATAGACCCCATTGTTATGCTTTGTCCAGATTTCTTGCACTAAGAGGTTAACAGGTATGCCTATTGATATTTCCTAGATAAATGATCTTCCTTCTCCCTAGCTCCATTACTCAAGGAACCATGTTCTTTGGCCTAAAAAGATTCCCACCTTTGACAGTCGGGGACCTGAATTAATGGTGGCTTATGTCTGAGAACTTCCAGCTGTAGAAATAAACTGTTACCATTGGATACAGTAAGGTTAGAGGCAACACCAGAGCACAATGGTCAATAAAGAGTCAATAACAGGGGGTTGGGGGATCTAAATTAAAAAAAAATACAATGTTCTACTTGCAGTATTATTCACTGCTTCATTCAAGCAGTTGTCACAAACATTTGTTTTTTATGGCATCTCTGCTTGGCCTACAGTAAAAGGATGGAAAATATAGCTTAAATGTGAAAAATTTAACTTCTTTGTCTTTTCTCCTGTTTTCCGAATTTCATTGCTAAAACCTCAGATTTCATTTTAATAAAAATTATCCTCACAGAATTAAGAGGCAGTGTTTTATGAAGTATTGGAGAATATTAATGAGAATTTTAAAATTTGATTCCAGTTTGTCATTAACATTATAAAAAATGAAAAATTCTATGTTTCCAAGTCTTTTGAAATGAAAAATATTAATTCAAACACTAATCACTTTATATTATGCAAACACAAACTCTGTGATTCGTGGCACAAGGCAAGCATAGAAACATTACATTTTATAATAACTTTGAAAAAATGTGTCTGTTAAGCTAAGTTACATATTTTATCTTTATGTGCTTGTGTGCATGCGTGTGTACTTGTGTGTGTGTGTGTGTGTGTGTGTGTGTGTGTGTGTGTGTGTGTGTGTGTGTTTGAGTTTATACATATACTGATATTGTACATATCAATATACAACCATATTGTATATAATGATTGCTGTCAGTATCACTATTAAATAAAAGTCAGAACAAATTTAATAGCTGTAACTTTTTAGTTCTAACATAAAAGTACATCAGCATTTTATCAATTAATTGAATATTCTCACATTCTCTTACAGCTCACTTTCTAGATTTTCTTAGTTCTGGCACGCCTTCACTTCTGCAAACTGAAACAGTGGGTTTCTTTCAAACACGTATTGTTCATTGGTAATGCATACAGCAATATTTCTGCATTCTATTGTCTTCAATTTTGGTTTAGTGTTTCCTTCCTGGGAAAGAAATATGCTGAATAAAAAAAATTCCTAGGACAATCTGTTAGTGTTTGTTCAGGTTGTGTGGGCGAACATAGTGGGTAGTGGCTATGTTACACAGCAAACGATAACAGAGTGAACATGTTCAGGAGGCAGATATTTGCTGACAAATGCTGCACAAGTCTACAGAAGTGCACTGTTAGCCATTCTAAATCCATATTCTCAAAACAGATATGAGTACATGCAGGGTTGTAAACCCCAGTTGCTCACAGTTTTATTTTGTATGTGTTGAGTAGGCGTAAGCACGCATAATTGAAATAGTGCTCTATTTTCCAGTTCATTATTTAATTAAGCATAATTGTATTTGTTATCATTGTATCTTTCGGCTTTTCCCGGTTAGGGGTCGCCACAGCAGAACTCCGGTCCGCTAATGATTGGTAGTTGATTTTTACGTGCCGAGTTACCAGCCCTGATGTACAACCTTCAACGAAGGTACACCCATTCACGCATGTCTCCACGCAGAAGATGCTCTAGCTGAGAATCGAACCGGACAGTGTCTTACTGTGAGGTGACGACGCTACCGCAGCACCATCACACAGTAAGAAAAAACGTACAGTTATGGACATGTAAAATATAACCAAGAAAATGGAGTACGTGTCCTGACTAGGATTTGTATTAATGACAATCAGACTTATAGAGTGCTTCATGCAAGCAATAAGCTATGACAGGTTGTGCATTAGAACTATGTGATACATGCTTTTGGAGTGCTTTATTACACTTATGAAGTGAGCAAAGGTGGTCAGGTCTAATTTATTTTCATTAGTGCATCAGACTGTTCAATAACATGCCAAACAGAGAAATACAATATCTGTTTCGTCCTTATTAATCATTTCTTGGCTGACATTCTCAAAACTAGAGTAGCATGTCAACAACTGCAGAATTTTGAATGACTGGGAATGAAACCCCATTTCAGACCCTTATTGTAAATGGAGAAAGGTGATTATGCTCCAAAATTAGCAAGAAAATATACTTTTTTATTCAAATCTTTGACATCAGGGAGTTGTATAACAAATTTCTATATGCCCTTTAAACATGTTATGCTCTAGTTTCACACAACAGCACAGTCACATTAGAACATTCCACTGGTAACCATTCACACTTTTAAAAGATTTCATGTAATTATGTATTGTAACAGTAAAAACAATTGCGACAGAGTGGTGTCTAACGGCTTTTAAACTGATGGATGATCAGACAAACTTCAGTTCTCGATCTTGGTTTGGTTGAGCTAAGTGTCTTATGGTTTTAAAAGTTGCAAACCACTTCACAGTCCTATATTTTTTTTCTTAGACTTGTAGCAGATGGGACAATTTGTAGCATATAGGCCATCTAACACCCCATGTACAACAAAGAATAAAGACTGGAGTCTGGATTTCTCTAGTCATAACCCACTAGTCATCTCTTCTCAAAATGGATATCATGATTCACCTTAAGCGGATGTCATGATTCACCTTAAGCATACCTCTCAACCTCTTAGAGCAAGAAATCTGGGCAAAGCCATAAATAATGGGGAGACAAAGGCCCAAAAATTGGGATAATTTTTAAATATTGCTGTTACAAACTTTGAAAATTGATAGAATATCAGTTTTTGCATTAGCATGAATTTTCTGAAGAAAATGAAGTCTGAAACTCAGATGTTTGTCATTATTTTCTGACTTCAGTCATCAGTGACATGCTAATGGTTTTCCAGAAAACTAAAATTTTATGAAGAAAAGACCAAAACTATGAGGCAAAAATCAGGACATTTTGCAAAAATCTGGACAATTGAGAGGCATGACCTTGAAAGCAAATGTCATATAAATGCCGCACCCTCAGGCACACCCAGATGCACGTAGACACCTGTACACACACACACACACACACACACACACACACACACACACGCACACACACGCGCACACACACGCACACACACACACACACACACACACACACACACACACACACACACACACACATATATATATACATCACAAGTGTGTGCTGGCAGACAAACGACATGCACTCCCTCACTCATGAATATATACATTTTTATCCAGAAATTAGTTGCTAAATTTATAAATGAAAAAAATGGAAGATATTAGAGTTTTTGCAATGGGATATCAGCAATGTTTTAGAATCTTTATGGTGTTAGACCCTACTTCTATATTTATTAGCATAACATGGTTGTAGGAGGAGTCAACATTGAGTGGCAGTTTAAAATGTTGATGAACCATTGCTCATCACCCTTGACATAGTTTTAAATATTCTGTTACCCCTGGAGAAAATGCTGCTGGAGAGCACAAGAATGGTTACGGTCCTCTTTTCTATGTACGATAAATAGGCGTTTATATTAAAAGACTGAAAGGATGGCATAGATCAGAAACGATATCAACAGAACTCCAATCGAGAAACAAGCTAGCCTATGTCAAAATGCATTGAAAGGCTTAGAAGAAACAATATGCGATGGCTAACAAAAGGGGGGTAATAGGTGCAAAACAACTAAGTTAACAATTGAGAGAAAACAATGCTTGAAGTGAAACAAAAGAAAAAGTATTCTTTAAATGGAAAATATGTAAGAAGTAGATTTCTCGGGCAAATGAAATAGGATGTGTGAAGATACTAAGGACTGGGAAAAGGGATCTGAAAGTGTTAGATTAAAACTATTGGGAGGGAAAGACATACATATCTAGAATGGTCATCACAGATTAAATGGCATCCAGCCAGGAAAAAAAGATCAGGGACAGTTGACATGAGAAGGAACCAATGTAAGTCCATCCCTGGGTATGAAGTGAAGTGATTGAAGAAACTAAATGTGTGTGAGGTATCAAAATAATAGTAAATGTTTAAGATAGAGGCAACTACAACAGTATAGTACATGGGTTTTCCCCTTTGTTCACCCTGTACCATTTTAATTATTTCTGTGGAAGGCAGTTTTAAAGAATCACTAGTCATAAAACCCAACAAGGGTGACTATAACACAACCATATTCACATTAGGCTAAACAGAAGAGAAGATACTACAGGGAGCATGAGAATGACTATATGCATTGTGGCATGTGTTCTGATTCTCGAAAAGAACTACCATCATGCCAGCTACTTGACAACATTTGGTCTTTCTGTGATAGCGACCCAAGCAACAGTACAAATGTGCTTTTAATATTCCAAGCTCAATGTCAGTCTTGGAAAAAAAGTGTAGGTTGCTGTAAATTTATGACCAATTGTCTTGGAGAGCTTTGCTTGCAAAGTCACTCTTATCTAAGATGATAACCATCCTATAATGCTTAGTGAGTGTGAGGACTCACCGTTAGTTGGTGATACAGAGATTCTTGAATAAGACAAATGGTGCATTGGTCATTAACATGAAGAAACCTTTGAATAACCCTAGTCAGAGTTTTGACTTACATTCACCAGTAAAATCACATCTACACTAACCACACTGAGTATACAGTTTTTTGAGTAGTAACAAGATGCGAACAACTTGTATCCTGTCTGACTTATAAAAATAAAAAAAAACATTTTTTGCACCCCCACATCCTTCACTCACATGTATACACAACCAGTGCTGTTAACTAAGATCATTATCAACTTATCTTCCAAATAAGTAACAAATATAGATGACTTTCAGAATGTCATCCAGAAAACATCCCCAGTATTTGAATTTCTTCGGCAGGCAGGTTTGCTATACAGGAATATGGATGTTTGTCTTCAGTAGGGCAAAATATTAGTGTGTGTGTTTCCAAATAAAACTGTGCCAGACAGAACTTTAACAATTTTAGTAGTGAACAAAGACACCTAGGATGGTATGCAATGTCTGTAAAAACAGAAAGATTCTGTCTTAGGGAGCAAAGGTTATTTACCTTACTGTACGACTCACACAAACATATACAGGATAAAATCAAGATGTTTTTTAATTTCGAAGTTTAATGGTTAATTACCTATGTGGTTATTCACAAATGAAGTGGACCAAAGCATTGCCTTGTATAGGCAGTTTAACACACAGTTTAAAGGTTACATTACACCTGCAGAGACATCTGGCAATAATAACCTTTCATACCGTACAATCAGTGAATGCAATATGAGTAGTATAATTTTTTGTAAAAGTTGCATGCACTCTGTCAGATAAGGAAAATGAGGCATGGGGCTGGATTCACGAAACCTCCATGTAAGACTTAATATGTCTTACTCAGAGGCTGCAGCTGAACGGTATGATGTCAGCATGCCATGCATATTCATGAGGGCATGCTGAATCATACCCAAGTCTAACACGGTCCATGTAGGAAAGTAGGGGGCATGTCCGATTGCCGAGTACAGCAAAGGGACACGCCCCCAGAAGAGTCAGAGTCCTGAAAGTAAACACCCACGAGCGAGTCCGCTGAAATGTCAAGGAACACAACACCACACATCCCCACAGACTAAATAAACCCTACTGAAAATATGTAAAATGTAAAAATAGCAGTTTCCTTTTTTTTTATAATTTCCAAAATGTTTGCCCGCGTTTGCACTCGTTTGCGCGGGTGTGCCCTTTGCTCAACCACAGTTAGCAGATATGACATTGAAAAGCATATAAGATCTACATATGCAAATCTAGCAAAGTAGCAATAGGGTAGCGGTAGAGACGTCGCCCAAAGAATAAGTAGTCATGGGTCGAGCCCCACAACATCCCCCTCCATTTTTCTTTAAATAAGTATGAAACACTTTCCCGATATATATAAATTTAATTTAAGTAAAATGTAATGAAATGGCCCATGTATTTTTGAACAAAACCTATATGATGGATATATAAAAAGGATCATAATTGCCCGTAGCTTAGCAGCGCTTTAACAAGCTTAATATGAGTGCCCGTAGCTGAACAGCGCTTTAACAAGCGTAATATGAGTGCCCGTAGCTGAGCGGCGCTTTAACAAGCTTAATATGAGTGCCCATAGCTGAGCAGTGCTTTAACAAGCTTAATATGAGTGCCCGTAGCTGGGCAGCACTTTACCCAGCTTAATATGAGTGTTTATGGCTAAATAACACGTTACCCAGCGTAAGCCGTTTGCACGGAGCTGCGCAGAGCACCAACCAGCTTACCATCGGGCAACATTGGGCAAGCTGTAGCAAAGTCGCCTTTACACACAGACACCTACTAGCCTGTCTAGACAGTAGTAAAATAAAAAAAGCAATGGCAAGTATTGAACCGAGGATAATGTGCACCATAGTCAAAGTACTGAACCACTAAGCCATGACAGTCGTACTGAGAAATACAGTATTACCATACATATAGGAATGAATGAAAATATAACCATGACAAAGCAGGTTTGCTGTAAGCAGAGAACTATCCAAAAAGGCCAATCACAGATAAGTGCGGGAAAACCGGCATATATAAGCCCCATAGGTGGGAATACACACCATAACTGATTGTGGTACCCATTTGCAGTCAGGATGGCAGGTGCAGGAGAGGGAAATTGCTTTAGAGCACAAAGGTGGGGCATTAAGGAGTCAAAATATATGGTTTGGCTCCTAGTCCATGTTCATGAAGTGCGACTCATGCAGGGCCAGGTTCAATGGGGAACGTATAAGGCAGAGGCATGGAACCGGTTGGCACATGATCTCACCAGTGCCACAGGCATTCTGAGGACTGGTGAACAGGTCCGTCACCACCATGCGGACCTGAAGCAAAGAAAGGAGGACCAACTGAACTGACGGATCCAGGATACCCACCAAATGCCCAATGCCCCACTACTGAGTAAGTATCCATGTAATTAAGTATGTAAGAAATGCTATCCTAGCCTATAGTATGGATAGGTATGTTACAATATTCCTTCATTTATATTACAGCTGCAGGTGTTCGTTCCGTGAATCGGCAAGCCTATGCTGATAGGCTGGCGAGGTTGCGCCAGCAGGCAGGTTAGTAATTATTCTGCTGGTATAGTTATAGAATATAAGTGGGACAGGTTGTAAAAGAGTTCAGTGTTGTAACCCAGTAATAAAGGTCAAATAAGCCTAGAAGAAAGATCCTGCTAGTATTGTAAGATTAGATAAGTGATGCAGCCTGGAAAAGAGTATTGCAATCCAGTAATAAAGATTAAACAAGTCTCAAATAGAGTTCCCACCTGTATTGTAATATCAGATAACTGCTTCAGCCTGAAAATGAGTGTTATAATCAATCAACAAAGGATAGACAACTGTCGAATCCATCCTTGTAAATTCTGCCATATGAAATAAGTGAGTCAACTGGAGAGGATTATTGTAACCCAGTAATAAATGTTAATAAAGCCCAGAATTAAGTACCATCCTACAATGTAAATATAAAATAAGTGAGAGAGTGTGAGAAAGAGTTTGAAGCTACCAAGAAAGCTGTAATAAGTCTGGAATAAAGGTATACTGCATTCACTACATAATGAAATGAATGAGACAGCCACAACCAAAGAGTGAAATGTCTTTAATAAAGTACAGAACCTGGACTGTGTCTGTCCCACAATTTGTATATGTTGCTGTACTCTTGCATTATGGAGATAGTATGGTTGTATGAAATGCTGAACATCCACAGTTGTCTAGACCCATATAAATCAAATTTAGCAGGATGCTTTACCTGAACACAGCCAGGTATGAACATATATGAATAAAAATGGAATGTATATTAATGTAGCAGTAACATCCTCATCACCAACATTCCTAACGTTACATACAGGAAACTGCACTAATACATGTAGGGGACATATATCTACATCTACTAGGAATGTACAGTATATGTATAGGTAGTTTAAGTTGTTAATGTAATATTTCTCCACCCTACCCTATTTTCACAAATTATGCCATTCCACACCAAACTGGGTATGTGTATTCACAATTAATTCCCATGGACATTTGTCCTGTTGGTTTATACATATCTGCATGTATGTTGATGCATGTGCCCTGTTCACATATCCAAACCTGATGGCCTGTTGCCACCAATCAACCCTGCATGCTGTTGGAATGTCCACTGTTGTTCTACATATGCATGTGTTATGCTTGCTGCTCAATGTTCTGAATTCATGTGTGTTTGGTTAATGGGAATACTGATGCATGCTGTTACAACTAATTTTGAATGGTGTTGTTTGTTACTAACCCAAAATACCATAAAATACTGCTAAACATAGGACAATAGGGAAGGCGGGTTCCAGCGGACCCACCTCTCCCACCTCAGCTGGCGAGTGCACTAGGCACCAGTGCCCAGGCCAGGAACTCCTCCTCCGGTGGCCCTGTGCCACCTTTGGGTGGAAGCGCTGCAGGGGATGGGGCTCGTCCCCCCTCTGCAAGCATGGCTGGAGGAGAGCCTCCACTCACCCTCCATAGGGTCCGGTCTGTGGTGCGTAGTGAGATCAGGCGTTCTGTGACTGATCCCCTACGCCAGCTTGAGGCGAGAGTGGTGCAACTCATGGGTGTGCCTGCCCATCCTATCCAGCCCCCAGCACAGCCCCGGCCTGGGCTGTGAAGGCATAGTGGTAACTGCCCATGGGTGGGGATCTCAGTTCCACTGTTGCCATCTTTGGGCTCATGGGCTTGCGATATCCAAACATCCGTCCCTGTCAATTGTGTTTACCCCACACATGTGTCATACTCCACCCCTGTAAGCGTCTTGTTTGTCTTGTCTGTTAACCTCCCCAATCTACCTCCGCAAATATACCTACTTCCTGTACCTCACATTCTACTCTCACCTGAAAAAAAATAAAAAAGGGCACTCTGTCCCTACAAAAAAATTATGCCCCATACATAGCTGCCCATTTTGCATACATGTCTGCTAGACATGTAAACTGATAATCACAATTGGCTGTACAACATATTTTGTTGTCCTCACCCCTCTCTCATGGATGGAAGGTGTCAAATGTCACTCTAAATTTCTAACATATGCACAGCTGTTGCTGGTAAAGAATTGGGCAGCTATGGGCCTTCCCTACATCCTTCCTGCACATCCCAAGCTTGTTTTCCTGCTGTCCTACCCTCTTTGTGCCCCCTTTTTTACCACTTTCCTATTTCCCCATTTTCTTTTCTTTAAAAGAAAATAGCGCGGGTGTTAGCGGGAGTAAGCACTTTTAAGCAGTAGTCAGCAGGTGTCCGCTTGTGTGCGCTTAGCTAAGCGTAGATAAGCATAGCTAAGCATTGCGCAAACTTGTGCAAACCCGCAACTGCTTAAAACTGCCTTAGTCACTCTGTATAACAAGGCCTGTAGTCTGCTCATTAGCAAAATAAAATACCCCTGTCAGTCTCGAACCCAGGACCTTGGAAACACTAGACTGCATGAACTACCACTCAGCCACAGCAGATATGCAAGAACTTGGTGCTGAAAGAAATATATCATGAAATACAAGGAGTGAATGTAAAGAGAAAATAGGAAGGCCATTACACAAAGCTTGTTCTGTGCATTTTTACTGGCAATTCTTGTGGAATTGCATTACATTAGTGTGATAAGGAAAACAGCCATGCTAGTAGGTAATAATGTTACAGTAGCACCTTACAAACCCCACACAGTATCAGAGCAGGATAAACACCACCATATTTGAATAGGTAAGAGGCCATACCTCCCAACTGTGACTGATTTACAGGGATGTCCCTGATTTGCAAACAAATGTTACCTGTGCCCCACTGACTCCCTGTGAAATGTACTCACAGTAGGCAGAAAGGTGGGGAATCCCACATAATGGTAACTGTCAATAAGTTACAGTAGACACTACTTGCATGTCAGAAATGGTGTAGTAATACATATGCTCAAAATACCCCACAGTCACAACTGCAGAATATTTGAAATATATCACAGTCACAGGTGTAGCCCACTGATATGTACCTTTCCCTGAGGCTGGTCAAATATACACCTGAGAGTATCTGAGGCCTGGAAGTGTCAGAAACACACAGGCATATCAGCCTGTCGGCTGTTACACACTCTGCGAATAGCTGTAGAATTACTTCCACAAGCATGCCCTTATGTAGGAGTTCAACACAGAAATATCAAAGGATGTAGCCATCTAACATACTAATGACAGTATAGCAGTTCACAAGCACTGCATGTGCCTGATATTCATAATTGTTAGTATAATATACTTAGTTGTCCTCACCCCTCTCTCAGGGGTGGAAGGTTTCAAATGTCACAGCAAATGTCAAACATATGTACAGCTATTGCAGTTAAAGAAATGTGCAGCTATGGACCTTCCCTACACCCAACCTGCACATCCCTAGCTGGTGTCCCCACTGACTTCCTGCTTCCCGCTTACAACTGTTTAAAAGTGCCTTATTCACTCTGTATGACAAGGCCCCAGTACTACTCAGCAGCAAAATAAAATACCTTTGTAAGTGTTAAACCCCAGACCTTGGGCTCACCAGACTGCATGAAGTACCACCAAGCCACAGCAAACATATAAGAACTTTGTGCTGAAAGAAATATATCATGCATTACAAGGAGTGAATGTAAATGGAAAATAGGAAAGCCATAGCAACACATTCCAGTAAAGACAAATATCAGGCATTCAAGGAGTGAATGTAAAGGGAAAATAGAAAAGACATAGCAACACATTGCAAGAACTACTGTTGTATGCCAGTTAATCCAGAAATCACACAGGAAAGTACATACTCCCATGTAAACAGTGTTAGCATTAGCAGGTGTGAGTTAACATACACACTGAGAAGAGTGCACTGGAAGAAGCAACAGTCAGGTTTCAGTACAACATGCATTTCAGTGGCTACAACACAGCCTCAGATATGAAAGATATATCAACCTTCTGACTGACACAACAGTGTCCACAGCAAACCAGCATGGTCCCCACCTTGAAGGTTGCTATGTGCACATATCAATATAGGTTGTAGTGTGCGGCATTGAAAACTGCATGCAGTGCACTTATATGTCATGTGGTGGTGAACATCTGTGGGACTGAGCCAGTGAGGCCTGCTACAGCTATATGGCCTGAGGACAGCATAATGCAATCTGCACAACACTGCAATATCATTACAGAATGGTATGTCTCACAACTGTTTCAGAAGTGATATTCCCACCATGAAAGGTGGGCAGTCTATGTGCCTACATGTGCATGTATATGTACAGCAATGGATGTTTAGAAGTGTATATATATACACATATATATATATATATATATATACACATATATATATATATATATATATATATATATATATATATATATATATATAGATATATACACACACACACACATATATATATATATATATATATATATATATATACACCCATATATACATATATATATATATATATATATATATATATATATATATATATATATATATATATATATATATATATATATATATATATATATATATATATATATATATATATATATATATTTATATGTATATATATATATATATATCTATATCTATATCTATATATATATATATAGAGAGAGAGAGTGAGAGAGGGGGAATGGGGGCAGATAAACTGCAACAGGTGCCTGGTGACCAAGGCATGGACTGAACACCAGAGTTGATATTGCAGTACCATACCCCATTCCAAAACATGTTACCCACTAACTACCACATAGGTGGTTACCTGCCTACTACTGGAGGTGTCAGAAGGGAACATGGGACACAGGTGTACAATAGCCTCCCCTTTGATATCCACAGTGGCACACTAGTCTTGTAATCCCTGTACATGGTACGTGTCATCACAAAAGGTGTGTCAGCTAGGGAAATGTAAGTCAGTGTGCCCCTCTACACCTCACAATGCCCTATGCAGTATGTACCTCCCATGGGAACTACAGCAAGTAGAAAGGCCACAGACATACCTAGCAAAGACTGATAATGCCCTCAAACACATTCCCTATGCAGACTGACTCACAAAACCACAGCTAGAGTGCCTTGCATACTTCCTACACAGAGATTACCACTGCTGGACATACAGAGTTATGTCACACCCATACCAGTCGGCCAACCACCATGGCAACACCTCACAATCCATCCAGCCTACATGACCTAGGGCCCTAATCCTTGTCACCGCACTAAACAGCACATACTGGGAGGTACAGGTTTCCATATACAAATATGCCATACCCTGGACTAAACCACACAGCATTAACAAACAAGGCTCCTTATTAGTAGATGTCATACATACCCCTGATGAATGTTATGGAGATAGGTAATATGCCCTGTGAGTCACCTCTGTGTAATCGTTTCACAGGAGCAAGTAAAATCACATTACATGTGTCCCAAAGGGCAGGGTAGCATATGGCTAGGCTGCCCTAGGCCCAGGGTCAATAGCATAGTATCTACCTATGACACAATGCACACACACATGTACTCAGTGCAATACCAGCTATGTGAGGTTGAATGAGTGTGACACTGACTGTGTGCAAGGTCTGTACAGCTGTGATAGCTTAGCGTGTGTTTGTGTCTGTCATTGTAGTTTGTGTCATAGGTGTGAGGCCAGAGAAAGATGTGTCAGTTATCGGGATGCAAACATAGTAGATTTTCATATGTTGTGCTGTAGGTCCCTGTGTACGACTACAGTGTCCCATCGTAGACAGAAGCAATACATGTATACTCAGTAAGTGGTACTGCTGTTGAATCCAGCTCACATATGAACTGTTGTACTGCCTGAAGTTGTAGGCCTAAACACTACAGTATGGTGTATGTTCACATTCCCTGGTAACACTGTCTGGTGTGTTTCCTGTAGTCTGCACAGATTACATACCTCATGCATAGGTATCTGTAAGTAGGGGCACACAGTTCTATAAGGTACACAGTTAATGCTCATCTGTGTCGTCACACATTTGTGTGTTGTATGCATGTGTAATGTGTGTGTAATGATGCCTGTGCCATGGCCGCAATCACATGTGTGTTACAGGGTATGTGTATGTACCTGGCAGCATGTATACTCTGTGACAGCAGTATGCTGGCAATATTAACAACTGTGCACATATGTCAGGTAGGGGTATGGCATCAAAGACTAGGATGGATTACCGTTTAAACTGTTAAATGTGCATTGCATTCATTGCATGGGATGACAATATTCGTCATCCATTAGCTTGATACATACCCCTAGTGTGAGGTTGTGCATTGTATCCCAAACAGTGTGCCGAGTGCTGGTGTATACTAGTTTGTTGTATGGAGTGTGGCAGGCACTGTCAGACAGTTGTGGGCTGAGCACTGATATGAGGTATCGAACATGTGTATCCCCTGGTAGACAGACAGATGCTATATATGGCAGTTAAGTGATATCAGTACTTTAGAATATTAAGTGTGCCACATGACTTGCTCACATATTTTTCTTTTCCTTCCAGGGTGATGGTGCATCAGCGTAACCCACCTTATACAGCAGTAGAGGATCAGGAGATCCACCAGAGCCTGGTGCAGAATTTCTCTGTGCTGTTTTCCAGGACCAGGCAGAACCAGCATGAGAGGGCTGCACTGTGGCAAGATCTTGTCCATCGGGTAAATGGCATAGGCATGCATAACCAGACATATGAGCAGGTACGCCATCACTGCAGTGATTTAATTAGACATGTCCGGCAGCATGCTTCTGATATCCACAGACAACAGCTTGCCACAGGTGGTGGGGTACCTATCCACCTCCCCTCACCAGTGTGGAGGAGCACCTCCTAAGTGTTGTGGCTCTAGGCCAACAACAACAACATCCACAAACACGTGTCATCATGGAGGCCGGAGCCACCCAGCATGTTGAAATGGAGTGTGCAGGTAACGTGCCATATCTGTAGTTGACTGTTCTCTGTACTGGTAGTTTATGCATGTGTGAGATATGTACTGTGTGTGTAGCTGGTAAACTGCCTATTCTTCTGCAAGATTGATATTCTGAGCATAATCCGTACACCTGTGAAAGCCACCTGTTGTACTACCGTACTTATCATACTCACAGTATCAATGGCACAGTTGTGGCCACTGGCAATCACTGTCATATTTTTTGCAGGTCCCTCTGGAGTGACAGCAAGGCAGCCAATCCATGCTGGTGAGTGTGTAATAACAATACTATTGCTAATGACATGTGCATGTCATATGGAGGTTTAGAGTATGCACATGTAATGCCTACGCATAATGCATGCTGTGCATGTTTGCTGTGAGACTATGAATATCCCATTATTCTCAGTAGCTGCCTCACTCACATGCAATACACAGAGCATGACACACATGTGTGGCAACACAGTACTGGACATTGTATAGGCATACCTGATACACATGTACACAACACACACATGTTTGGCATAGACACTACACCTTAGCCTGCTACACATGTCCAATTATGACAGCTGCTGTATGGCCACCCTTCAGTATCCCACTTATCCTATATGCAGCACACATAATATACCTGAGTGGTAGAGGCCTACCATGTCTTTGTGCAACAGTCTTGAACAAATAATACATTCATGTTAGGCAGTGCTCACTATTGGTCACCTTACACACCCGTGTAACAAGTGGCTGTGTAATTGTGGATGTAGTCATGTTACTGCACTTCAGGTACAGCATGCTAGCTGCCTGTTTGGCACACATTATTATTGTTGTCTGACCACAAGAAGCATATTGATCATGGCTCACATTACTACACCACATCCAGTTCCACTGACCACAAAAGTACACATAGCAGTTATTGCGTAGCACCATCATGTGTTGTGTGTGCAAATATATGCACCCACAGCTTGTAACACTTGCACAACATTGTTATGTCCTTGTACACATTGTGTCCCAGGATGGAGACAGTCACTGAACAACTACACACAACCATCAAGTACATGTATACTGTTATTAACAAGGGCTGTCTACACTTGCACTGCATGTTCCTGTGCAACACATAATCTGCATGCTGACATCTGTGCAGTGATGTTTTTCCTTGTGATACTGTCATCCACCCTCAAACAGTATTGTGTATGTGTTGGATTGCAGGTGTGTCTGTGTTTGTATCTGCTGTACTGAGGAGTGTGCCTGTGTGCCTGTGCGCCTGTGTGCCTGTGCGCATGTGTGCATGTGTGCATGTGTGCCTGTGTGCATGTGCACCTGTGTGCATGTGCACCTGTGCACATGTGTGCATGTGTGCCTGTGTGCATGTGCACCTGTGTGCATGTGTCCATGTGTGCATGTGTGCATGTGTGCATGTGTGCCTGTGTGCCTGTGCGCCTGTGTGCATGTGCGCCTGTGTGCATGTGTGCATGTGTGCATGTGTGCCTGTGTGCCTGTGCGCCTGCGTGCATGTGTGCTAACATCGTGTACACATTTGTAAACTGTGTTTCCTATCTTCCTCTCACAGGTTCTGATGTTGCTCTGGTGGAGTGCAGCAGGGAACCTGAAGCCACTGCTGGGAATAGTGATAATGATGATACATGTGTAATGGCACAGGGAGGTGTGACAGGGTCTGTCGTTGGTCAGCCAATCAGCACTACACAGCAGTCAACCCCATCAATGCGCACAGTCATCCTGCTGATACATCCATTGTCACCAATGTCCTTATCTGAGGGATGTCCATATAGTGGGCATTGACCGGGGTAGTGTGGTATCATTGGCACATGCATCCCCTCATAGCAGCCATGGCCAGATTCCTGACATGGTACCACACAGGCAGATGTCCAGGGGTTCTCGTGGGAGCATCCGTGGTCGTACTGCCCCTGTCAGACGTGCCCACAGAGGTCTTTCAACCTCAGCTATGTTCCGGGCTGTAATGCAAGCACAGGCACGTATGGAAAGGTACACCAGACAGGGTCTGAGGGAGCTTAGAGCACATCGCACTGCTATGAATGACACTATGTGTGACGTTGCAGCTGCCATCCATAATATTAGCGAGGTCATTGATAGATGTTGGGGGGACACATTAGATCTCTTCCAGAACTACATGTCCAGGAGCCAGGACATTGCAGGACGGTTGAGGCGTCGACGTGGATGCATTCCAGCAACATCATCAGCTGGCAGTCGTCACGGATGACAACAAACCCGCAGCCACTCCCATAGTGCCAGTACCAGCCCCAGCAATGCTGGGTCTGTGCTGTCATTACACCGTTCTAGAAGACCATGTGCACATGGCTCTGGACAGTCCCAGCAGGGACATGTGTCCAGTCAACAACCCACTGCTTCTGATGACAGTACACAGTCTGGCTAAGTACCTGATACTGTCCATAGCACCCCTGCCAGGCACAGGTACAGTGTCCGTAGCCAGAGACAGTGATCTATATGACTTGGCAGGTACAGTCTGTGGCTGTCCACAAACACCCGTATATGGCAGTCATGTGATGGAACTGTGTGCAAGCATACTCACACACATAATGGTAACACCTAGGGCTAACACATACACACACACACATCGCATCAACATTGCCCCATGTTGTACTGTTGTCCCTCACTAACACACACACATACATGTCGATTGGATGTGTCAATGGCAGACTCTGGCAAACCAAGTACACACCCTGTGCATATGATGAAACTGTGTCACCTCCTGCCATCTGTAACATTGATGCAGGAACAGGATAGCATGGTGCTGATGCACAGGGTGACTACATAGCATTGTAGTAATAATATCATGTTGTTAATAGTGCAGTGTAATGATATCATTGTGGGTATATTCGAGCATGCATGATGCATTTACTATGATTGTCACTGTAGTTTTGTATACACCAGTATTAATTCCCAAAGTGTACTGTCTGCACATGTGCCAAATGGCTGTTGTGTGTACCTGTGCCTGCATGTGTTGGGGCGTGGACAGTACATGTGTGATGTTTGCAGCACAGAGTTGCAGGTGTACATTTGTGAACATGGTTAGCATGGAACATGACATGGTTTGACAGTATGCTGTAGGTGATACGGTTTCCATATGCCAATGGTCTGCATAATGGTACTATACACAGCCTACATAGCCTGACATTCCATGGTCATTACATGGTGTCTTCTCAACTGATACACAGATGTAGGAACCTGGTGTCAGTGATATCCCTGCAGTACTACACTATACCAGTAGCCATTCTTACTGAGCCCCATACATCCCTGGAAACAATACTCTTTGGCATATAGCAGTTTCACGTACATGTCAACACACTACGGATATGTCCAGCCACGACTGCAAATGCATACAGTGGCCTACAATGCATTCTACACATGACACACCTAACCACCACAAGGGTATCATACAGACAGATACCTGTTGTCCAAGCCATGCTGTATTGCTGTAATGCAACTGTAGCATTGTCATCGGCATGTAGTTAACATAGTATTCCAACAGTACCATGTAGTGGTAGCACCCATCATGTAGAATGGGTAATGGTGTGTACATGTGGACAAGTGTTATCTTGTCTATCCTGTGATATTCACATTTCCAAAGGTATTCTGCAGTCCCTCGGTGTATCACCTAAGCAAGACGGTCTGTATGCATATCGGCAACAGTTGCTATACACCTACACTGTATGTCCATCACTCACAGACTTTGCTGTGTTTTAACATGTCTGACATATACTCCAGACATGAACCCTCACCCACATTAATTTATCAAAGCTTTCATGGGTGTGTGTAACATAGTTGGCCTAGGACACAGATCACTGCAGTAGCCTGCATTGTCACCAACATACATGTATGGCCTAAGGTCTGGTAAGCTGCGGCACATGCTGGCAAAGGTAACAACTGTAATTCTGTGAGGCAGGCTTCACACATAGGAACTATTAAAGGTCACAGGTACATATCTGTATGTGGCACACACATACCTGATGTGTGCATTGAAATTACTGTTATAATAATATGTCATACAATAATAAGAGCAAAACACACAACACATTGACAAACACAAACATGTCATTTGTAGGATTCAAACCCCTACCTAACTATGTTATGATATTTGAGAGAGACATGCATTAGTACAGTGCACTATTCGCATTATTGGATGATGTCCTTTCTCGTGCTGTATTTATAGGGTACTGACATCATCAGTCTTTCCAAAGAGGAATGTACATCTTTTAGTGTGTTATCCCAGTCTTCATAAAGGCCATTCCTTTCACAGAGAATTGCATATATACACACTCCCCTGCCACCACACACACAGCGTTTGTAGGATTCAAACCCCTACCTAACTATGTTATGATACTTGAAAGAAGCACATTAGCACAGCACGCTATTTGCATTATTGGATAATTTCCCTTCTCCTGCTGTATTTATAGGGTGCTGACATCATCAGTCTTTCCAAAGAGGAATGTACATCCTTTAGTGCATTATCCCAGTCTTCAAAAAGGCCATTCCTTTCACAGAGAATTGCATACATACACACCCCCCTGCCACCACACGCATACACATAGCGCTTGCAGGATTCAAATCCCTACCTAACTATGTTATGATACTTGAGAGAGATGCATTAGCACAGTGCACTATTCACATTACTGGGTGATTTCCCTTCTCCTGCTGTATTTGTAGGGTGCTGACATTATCAGTCTTTCCAAAGAGGAATGTACATCTTTTAGTGTGTTATCCCAGTCTTCAAAAAGGCCATTCCTTTCAAAGAGAATTGCATACATACACACCCCCCTGCCACCCCACACACACACAGTATTTGCAGGATTCAAACCCCTACCTAACTATGTTATGATATTTGAGAGAGACACATTAGCACAGCACACTATTCACATTACTGGATGATGTCCCTTTTTCTGCTGTATTTATAGGGTGCTGACATCATCAGTCTTTCCAAAGAGGAATGTACATCTTTTACTATCACTCAGTATGGGGGATAACAATATCTGTGCATTAACAGACGCCTAGTTCAGGGTCACATATGCACACTGGCACTGCCAGGTTATGTTCTATACCATGCTTTATGACCACAAGACTTGTAACACACAGCACAAGTAGGGGGTGTATCCATATGCATCACAGATACACACACCTCTGGGTTGGTACCACTGCACTAAGCATGGCAGGCCATACATATACAACTACCATTGTGCAAAACTGCCTTTTGGTTTGTTGTGTAGTTCAGACCACCCCCCATACCCAGGAACCGCACTCGGCTTTCCTGGGAACAGTGTAGGATATGAAGGTCTTCACACACACCATTATAGTGGTTGACTTCAGGTACAAAAATATTGACTGGGGATACTACTCAGGCCCTCAACAACATCATCCTACAGCCACTACAATTTGTGGATCCATGTGCTATGGCACAACCAGTCACCACACCCACAAGGGGGAAATACATATTGGACCTGATCATCACCAACATGGGGACTCTATGTTCCACACCAGAGGTAGAACCCTCATTGTTAAGATCAGACCATAAACAACTTTCCCTGGACATCCATATCCCGTGCCACCCCCAGCCAAGGAAATCACTGTAAAGAATTTCTCAAAAGCAGACTTTTGCACTTGTGAAGACTGGGGTGGAATACTTCAAGGGCCCCGTGCTGGAAGATAATACAGCCCAATCTGCAGAATCCTTTACAAACTCATTGTATGAGCACCTGCAGGTATGCATTGATCATGCTATCCCAAATAAAACCATGACTCCTCCAAAACAGGAGACCTGTCTGGTTGACCCCGGCCATATATAAGCTGTACAACAGAAGGAGGAAGCTACTACATGACAGAGCAATATCCCACAGAGGGAGGACATCTCTGAATAGCATTGGCAAGACACTTCAATCCCTCATATAATCATCACTTGCACATTTTGACAGTGAAATTGACCAGACACTACAGATAATCACAAGGCCTTCTTTAGATATGTCAGGAATATGTGTGAAAACAACCCAGATATGCTCTGAATTGTTGCATAACAGCACAAAATATGCCAAACCTACAGACATAGCTTACACCCTAGCCAACAGAGCCTGCACAAATGCCCCCCCTTACCCCCCAAGGGTACAGATGCCCATCCCAAATGAATGTAACCTCCCTGACATCACAGATGCACAGGTGAAAGGTGCCCTCTCCACAGCAAATAGCACAACATATGTATGGGACCGGACGATGTCCCAGGCTGTGTCCTACATGAGCTCTGAGTAGAACTGAACTCTCACATTAAGTCACTGTTCCAACTTAGCCTTACTACAGGATATGTACCCTGAGAATGGCATACAGATACAGTGCTCCCACTCCACAAAAGTGGTGCCACAATGGACCACAGGAACTATCATCCCATAAGCCTGACTAGTGTGGTAGAAAAAGCTATGGAGAGTATTATCATGGAAGTCATAATCAAAAACATTGTGAGCCTCCAGACAGTGGATCATACACAATTCGGCTTTGTTAAGGGCAGATCTTGCCTCTTACACATAGTTCATATCTTTGAAATGGTTACTGAAGCCATGGATGAGGGCAAGGTAGTTTACACAGTCTACCTGTACCTTGCAGAAGCCTGCAACACAATACCCCACTCAGACATCATACATATGCTTACCAGCTTAAATATCAACCCCTATATCACTAGATATGTTGCTATCTGCCTCAGGGATGGAACTCACATGGTCAGAATTGCAGGTGCCATGTCCAATTCCAGACCAGTTACAACTGGTGTCTCACTGGGCTCAGTTGTGGGACCTGTCCTGTTCGGTATGTACTTCTCTGAGGTTCAGACTAACACGGGGGGATTATGTCTAACAAACGTCACAGATGACTGCTAACTGGGGGCCATAAGCAACACTGCAGCTGACACATGCTTCCTCCATAAGGGTCTCACAGAGATGGATGCTTGTTGCCAGATCCATGGCCTCATGCTAAATGCTAAGACATGTATAGTCATCCCCTTTGGGGAAAACAAGATGCACACAAATCACCTCATAAGTGGTAATCCATTAAGTACAGAAGATGTATTTACAGATTTGGGGACCAACATAGATCGTAACCTCTCCTTTGCTAATCACATTGACAGAGTAATTGCAAAGACCTTTATATAGCCTGCCTTATCACATGGGGGTTTGCATGTAGATCATAGGAGGTCATTGTGGCCCTGTACTAGTCACTCATCAGGCCCATGTTTGGCTACAATGGCCCTTTTGGGGTGTACCTTACCCAACACCTGCAGCAGCTACAATGTCCACAACAGTACCTCCCCAAGAGGAGCATGGGCTACACACAGATGTCCTATGCAGCTCAACTAAAGGATCTCCAGCTCTACTCAGTTGCTTAACGCCTACTCAGAGGTAATCTATGCCTGACATACACAGCCATGTCAAACCCAGAAGTAACGGATATGCTCCACCTCATAACATCCAAGACCCTTAGAGCTACACACTCCAGGGACTTAAACCTCAGCACAAAACTAAATAGGACATGCTGCAGGGACAGATTCATTACCCAGAGGCTCCCCTCACTCTGGAATTGAATCTCAGTTAAAGTTAGACATAGCCCCTCGCCAACCCTCTTCCAGCAAAATCCAGCCACATGGATGGGAGATTGCAAATTCACCCCTGGGATCTCCACTGTGTCCCTGCTTGACAGAGGCACAGCAAACTAGCCTTAAAGGGTTCCTTATGTGACCTAATTTACAGAGGCACAGTAGGCTAATCTACTGGGGAGGCGGATGCCAAATACACTCTGCCTAGGCTTATAAATTCCCTAGGGCAGACAGCCTAGTATCAACCTCTGCACCTATGTTTATGTTGGAGATACTCAATATTTGTTGCTGATACTGTTTGCAGGTCTTTATTGCCATAGCTTTCCCAGTTTCTATGAACAACTTGTGTATCTGCGTAACATGTTTGATCATGACAGGTTTCCAGTATATTAATATATGTGTCTGTTGTCATTTAACTGTATGCACAGGGCAGATTGCTGGATCGTGGGAGGTTCCTGGCTTAACACATACAACTGCCAGATATGTGTGGCCGACTGCTATACTCAGACATGGCCTAAGTGTGTGAGCATGCCCAGTTCAGGCTTTCCATGGTTTGTTGCCTGACATATGTCTCATTTATCCAAGTGTGTGAGCATGCCCAGTGTGACCTTTCCATATGTTGTGATCTGAACTCTACTGCATTTGTGGCTGTGTGTGAACATGACCAATATTGACATTTATTCTGTGTGTGTTGGAAGTCATGTTGGGTTCTTACTGGCAGGCTCCTTTGTGTCATAACTCAACAGGGATTGTGCTGTGCCTGCAGGGTTTCCATGGGATAGTTTGCAAAGACTTGTCAACATTCTTTCATACTGGCTGAACACTGCAATACTGTCATGGTGTACTGGTTCAATACTTTTACTATGGTGCACAATATCATTTTGAGTCCCATCACTGCTTTAAATGTTCATACTGAGCAGACCAGACTGGTTAAGGGCCAGTTGGGCAACTATGAGCATGTTGCATTTTGTTCAGCTATGGCCTACTTAAACCAGGCTTGTCCAACATTGCTGTGTATTCTCCAACTTGGGTGGACATTGCCAAACATTACTCCACATTGACCACAGTTGTAATAGTTGGTGTGTGTGATTCTCTTCATTGGTTCATACTAGGCTATCTGCCCTAGGGCATTTATAATCCTAGCCAGAGTGTGTTTGGCTTTCAACACACATTTTAAGTGGAGTTTGCCATGACATTTTTCAAGTTTAGTATACTGTGCCTCTGTCTAACAGTGACATAGAAGTGATACCCAGAGTAAACCTACAATCTCCCATCCACTCATCCAGATTCCTCTTAAAGAGAATCAATGAGGGACTCTGGCTAACCTGGAGTGGGAGTTTACTCGAAAGTGGAGGGAGCCTCTGGGTTATGAATCTGTCCCTCCAGCATGTCCTATTTATTTCAGTCCTGAGATTCAGGTCTCTTGAGCGCGTAGCTTGATGGGATTCTGATTTTCCAAGGTGCAGCATGTCCATTGATTCCAGGTTGGACATGGCTTTATACATCAGGCACAGATCATCTCTGCATAGGCGGTATGCCACTGAGTGGAGCTGCAGTTTCTTTAACCGGGCAGCAAATGGCATGTGTTTGAGCCCTTTGATCCTCCTGGTGAGGTACTTTTGTGATCTTTCCACCTGCTTAAGGTGTCTGATAAGGTACATCCCACAAGGGGCATTGTACTCAATTATGGGCCTGATAAGGGATGAGTAAAGAGGCACAATGACCTCCCCTGATCTAGATGTGAATACCTTCATGATTAGGTGGGCTATATGAAATGTTTTTCTAAACACTTTGGCCACGTGGTTGTCAAATGAGAGATTGCTATCAACTTGGGTCCCCAGGTCCCTTATCACTTCTTCCATACTTAATGGGTTACCACCTATGTGGTAATTTGTGGGCACTTAGTTTTTGCCAAAGGGGATGACTATACACTTTTTTGAGTTTAGCTTGAGGACATGGTTCTGGTACCAGTTGTCTGTCTCTATGATGCCCTTTTGTAGGATGCTTGTGTCAGCTGGAGGGTCGATTATGGCACCCAGTTTGCAGTCATCTGAAAAATTGTTCAGCCACAGTCCTTCTGTGTTGGCCTGTACCTCCGAGAAATATATACCAAACAGGGGAGGTCCCAGGACTGAGCCTTGTGGGATGCCACTTGTAGCTGGTTTATGGTCTGACATGGCTCCAGCATTTCTGACCATGTGGGTTCTGTCCTTGAGCCAGTTTGCAACCCATCTAGTGACATAGGGGTTTATATTGAAGCTGGTGAGCTTATCTATAATGACCAAGTGGGGTATTGTATGGAAGGCTTTTGAGAGGTCCAGGTAGGCTGTGTGGAGCACCTTCCCATCGTCAATGGCCTTGGTGACTGTTTCAAATGACTCAACCAGATTTAAGAGACAGGATATGCCCTTAACAAAGCCCAACTGGGTAGGATCCAGTGTCTGTAGGTCCCCAATATCTTTATTTCTGAGGTCCATGATGATCCTTTCCATAGCTTTGCAGAACAAGGTAGACAGGCTTCTGAGGCAATAGTTTGCAGTATCCATTGAGGCACCACCTTTGTGGAGAGGGACCACTGTTGCTGTACACTGCTCTTTGGGTACATATCCTGTGGTAAGGCTGAGATTGAACAGTGGTTTTATGTTTGTGTTCAATTCTTCTTGGGGTTCATGTTGGATACAGCCCAGGACAACATCTGATCCCATTTATGCTGTGTGTTTTGCTTTGGAGAGGCTGGCTGTTACCTGAGCATCTGAGATGTCAGGGGGCCGGCACTCTGCTGGGATAGATATTTGTCCTTTTGGTGGGGAGGGGGGGTTTGCACTGAACCTGTCAGCTTGGATGTTGGCAATGTCTATGGGTTTGGTGTATTGTTTGTCATTTTAGACTAATTCTGAGCATATCTGGGAATTCCCACCCAGGTTCCTACCATAACTAAAGAAAGCCTTGTGATTATCCTTAGTGTCTTGTACAATTTGTATCTCAAAGATGGCCTTAGATGATTTTATGTGTGGCCATAGTTTTTCAATAATACTGATCAGAGATGCCTTCCCTTTTTGGGATTTTGCTCTATCATATAGTAGCTTCCTCCTAGATTTGTATATTTTTTTATGGCTGGGGTCCACCAGACAGGATGCCTGCCTTTGCAGGATTGGATCTTGGTTTTATTTGGGATTGCATGATCCATGCATTCCTGAAGGTGTTCATAGAATGCGTTTATAAAGAGTTCTGAGGTCTGGGCCATATTTTCCACAGGCACAGGGGTTGTGAAGGATTCCACCTCGGTTTTGAGGAGTGTGACATTTGCTTTAGTGAAATTTTTCACTGTGGTTTTCTGGCCATGGGCTGGGGTCGGGATTTGAATATCCAGTGAGATTACTCTATGGTCTGATCTTACCAGTGAGGGATACACTTCTGGTCTTGGGCATAGAGTCCCCATGTTGGTGATGATCAGGTCCAGTATGTTTTCCCCTCTTGTGGGAGTGGTAGCAAGTTATTCCATAGCATTTGAGTTTATAACTTCTAGGAACCTTTGGGCTAGGGTGTTGCAGCTAGGGTAATGTTCCCAGTCTATGTTTGGGTAGTTGAAGTCGCCCAATATAATGGTGTTTGGGAAGACCTTCATATTTTCATGTGTTCTCCAGTCAGCCAAGTGTGGTTCCTGGGTTTAGGAGGGTGGTCTGTAGCAGGCTATGAACTGGAAGGCAGTTTTACCCACTGTTAGTTGCACATGGATAGTCTCTGATGCTTCATGCTGTGCCACCAACCTGGGGGTGTGGGTATCTTTGACAAATATTGATACTCACCCTCCTTTTGTAGTTTGTTCCATGTTTTGTGGCTGTAAAGCATGGTATGAGGTGTAACCTGTTAGTGCTAGGGTGCTCTTGGGAGCCTTGAACCAGGTTTCTGTTACTGCACAGATATCAACATTTTCCATGCTGAGGAGAGTTTGGAGTGCATGCATCTTGCAGTTTAGACTTCTGGCATTGAGTAGCATTACTTCTAGTTTCTTATCCCTTGTGATACCTATGGAGGTGGGTTTGTCTTTTGAGCCTTACCTAAAAAAGGCACTATGGGAGTGACAAGAGCCTTTGGCAATATCCAAAAGGCCACAGGTGACAGGTGAAAGCCATCCCTAGCGAAGCATCATGTCTTGTCAAGCATGTCATCCCAGGCTGACAGGCATTGGATCCCCTTTCACTGACACCAATACTTAAGCCAATTGTTGTAATTGATCATCTTGTCTTCATATTGTGGCATCATGTTTGGTGAGGGTAGGATGATACTCAAGGTCATCAAGTTTGCATATGCTACATCGTGGTAAATGCTGTTTAGCACTACCTTACATTGCTTAACACATGGCAATCATGCCTCAGTTGGTGCTGCAGGGCTGCCTATATTGGATGCACATACTACACTCCCTGCACATGTTTGAAAGCAGGTTGTGTCAACTTAGGTATCTCTTTCACTATATGTGGGAGTCAGAGAGAGGTATCATTTCCAGGGCTCCTACTGAGCCAGTGTATGTGCTATGCATTGCCTTTTTGCCAAGGCCAAGGCATACTGGGCACGCCTCCTTCTGCCTACTGGGGCAGGCTCAGATTGTTCCTCCTCTGAGTCATGCTCTACCTGTGATGGCCTTGGCAATGGTGGGGGGCTGTTTGGCCTAGGTCTATGCTGGTCCTGCTGCAGCTGTTTTTGCAGGATCATATTATGTAGCATACCACATATCATGACAATTTGGGTACATGTAGTTGGTGAGTATTGCAAGGCTCCACCAGATGTGTCCAGGCACTGAAACCGTGACTTGAGCAACCCAAACACATGCTCAATTACATTTTGTGTTTGTGCATGTGCCTCATTATGGCGTTCCTGTTCAGGTGTGTGTGCGTTTCTGATGGGTGTCATCAGCCACGGCTCCAGTGCATAGCCAGCATCCCCCCACTAAGTGACCATGTGGGATGTCCCCACTGGCAAATGTCTGGTACAGCTGCGTCAGATGCCAGATATGGGAATCATGGTAGCTTCCAGTGCAGCCAGCACACACATTCATTATTATGCCCTGGGCATCACACACGACCTTGCAGTTGATGGAGGGGAAGCCCTTGCAGTTAATGTAGGCCCTACCCTGCTCACCGGCTGGTGCTTTGATGCGTATATGCGTGCAGTCTATTGCACCCACTACCTCAGGGTAGTCTGCTATTTGCTGGAAGAGGTGCATATTGCTGGCCAATATCTCATTGGAATTGGGGAAATATACATGAACACCGACATGTGCTGACATGGCATCCAGGAACTGGTGCAGTACCCTGGATGCTGATGCCTGTGATATCCCCATCATATCACCAGTTGGTCTCTGGAAGGTACCTGTTGCTAGTATTCTTAGGCCAACACATACCTTGGTTTCCACTGGGATGGGTTCCCCTCTGTTGGTCCTGTGTGTGTGGCGTGGCCTGCACAGCTCAACAATTTGCTGCAGGAGGTCTCTGTCCACTCTATAGCGCTCCACTATCTCCAGCTCATGTAACCCCTGGTAAGTGACCCTGGGCCTGTACACTCTTCTCCGTCTCCTCACTGTGGGTTGTCCGGCAGCATTTGCATTGTCACCACCATCAGCATGTTGCATATGTCGCCTTATAACAGCAATGGCAGCCCCTAGCATTTTTTGTCTGAGTGAAGCTTTTTCAGTTTTCACTTCTAGTAGCTTACTCCAGTGTTGCGTGTCTCTTGAGAGAAACAAACTGCACTGTTGTTTGCAGAGTTTTAAGTGCTGGGCTGGGCTAGTGTTCTGCCTGTGTAATTGCCTGATTCTGATTGTTTTCACCTGCTAGCTGTACTAGTATTCCCTGGTAGCTTCCTACTATTTGTTGTGCTTCCTTTTTCCTTTCTGTTTCCTCGGGGGGGGGGGGGTGACACGCATACAAGTGCAAACACACTCACAGCATCTCACACGAGCGCACACATGCTTACACAGACTAAAACTTGCTTATTTGGGTTAAAACGCGTGCACACCAGTGCAAACACGCTTACAGGTCTTTAAACAGCCTTAGACATGCTTACTCCGGCTTAAACACGCACACTCTCATGCTTTCACGTGCACACTCTGTCTTACTTGGATTTATAGGCATGCACACGCGCGCATACCCACTCAGCAAGAAACTTTGGTGTTATCCACAGTATATACCTTCCATTTCTTGGCTTTCCCTGGCCTACCTGTTGATATACCTCTTTCCATGATGTCTAACTGACAGCTGACACATGCCACTCTGCTCCTATGAGCTTCACTACTTTCATACATACCCCCCTTGTGATGTCACCTATCTCCTACTCTGTTACTCCCCATATCCTACTCCTGCACTCCACTGACTGTGCTCATTTGCTATGTAAAAGTGCGATTCACTATCCTAACACTCATTTACATAGGATTGCCTACTAATGCTTGGTTACATGTCTTAGACTAGGCTTTTCCCCTTAGCAACCCCTACTCAGTGGCCGTGTTGTCTTCAGCCTGCTATTCCCTTACATTGTAATTTAACAGTTACTTGTGTGTCCAGTGTTTTTGGAACATTAAATGTTTTACTTTCATCAGCAGTCTCGGTCTGGACCCTTATTTGGTTCTCTACAGCGAACATTTTTGTGTGGCTTTGGTGTCCTTTTTGTTCGCTTTCCATCTCCGAGGTTTGGTTATAATTTAACAGTTTTCATAGATTCCACGTTTGTGGCTTTTATTTTCTTATTTTATGATTTTTTTTAGCGAACCCCATTTGCTTGGCGCTGCGCTACACTTAAACATCGTAAATCACTGAAAAAAAAATATTTTTATTTTAATTTTGCATCTGGGAACTTTTTCAATGGCCATATATTTGGCCATTGGCATGCTTCCTCAACCATATGCAACCTTTATTTGGAGCTGACAAGGCTCCATTGTGCTATTTGTAGAACGGTACTCAGTTGTCAACTGAGTGCATTTCTGCAGCTAACACAGCTCCTACTCGGACAGGTTTATGGTTCCTGGATCGCAAATTTACCTCATTTGCATGCCTTTTGGCTGCAAGTGAGGTAATTTGCATATCCCAGCCCTGTCCATGTAGGAGACGTTTTAGGAGCTCTCTTACATGCCCCTACAAGCTTTTCCTGGATCGCTCGTCGAACATGATGTCTGCATGGAGTCTTACTCTACTCGTACGCTCTGTGCAAGCCATTGTGAATCTGGCCCATTGTCTTTTAAGCACACATACTTTGTTAAACCTTGTGCAACTCAACTACTCTTTTGTTTAAATTAAGTGCAGTAAACCCTTTTCTGGACTGGTAGGCTACTCTGTTCACTGTTGATTCATCATCTGCTTGAAAACAGAAATAACTAATTAATCAAGATAGTACACTCATCACAGCAGAAAGCAGGTATACCTATACTTTCAGGTCTACTATAAAATGACTCATCAAAAAATAAGAGTTTACTGTAATATGGAGGCTGTCTCTCCCTAATTTATTCTTCCCATTGGTGGAAAAGGTCTAGGTGTACCATATCTTTGAAGATCACTATATTTACACTGGCACTTCTCACCAGAATGAATGACACCTGTAGCATTACTCACTAACCTAGTAAGTGAGGATAAGCATCCAATTTATATGTGGAGACTTCATAGTTGTCACCTAGCAAGCATTGCCTGCACCACATGTAGAACAGGTGCAAAAGGATTTTTGTCTCCTGGTTGCACAACGAGAGAGCCTTGCCAGACTCACATGCTGCTGAGGTCATGCCTAGTCAACAGGTCAAGTCCAGAAGTAAAAGTGATGGCTAGGAGGAAACATTGTATGTTACAGACACAACATGATGTGCATTGTCAGGTAACACAGCAGCACAATGTCCATCCACTGCAGTGTGATGCACATAGTCAGCGGCACAGGGGAGGGCAACAGCTGTGCATCTAGACTCTGCAGGATTATACAATTATGTGCCCTGCACATCTGAGCATGGCCATGATGGACAAATGTTTAGCATGATAGCCCAATAGAAATGATTAGTAGCACAGCTGGTATTCACAGCTGTGTGCCACTTGATTGATTACTGTGCTCTTGAATGAGATGGACTGGGCCTCATAACACAGAATAAGAATTACAACTTATTGCATTAATGGTGCATTTCAGAAATAATAGAAAGATACAAAACACAGTTGCCATTATGTGAGAGGCTATGCTACAATGATTAATAGATTACAGAAAGAAGAAGATAATTGAGTGTATTAACATATGAGGAAAATTCAGCAGACAGGCGTTCTCGTTATGGATATCACATGGCAGATTCAGATCCAGAGTGAATGGCTGCTACACACAGTTCTCACACAGTAGAGACTGTGTGTACTAAGACTGCAGTAACCCTGACAGGGTATGACAAGACATGTTGTCTGGGTGTCAAAACAGGAAAAGGCATAGAGAACAGGTAGAACAGATTGCAATCCAGAGGGAGGGGGGTGCAACTAGCAAGGATCAAGAGAAAGGATAGAAGAGCTTTCATTCCTGGGGGCACATACATTATTGACTAACTATACAATCCTGAAGGATCATCATATGTGACACAGGCAACAGGCAGGACAGCTTACTTTTCTGTTGGAGGAAGATGCAATTAAAAAACAAGGAGGCTTCGGTGCAATGCCGTACAGACTGTGGGGTAGCCTAGTAATGATTCTTGGTCTGAAGTACACTGGATATACACTATACATTAGGCTCTAGTGAAATGAACAGTGTATGTGAATAATGAGCAACAGCTACTACACTATAGCACACTATCACAGCACTTATGTCATAGCATTTTGTTCAAGGTTATACTCACCATGGGGGTAGAGGCACTGAGATGGCAGATGTTGCTTGACATGGAAGTCTTTCATGCATTCACACAATCTGATCATATGTGTACCCTCAGGTATACCAGAGCTGTCAAGGTGCCATACAAACAGCAATGCATGGAAAAATTCACCCCACAAGGACTGAAGTTCAGCCGCAGGCTCTATGCACCCATGGAGACTCCTGGATAAGGATACAGAGGACAAGGCCTTCTGAGACCAGGTGTGGTAACCTGTGGGTTAACATGACCAGTGAGTGCTACATGTGCATCACAGGGCCATCACCATGATCCTCCATGCCAAGAACATCACATTAGTAGTACTATACCACCTAGTACTTACCTATGACCCTATAAGAATAGGAACCAAGACATAGTGAAGAACAAGTCAGCCACAAGGATTGCATTCTCAGAAATATCTCAAGCTTGCAGACTCTGAGAAGTTCCTTAGAGCCCTCACTGTAGGTGTTGACAGGACACTTATTTCAGATTGAGAGGGAATGTGGGAGTTGAGCTGGTTAGGTGTCTGTTGAGGATGCCCCACTTGAGTAGTGACAAATGACTTTACAATAGGACATCACCTAGCATACCAGTCAGGTATGCTCACACATGCTGATCTTATTAATGACACCCACGAACATCAGGGCTGCAACCATGAACTCCTGCAGCACAAGTCATGATTGCTCAAATGTCTGTGGAAGGGATGCGCCAGTTGAGTTGTGTGGCATGTCATTCCAAAAGGATATTGCCTAGGACCTCCACACAATTTATTCATACATACTATACCACATTTCTGTCAACAAGGATCATCATGCCTTGCAATGGAGACAACCTGCCCAACGTACATATGGAATCATAGGCTGTGTATATCCTTGGGATGCAGCAGTCAGTCTGATGCATGGTGGTGGTGGTGAGACATATATGTACTGGCTTACATAATAAAATGCTAACTGTATGAATTTATAGATTGCACAGAGATAGCATATAGCACTACATGTCTGCACATGCCTATTGTTAGCAGATCAGTCTGAAGCTGATAATGATGAAATTCCTTACATGACACAGTGTGAGAACACAGTCGTACTGTCAGCAGTTCCAAGAGTGGAGGGAGCATTCCTCTTCCTCACAGATGAGCGGACAGTGGAAAACCAGGATGGACCTCCCATGTCACCTGGGTTTAGTTCAGGATGTCAAATTCATACAAGTCCCACACATGATACACATGTATCATTATACCACTCAGCTCTCCAGAAATTTGCTGAATGCCTCTGATTTTACCCCATATTTCTGCCCTGCTTCTTTCCAAATTTTTGATTTTCTGAGGATTAGACTCACTAAATAATGCTACAAGTTACAGTCTCATACATCTCATTATTCAGAAAATGCACAGTGATGCAAAATGTGTTATTATATTAACTTTTTATATGAATTAGAATAATATTTAGAATGCAGGCAAAACCACCATATATGGCAGCTATTAGTGCACCTCTGTGGCTGCTTGCAACTGGCCATCATAGCCAAGGTGGGAGGGGGGGGGAGTTGTTCACCGGAAGTATGCATGGCCACTTTGCAGATATAGCTAGATCCACTATGGTCTCCATCTCTGTCAGCAGATGGACATGTTGATATGGGTAGCACAAATCTGGCACCACTGTGGCCTCTGCCACTGGCTCTGGATAGCCAGGTGGGTTTTGCAAGATTCATTTGTCTTGACCATGGCCTCTACCCTAGCTGTGGCTGATCATAGGACCTTTCCTGATATTCATCTGGCCCCACTGTGGCCTCCACCTCTGTCTGTGTATAGCCACATGAATATGTTTGACATTTGTTTATCTCTAATGTTGGCATATTCCACTGAGCATACTACTCATAGTTCTGCAGTTCTATAGCAGCCCACTGTCTAGTAGATGTCTCTTAACTGACACATAAAATGTCTAAATGTAGTGCAGTGCAGCTTTAGCTATCCAGCTGCCAGTGCAACACAGTAAAGGCCACACAGACATTCCTGTGCCCTAAATCAAAATGCAAATTCTCCTCTGGACTTCAGGCCTCAGAATCTGACCCCGCAGGGACACAAGGTGCATACAGATAGTGTCCCACTGTTGAATGCTACACAACACCACAACCAACAGCTGTGTCTTTGTGTGTGTACGTGCATACATGTGCGCATGTGTGTGTGTGTGTGTGTGTGTGTGTGTGTGTGTGTGTGTGTGTGTGTGTGTGTGTGCGTGTGTGTGTTTGTGTGTTTATCTTAGGTATCATCGAAAACCCATCCTCCTGTGTAAGCATTGCTATCGTATGCCACAGCTGATCCCCAGATGTACAATCAATAAATGCTGTGCCCCGCCTGCTCCTCTTGCTAATATGGACATGATAATGTCTGATGCATAGAGTGTTCAGTCAGTGTACTGCAATCCATAACCTAGTTATTTAAATGCATACATCCCTTTTATTCTGCATTTGTGTGATATGGCTAGACACCACCTTCTTTTTTCAAATAACCTTATTAACTCATAGCACAAGAAAACCAATAATTCTGAACAAAATTGATATCTTACTACATAAAAAACAAACATGTAGCATTCTGGGTTTCAAGGATTCAGAACTTGTAGACATTTATCCATTGATTAAATAGACTCTTTGGAGAAAAAAATAATACAGTTTGCAATATCATTAAGCATCTATCTATCTGTGTTGTGCACAGTCTAGCTATTACTAGTCTCTAGTCCCATTCTACACCCATGTTTTGGATCAATCTTTGTTGTGCACAATCTAGCTATTACTAGTCTCTAGTCCCATTCTACACCCATGTTTTGGATCAATCTATCTGTGTTGTGCACAATCTAGCTATTACTAGTCTCTAGTCCCATTCTACACCCATGTTTTGCATCAATATATCTGTGTTGTGCACAATCTGGCTATTACTTGTCTCTGGTCCCATTCTACACCCATGTTCTTCTAGCACCATCTCTTTTGACAATTTATACTTCCTCTCCAGTGCCTTCTCCACTCAGCCAGTTTTGTGACTTCTGTTCCTATCATTCATGCTAGTAAGTGCTCTCATATTCCTCTCCTCCAACAGACAATTCACTTTGCCCATTTATTTCTGTTGGTAATTTTAGCCTTACCACAGAGGATTCTTCCTTTCTACTTTTCAGTTTCAAGTGTCATTTCTGCAACATCATCCAGTCTTGGTGTTCTACCCTGCTTCTATAGATGAGTAACAGATTTTAACAACAATCATCAATAATGTAAGTAATATCTGAAGGGCTTCTGGAATGTTCACTATGTAATCATATCCCAACAAAACCAGCATTGGTGTCAGTATTATTTCGTGCAAGAAGATCCTCTCAAGCAGTTACTGTATCTGTCCCGTAAGTTCCATCAGGTCACAATAGTCCTAAAACATATGTTCCCAGGAGCCTTCCTCACTCCTCCTATATCTCTAACTGAGAGAACAAATAACGTAACATGATTGGACTGCAAAATATCTGTGGAGGCATTTCCAGGCAAACTTTATGAATCTTGTAATATTCAAAGCATACATTGACAGCCTACAAATTTTGGTCCATGCCTCTCTCATATTTTTTGTCTCCAGTTTCCAAGCTAATGCATCCTTAATCACAGTCATTGCCTCCAAGTTGAATTTTATAAGGTTTCGGCTATCAAGCTTATAAATTTCTCCCCCACAGAAAGTTTAACTCTAGCCTGCTACAGAAAGTACACTAGCTTAGGGTGAGGCAAGATATCTAATCTAAATGTCTTTAGATTTCCTGCAGTCTTAAGTAGTCCTAAATATTCTAACATTCTTGAGTTTTTCAAAGCAAACTTTAGCTGAGCCTGCTCCCAAACCATCCATGCCTCTCCTGATCTACTCAAAATATACTACACCAGTCCACTTCGCCTAACAATGGGAATATAATTATATGCAAGCAAAAATGTATTTCACTTCAAGAAATAATTGTATACACACATATATATATATATATATATATATATATATATATATATTTATTTAAATACAGTTCTTCTCTTCATGATTACTACCTTTCAATGAATAATAGAATATAATAAACTTCACATGATGCAATAAAAGCAGATTAAATAAAATAGTTTTCAGACATAAACACAGCTACACCAGGCAGAGATATCTGATATTAGAATCTGATATAATTAGAGTCATAATCAACCATCTGTTGCACACTATAATGGAAATAACTTATAAGTACAAAGGAAATACTACAAAAACATTGCCTGTTGAAGGATTAGGATCACTCTCACTGCCCTACATAACCTTTTTTGGTATGGAAATAGTAAAAGAGTAATTTTCATTCCCCCAAGCAGGTTGTTCATGCAGTGATTCGTACTAAAATAATGAGCACGATGTTGCAAAAGGAAGAGTCACTTAATGGGATTTGAAAGGATTTCTCATATGAATTTGGTTAACGGAAGTGTTGACAGTGTAATACATTAGTGAGGTAAGGGTTAGTATCAGTGACTAAGACATAAGCAGAGTTATGAGGAGAAGAGATTAGATGTTAAAGAGCCCAGCTGCACATTATGGCACAAGAAAAGAAAGGAACTGTATTTTCCAGAAGGACTGAAACTGTTATAGCTAAAGGGGCGCAGAATAATTGCAAAGGAAGACAGGTAATCAGTGGGTGTATGTATATGGATCAAAGAAAGGGTGGGCAGGATTAGTCTTTGTTGAAATCAATTCACTGTAAGTGAGAGGAAAAAGAGCTAGAGACTGAATGGATGAGCAAAACAAGAGAGCAGAAGAATTTAATAGTAAAGGAGAGGGAAATCTTAGTATATTACTGTTCCACTGAATATTGAAGGACAGGTAGCAAAGCCAAACATTAGAAAATCCAAATAAAATGAACCTTGAGATCTGAAAGCTAATTAGATGATTCTATAAAAAATAAGGAAAGTCCCCTACAAATGCCTTTGCTGTCATGACTGTACAGAAAATTATTATTTTCTTGTAAATTAATTAATTGTACGTTTTATAAGTTAATTAATTAAGTATGATCATTGTAAAATTATCATTGTAAAATGTAGTTAATTAACTATTATGCATATTAATACCAAAAACAAGTATAGACCAGCAAACTTAACACTTTTGTAATTTATTCCTTTGATTACTCATTTAATCTGGCCCAGGACAGCTGGTGAGTCAGAGCCTGTCCAAACACTCAATATATGTAAGGCAGTGAACCTTAAACCTATCAGAAGATGGATGAATATACATACTCAACTTGCATGTATACATGCACACCTACAAGATGGACGGACATACATACTCACTCAACTGTATGTATACATGCACACATACAAGATGGACGGGCATATTTACTCACTCAACTTGCATGTATACATGCACACCTACAAAATGGATAGACATACATTCTCACTCAGTTTGTATGTATACATGTACACCTACCTACAAGCAGTTCAGAGAATCATCAATTCACCTACAACATGCATTTGTGATGCAGGAGGACATAGCACCCACAGAAAACCCATACTCTCTCTCTCTCTCTCACTCTCTTTTGGCTTTTCCCCATATGGCTGTGGTGGTTCAGCGGTTAGTGTTGTCGCCTCACAGCAAGAGGCTCTCTGGTTCATTCTTTGGCTGGGATGTCTTCTGTGTGGAGTCTGCATCTCCTCCCTGTGGTCATGTGGGTTATCCCCAAAGACATGCTGCAAGTGGATTGGACATGCTAAAATTGACCCTAGGCATGAGTGCATGCATGTGTGTGCCTTCTGTGGAAGGTTGGGCACCAGGCTGGCAACTCGACACCGTAAAACTCCACTGCCAATCATGAGTGGACAAGATGATCCATTGTGGCGACCCCCCCCCCCCAGAAAACCCATACAAACACTGAAAATATATGCAAATTCCACACAAAGAAACCAAACTGGATAACAAAGCACTGTTAGACTGCAATGCTAATTACTGTCCCACTGCAATACATACAGTTTCATAATGTTCCCCTCATAAAAAAAAAAGTGGAAGTAGGACTTCTCACAAGCTGTCATAAAAGATCTATACATTTATATGCTGTTAAAAAGAAAGATAAAAAGAATACTTTATGCAAACACTGCTTGATGTGTTGAAAATGTATGCTTTTTATCTCAGTCATGTCACAATTGGAGATGTGATTTGAACAGCTATGAGATGCCATATGAACTCCTTCTGAATGTAGGTATTAGTTCTGTGTGAATTCATACCAAACATTTGGGTGGTCTCTTGAGCACCTGCTATCCTAATTATAGGTAGTGTATACAGATTGCTGCACTCTGCACCCCTACAGTAAACAAAAAACACCTCAAACATCCAGCATGCTGTGTTTATTTAGCAAACCCCATGATGAACTTCTGTATACCCTACTGTGAGTCCTTGTCTGTTCCTGGAGGACATTAGCCTTTACAATGTGCTGTAAAACTACACAGTCTAGCTGCTTGTCTGATATAGAGCGATGAAGCTCTGACTATAACTCAGATGATGCATGATCGACTAGCAGTTAATGCACTGGAGGAGCTGGATTCAGAATGTGGCAGTGAAAAGCTGATGTCAGCCTACTATTTATGGGGAGGGACAAAGTGCAGTTCAGCACTATGGGTCAAGGATGTGAGGATGGCTGTGGCAAACAGTCTCTGTGTCACATTTCATGAACCATGCACAGACATAGGTTCATAGGTGTGTCCTAGGCTAATGGCCCTGGAATTTTTATAAGCCTAGCCCATAGGATTACCCTGGCATTGTGCCACCCGACCTTAGTTCCTAGTGCCTCTGTCAAGTAGAGCCACTGCAGTGATCCATGGGGTGAACTTTCTTTTTCTCATCCACTCATCAAGATTTCTCTTTAAGAGGGCCAGTGAGATGCTCTGCTTGACATGTATGGGAAGTCTATTGCATAGCATGGGCAGTCTCTGGGTTATGAACCTGTCCCTCCAGCATGTTCCATTGATTGTGGTAATGAGGTTGAAGTCTCTGGAGTGTGTGGTGGGGAGGGATTTCTATAGATGTAGCACTTCTAACAGAGCTGGGTCAGACATGGCTTTGTAAGTCAAGCAGAGATCGCCTCTAAGTAGGCAATATGAGACAGAGAATAGTTGGAGTTTTTTGAGTCTGCCCATATAGCATAAATGTTTAAGGCCTAGGATCCTCTTTGTGAGGTACTTTTGTGGCCTCTTCAGTTGTTGCAGGTGTTTAGTGTGGTACATGCCAAATGGGGCATTGTACTCAATGATTGGCCCAATGAGGGAAGAGTAGAGGGAGACAATGACCTCTTTCTTCTTGGATGAAAAACCCTTAGTAATGAGATGTGCCACATAGAAGGACTTTCTGACCACAGTGGCAATGTGGTGGTCAAAAGAGAGGTTGCTGTCAACTTGTGTTCCCAGATTTCTTATAACGCCTTCTGTGTTCGGTGGACTACCATTGATGTGGTAATTCATGGGAACCGGGTTTTTCCCCAAGGGGATGATGACACATTTTTTGGCATTGAGCTTAAGGCCATAGTTCTGACACCAGTTGTTGGTCTCAGTGAGGCCTTTCTGTAGGATGTCAACATTACTTGGGGAGTTAATAATAGCTCCCACTTGCAATCGTCTGTGAACTTTGTTATCCAGAGTCCCCTCATGTTGCCCTGGACTTCAAAGAAGTAGATATCAGACAGGACAGGACCCAGGACCGAACCCTGTGAGACTCCACTCATGACTGGTCGGCAATCTGACTTGGAGTCAGCTACTTTCACACTGTGGGGCCTACCTGTGAGCCAGTTTGCAACCCACCTAGTGATACAGAGGTCGATGCCTAGCTTAGTGAGGTTGTCTATTATTCCTGAGTGGGAAATGGTATCGAAGGTCTTGGCCAGATCATGGTAGGCTGTATGAACCACCTTGCTTTCATCCACAGCTCTGGTGAATGACTCAAAGAAGTTGACCAAGTTGAGCAGGCATGATCTACGCTTCACAAAAACAAACTGTGTGGGATCCAGATTTTGGAGATTCCCTATATCCTTGTTTATAAGATCCATGATGATGTGTTCCATAGCTTTGCATATCAGACTCATCAGTCTAATGGGGCGATAGTTCCTAGGGTCTGTAGTCACTCCTCCTTTGTGGAGAGGGATGACTGTAGCAGTGTGCCATTCGGTAGGGGCAAAGCCTGAAGTGAGGCTGTGATTGAACAGGACACAAAGATTTGGCGCCAGTTCAGTCTGTAGTTCATGTAGAACACAGCCAGGGATACTGCAGGTCCCATAGAAGCTGTATTCTTCACCTTGGACAGTGCTGTTTTAACCTGTGCAGCAGTAATACTGGATGCCTCGCAATCTACTGGTATTGTGGCTGGTGTTTTTTTGCGGGGGAGGGGTGAAGTTGGCACTGAATCTGTTAGCCAATATATTGGCAATATCTGTTGGCTCAATATAGGTGGTACCTTTGTGCAGTAGCTCATAGCAAATCTGGGTATTGTCGTGGAGGTTCTTCAAATAACTATAGAAGGCCTTGTGGTTGTCTTAACTATCTGCTGCAATTCTGTTTTCATAGCTAGCTTTACAGGATTTGATGAGAGATTTTAACTTTTTGTTGAGGCTGATAAGGGAATTTTTTCCAGTCTTGGGACTTTTCCTTATTCCGCACCAGTTTCCTCCTTCTGTTGTAGAGCTTGTTTATGGCAGGGGACCACCAGATTGGCTTCCTTTTTTGGGGGGAGAGCATCTTGGTTCTATTGGGTATGGCAAGATCCATGCATTTGTGTATGTGTTCATACAGTGCATTGGTGTATGATTTGGCAGCCATGCAACTATTCTCCATTTGCATGGGTGCTATGAAGTTAGCTACCTCTGTTTTTAGGATCTCAAAGTTAGCTTTGGAGAAGTTTTTCATGGTGGTTACCTATGCGGGGGGGGGGGGGTGAAGATTTCCAAGGTGATTAGTTTTTGGTTATATCTAACCAGGGTGGAGTTGACTATTGGTGTAGAGCAATGGTCACCCATGTAAGTAATGACCAGGTCAAGGATGTTGATACCTCTAGTGGGGTAAGAACGAGCTGGTCCATGGCATTGGAATTAATGAATTCCAGGAAATGTTGTGCAACTTTATTGGTACATGAGTAGTTTTTTCCCAATTAATGGAGGGGTAGTTGAAGTCACCCGGTATGAAGGTCTATATCAGAACACCAAACATTCAAAATTTCGAGTGTTCTAATATCGACCCGTTTTCAGCGAACACTGAAGATATCGAAGAAACAGAAAAACTAATTTTTTCCTAGGGAAAAAATTTGGTTGTCCTTTTCTGTTGCTTCAGTATTTTCAGCGCTGTGGTGGAAAGTTACGGGTCAGGTTCAGGTAAGTGTGCGATTGTGTGGACGTGAGGGTTATGGCGGGTTAGGTGAGTTAGGGTTAGGGCGTGGGTCAGCTAAGTGTGCGATTGTGTGGACGTGAGAGGTAGGGCGGGGTAGGTGAGTTTGGGTTAGGACACGAGTGGGGTGACTGTGCAATAGTAACGGACCTTAGGGTTAGGGTTTGAGTTAAGGTAAGTGGATAGTTAGTGGTGTATGTATAGTTTAGTGTAGGGTTAGGTGTAAGAGTTTAGGTGTATGTGTGTGGATTGCTGTTTGTTTGGTGTGCTTGTGTTGTATGTATGTGTTTTGGAAGAGCAAATTTTTTCCCTAGGAAAACATTTGCTGTTCTGAATGTTCGATGTTTTGAATTTTTGATTCATAGGTTTTGATATTAGAACAAGCGACATTTTGAATGTTCGGTGTTGTAATATAGACCCCAGTATGAGTGTGCTAGTTTGGACCCTAATAGACACCCGGGTGCTTAGGAACATGGAGTGTGAGTCTTGGGACATGCTTGGGGACCTATAGCAGGCTACGACCTGAATTGCTGTCTTACCCAATGCTAGCTGCACCTAAAGTATCTCAAATGCGTTATGTTGGGCAACCATTTTGGAGGTGTGTGCATCCTTTATGAATATGGAAACAACACTGCCTTTGGAGCTTTGGTCCAAGTTCTGGCGCCGAAAGGTGTGGAATGAGTTATAACCTGGTAGTGCAGGGGTGCTTTGTGCTACCTTGTCTCTATTATGGCACAAATGTCGATGTTCTCCATTTTAAGGAGTGCATCGAGTGAGTGCATTTTGAGATTTAGACTTCTAGCATTGAGCAGCATGACCCTCAGATTGCATTTGTTTGCAGCTGTTATGGTGGTAATTTGGTCTTTGGAACACCGCCTACAAAAGGCACTATAGGGGTGGCAAGAACCTTGGCCAGAATCTGGAAGCCCAGGGGTGACAGATGCAGGCCATCTCTGGCAAAGCATCAAGATCTGTCAATCATGTCATCCTGGGCAGGCAGATACTGGATCCCCTTAAAATGACACCAGAAACTTAGCCAATTGTTGAAATCAATCATTTTCTGCTTGTACTGTGGTATCATTCTGGGTGATGGTAGAATGCTGCTCAGGGCTAGGGTCATACCCGCCTGGGCTACATAATCCAAGAGCTCCTCCATTTCTCTTTTCATGTAGTCCAGGGAGGCATGTCTCAGGTCATTTACACCCACATGTACAATGACAGAGTCATATTTGTACCTGTTGTTGATGGACCTGAGTGCATGCATTATGTGGCGGATCCTGGCACCTGACAGCCAGCTGACTGTTACTTTCTCCTTATTCAACCTAGTCAGTGGGACATCAGTGTACCACACTATCAAGTCACCTATGACTAGTGTGTTGGGCATGTTATTTTGTCTTAGGGGCTTTGGTTGAGTGGCACACTGTTTAGGAGAATTATGTGTCTTATGATTAGTGTAGTGTTGTGGTTGTTGAGTGTATTTCTACCTTGGAGGTCTCTGCTGTTTGGGTAGATTTTTATTGAGAGCCTCCATGAAGGTGGGTGTGCAGTTTGTGTTTTTATGTGAAGGCAGTGCTGGTGTGTGTTCTGGAGGGCTATGTGTTTCATGTGGTGTGGTGCAAGTGTTGACCTTCTCCTCTTGACCAGCTGTTCCAGACTTGGCTGGAGAGAGCGTGGCTTCCAATTTGGATATATAAATGCATCTCTCACAAGTCTGAGTGTTAGGAGGTAAGCAGAGAGGGTTGTCAGTGTACATGAGGCAGTTGCTACAATGCCTCAGGATGCCCAGGTTCACCAGGTTAATAGCAGAAAGCACATGAAACTGACCTTTAGACATGCCTGGAGGGGTGAACATTAATAATAAGTACTGGAGCTGTTTCCTTGTAGAACGTTTAGTGCTGGTAGCACTTTTGTGTGCTACAATAATTGCTACAAGAAGTCTGGTAAAGTGCTAGACTAATAAGCTAGTAAAGTGCAGAAAAGGAGAAAACTAGCAGATCCAAGGGAAAAATTGAAGAGCAGACTTTGGCACCACTCAGAAGCTTACAAACACTCCTGGATACAGCAGATCTGTATCTGGACTAGACTAGTTACAGGAAACGTGGGAAACAAGCACAAATGTGGGCTTTTAAACCAGAAAGTTGAAAGAGATGGAAAAACTGTCCAAACAGCCCCTAAACTACAATTTCTGGGCCAGAAACTACTCTTCTTGTGGTAGATAGGCTATCTAGTGCTTATCACTCCCACCGATAAGATAGATGGCTTTCCTCCAACACAGAAAGGCTTGGGGGGCTCAAAAGCTTACATACAGTCTTGGATACAGCAAATCTGTATCTGGACTAGACTAGTTACAGGAAAGGCAGGAAAAGTGCAAATGCAGGTTTTTAAACCAGAAAGTTGAAAGAGATGGATAAACTGCCCAAACGGCCAATAAACTACAATTCCTGGACCAGAAACCACTCCACTCCACTTATAGTAGATAAACTACCTAGAGCTTACCACTCCCACTGATAAGCTAGAAGACTTCCCTCTAACACAGAAAGGCTTGGGGGGGCTCAGAAGCTTATAAACAGTCCTGGATACAGCAAATCAGGACTAGACTAGCTACAGGAGGGGTGAAAAACAAGCACAAACATGGACTTTTAAACCAGAAGGTAGAAAGAGATGGAAAAACTGCCCAAATGGCCAATAAACTACAATTTCTGGGCCAGAAACCGCTCTTACTGTGGTAGATAGGACTTTAGTCCAGTAATCGTTTTGGTTAGGAATCTTTTGGGATCATTCTAATAGTATGATATGTTTCATGAGATGTATCCCAAAGATGGTGTTGTATGTCCTGATCAATGCAGAGTACAAGAGAGTGATAACTTGTTTTGATCTTAATGGTATTCCTTTAGGCAATTAGCTGGGCTAAATGAAATGATTTCCTATCAGCCATTGTCACATGATGGTCAAAAAAGAAGGTAACAATCCAAGCACTTAGGCCCCTGACTATGTTTTCATTTTTTAATGGTATACTGTATACAGATAGTATGATGAGTAGAGTGGTTGTCTAACAAACTTGATGATAGTACACTTTTTAGTATTTAGTTTGAGCCCATTTTTAGTACACCATGAGTTTACTATAGGGAGTTTATTCTGGAGAGTTTAGGTATCAGAAGATGACTTAATGACAACTCCTGATTTGCAGTCATTGCATTGTTAGCGATAAATCTTCACTCTCTGCTTAGAGATCTGCGAAGTAAATACCAAAAAGGGGAGAGCCCAGCACTGAGCCCTGAGGGACACTGCTGATCACTTTCATACTTCCTGATGAGGTAGTTGCAACTTGCACTCTGTGGGTTCTGTCTTTCAGACAGTTTGCTATTCATCTTATCACATTTGGGTCAAATTTTATTTAAAGTATATAGATTTTGTATACTGCCAGCAGAGGAAATGGTGTCAAAGACCTTGGCTGGGAAAAGGTACACTGAGTGCATTGCATTGTTGCCATCAACACCTCCCTTACTCTTTCAAATAAGTTTACCTGATTAAATAGACAGGATCTAGCCTTTAAAACCAAAATTGTTTAGGTGGTCAGTTCTAATAAGACCCTTGATATTGCAGTTTATGGGGTCAGTCATAATACTGTCCATGGTTTTGCTGATTGAGGTTTGTAAGGCTGATAGATATGTAAGTACCTGAGTTGGTACAGTTGTAAAGCCTCCCTTATGAAGAGGCATCATCACTGCAGTGTAACCCTAATCAGGGCCAAAAGCAGTAGATAAACTTAGGTTAACAGTTTAATGAGTGTGTCTGCAATGGCATGTTTAACACTGCAGATTAAATAGTCAAGTAGTATATTGTCAGGCCCTATGGAAGAAGCATTTTGTTTTTGGTTAGTACTTTCAGTAAATGATCTTTAGGAATAATTGAGGGAGTAAGGGTTTCCGATATTTTGGGATTTTAAATAGAAGACTTGGTGGTGAACTTGGAGCAAAATTTGTTTGCAAGGACACTAATAATGTCAATTGGATCAGAGTGAGAGGTGGCAATTGATACAATTTTAGAGCAATGTAGGGTAATGTTTAGTAGTTTTCTAACCTAGATAAAAAATGATTTATAATTCTGTTTGGCTTCAGTGGCCATCCTAACTTTATGACTTCTTTTAGGACCTGACATTGTTCTTCAGTTTTTTGTAATGCTGTTGATATTATCCTTTAGAAGACTGGCTTTGGATCTACTAGTTATTTTAAGTGCTTCTTTTGTGTGTTATATGGACTACTACATTGTTCTTTTTTTAATTTCTCATGATACTTTTTCTGTTAGGGATTACTAACTGCAATTTTTTCTAAATGGATACAGGATTCTTTAGTGAAGCTTGCTATTATATTAAGGTCAGGGGAGGTACAATCGTAAGTGAATTTTGACATTTTATCACAGAGTAGAAGTGAAAATTGGAGTTGGGCCAGAAAATGAAAAATATCCCTCATGGCTGCCTGAATGATGGTAATGCTAGAATTGGAAGCTGCACAAGTGATAGAGAAAGAATGGATTGTAGTGCCAGTGGCTAAGCAACAGGCAGGTGTGTAGCCTGAAAAAAAGAATACTAAAAAAAACGAAGTATTTAATAGTGATGTCCCACTTCTCTTACTCACTAGTAGTATGCAGATTATGGAATTCTCATATGCTGTATATGGTCTATAACCAAGTACACGTATAACCACAAAAACTGAAACACTATCCGTGGCATCTTGCTAAGCATCCTACAACTCTTAGTACCTTCCCCTCAATTATATTATGTATGTTATGTATTAGCACCTCCAAAGTGGTGCTCAGTACATTAGTGAAATAAGCAGTAAACAGTTCTGCTACTTTGTCATTATTCATTACAACTGGTGTACATGGACTTCTTGTTAAAAGAACAAGCGTTTTGTTTTTGAATCTCATAATTATCCCTAACAGCATCTGACATAATCTGCAGTTCACTTTCATTATTTCTTGGTGGACTATTTTTACCTTTTGGATAGAGAGTGAGAGACAGACAGCTAGCTACCTAGCTTCCTAATCACTACTTCTTTCATAAATTGTGATATCAACAGAAGAAAAAAGATACTAAAGTTTAATTATATCGGGGAGTACCTACATAAGACATTCATTTTATTTGTCATTTTAATATAGACATGCTCTTAAATCATTTGAAACATCTTGCAAAATGTTCTACCTACACAAAATGGGGTTTACCCCTCACAGATTGCAAGGTATACCATAGAAATTACAAATGCATCTTGTCTGTGCCCCACAACTTGCATAATCATTTAGTAACTGAAAATGTGGGCCTTTGTTAATACTGTGACATTGTAAGCACATCCCACATTAGCATGACACTGTATTTAAAAAAAGAGATAGATGTACTGATGGCTTAATGTACTGAAAAAGTTAAAAAACATGAACAGTAGAATCTATTTTAAAAGAAATAAAAGACAGTAGATATAAAAAGTCCATTCCCCCTCGGTTTTGAAAATGATGACTATGGAAATTAAGATGGGAAACAAAAAAAATAATGAAGCAATGGCATAGATTTTCATTGCAATGTGGAAGGTATAGTGTAAGGACATTATTAGAGCTAACTAGAAAGTACTTCAGGGAACACTGGTCTGTTGCAGCAGAGGTTGAATTAGGTCCAGAGGAAATGGAAGATACCCCTGATTTCCATGACTTTAAAGGGTACTGTAAGAAGTAACAAAAACTTTTAAGTATTCAGTTTAAGGACTTGCACTTCAGAGAACAGATACAGAAGTGTCTTAGAAAAAAAAAAAAAGGTTTACCTTTGTTTCATCATGTTCTAGCACAGAAAAGCACCATTATAGATATTTTTAAATGAAGCTGAAATTTTCACTCAGAAATTAAATAATTACATATTAGATAGCTTTTGAATATACCTTATGGACATTTTTAAACTAGACCATGTTGGTGTTTGAGAAAGTATGTGAAACGGAAGTATGTTAGGAGACTGCACAAGAATAGATATTGTAACGTGACAGTGGAAGAATATAAAGGTCTGAATGAATGAACTAATAACACTTACTTGATGCTGATGAAAGCAGAAAATTGGTGGAGAGATAGCATAATTTCTCAGCACATTAATATTTTCTTGTCTGTCAGTCAGCCAAAATTACCAATTTTAAAGATCTCTAAAGTGCTCAAGGATCCTATTAACCCTGTATTCTGACCTATTATTTTAGGAAATGCTTCTAAGATATATGATCCCTAGCACAATATAGTGATAGTTCTACTAATGGGGTGGTCCAACAAACCAGATTCCTAAAGCAATTTTGTAATTTGTAGTGACTTGTCTTAACTACTATACATGTTAAAAGCTTCTATGTAATGAGAGTGTTAGTTGTAAATAATATTTTACTGATTAGTTTGCTTATTGTAAATAATATATTACTGACTAGTTTGCTTATTTCTATAGTTTGTTTTTTGTTTATCTCTACATGAGGTGGAGACATATTGCTGCTTTTATGTTAAAGCTTAGCATGTTGTCAGGGCTAATGTAAAGGATATGGAGAGGCCTTTCTACTTGTACAGCCTGAGAAGTGAAAATATAATAGGCATACTGTCTGAGAAACAATACATGCAGTTTGAAAAAAAAAAGAAATCAACAAAAGGCAATCTGAGTGGGAGCCTAATTTAAGACCTTAACAGTTGAGCATTGTTTGAATGCATTTTGAATGTAATTCTGAACACTAAACTGCTGAGCATTTCCAGTTCTCCCACTTGCATACTTCAGTAATACTGATTATAGAAGGATAAACTAAGTCCTGGTTATTCAGACAGAATTTGCTTCAAGTGCCTTTTTTTGCATGTAATTGATACAGTCTCTCATATTAGCTAGGTTTAATATTTTGCAGTGTTTACTGCGGCGCTTACTGTTAGAATATTCAGTTTCGTAGTAAGTGTATCAAACATCTACTCATTTCTAAAACTACAGAGGTATTTCACATGACTTAGGGAGTGAAAGTATAGTGGAAATACATGTTAGTGCAGCAACATTTATTGGGTGAACAGACTGATGCACTGTATTTATTATTGAGTACATTTGAAGAACAACTACTTTATGTTCTAGGCCAAATACTTCAGAACTCCATGGAAACAGCTGTAGCACAAGCCTTCACAAATATTGTCCTTAGTGAATGAGGAAGGAATCAGATTTATGGTTCTGTGTAAGAACAAAAACTGGGGGGGTTATGGTTGCTTTATAGATGATGTCTGGTTCATAAGTCACGGTACTCAGCATATATTTTAAGAGTTTTTAGCTTAAATGAAAACCGTTAGAGCTTCTTGTATTCTTAGCAAAGTGATATATATCACATATACAATTTTTGGATGTGACATTGGAAACAAACAAAGTGAGAAATTTAAAAACAATGTCTATAGCCACGGTACATTTGTAGATTTATATTGATATGCTAGTGCACAATAAAGGGGCAAGGTATCAGAGTACTAAAAGTGGTTTCAGTTGACATTATATTTGAAACAGAGAGATAGATATTGATAGACTATTTTACTGGGAGAGATTACCAAACAGAAATAATAGAATTCTTTAAAAAAGTAAGAGATAATAGATTTGAAATGCCACACACACACACACACACCACAGGTTTGAAATGATAAAAGGGGAAATCAACACCAACAAAGGAGATAATCAGAAAAATAATAAGGTTCATACGTCAGGGTACTCAATACAAATTTTAAGATACAGTACAGTATAGTAATGACATTGTTTTTATTATACTCATCAACAGTGTAAGTGAAATTATAAGACCTGACTGGAAATTCTTCAGGAGAATCCTGAGGTATACCAAAGAGGCGAATGTGAAACAGTGCATATAAAAAAAAAACTATAATTTGTAGAGAATCCTTGAAAGAATTACTAGCACTCAAATAGCCAAAATGAGCTCTATTGAACCAGTGACACTTTTATGTTTAGAATGTGCCACAATATTGTTATATTACCAAAGGCCTGTTTTCTCAATTGCTACATTATGGTACAAGTTGGGGGAAAAAACAAGATGCAGTTGTAATTCTTATGATGTATTGTACCTTGCAACTTGTGACTGCTGCAAAGCATTCTGCATAGATAGGTCTCACAATCTGTCACAAAAGGATTTGAGTCTGTGTATACAGTTAAAAAGAAAGATAAAAGGAATGCTTTAAGTAGAGACTCCCTGATAAGTTCAAACTTTAGAAAATTTAAGCTATTTTTCTGATTATGTCACAGATAATGAAAGTCGAGGTACCTTGGAAGCCATTCTAGACAGACACAGCATTTAACAGCAAGTCTGTCTGAATGCAGGCATTAGGTCTGGGTTTAATGATACCACCTGCCTTAAAGGGGTACTCAGATACAGGTCTCCCAAGTAACATACCATTGTTTCATTAGAAGTATATTATTACCTTTGATTGGATTGCTTATTCGTGTGATTTTATATGAAGGACTTTTTAAACCTGTTTTTATTTTGAAGACATATTTAAAAGGCAAATGAGATGAAAACACTAAGAAATCACTGGCCTTAGTTTTGTAGCTTATTGCTGTGTTGGTATTGTGATCAGTTTTCTTTAGGCACTTTCCTCAAACATAGAGAGTATTTGATTGTGCTGTAGAAACAATGTATATTAGTTCTTGTGGCATTTGGGAACAACCTCTTCAATATAGGTATTAATGAGGAATTAAAATTTTGCAAAAGTATGAGGAAGCAAAGCTGGCATCATGAATTGATTTGATTGTTAAGATATGCAAGTTGGGGTATTCTAGGAGATTCGTAAGTACAATCAGTTGGTTTAAAAATAATATTCTACTTATGGGAAGGGAGGTTTGTATGAAGAATGAAATTTGTAGATAGGTAATTTGATTTAACCAGGGAGGTGGTGATATGTGGGCTGGTACAGGACTGCAGCAGTTAGTAAGGACAAGATGAAGGAGATTTATATCCTTAGTGTGAAGAAAGACAGCTTACACTAGTGAGCTGGTTTTTATAAAATCAAGGAAACTTTGGATATACTTTTTGTTGGTTGAAGAGTAACTGAAGTCCCACATACTAAGGGGAGTTGACTTAATAGCTTCCTTTTCAAGTTGACTTACAAATTCAGACTAATCTGAAGGGGACATGGAAGGTGACCTGTAGTTGGCTATGATGAGGTACATGGTTGCTGAACTACACTAGGACATCTAAAAGTTGCAGATTGGTATCAATAAAGATTTAACATGAGGCAGTAGGATTCCTGATAACATGAACATGTCTTTTCCAGGGGTCCTGAATGCATGGTAGGCAGGGCATCCTGGAATGGGGGGAGTGCAACCATTGTTTAGAAACCAAGTCTCTGTAACTACACAAATATGGACAACTTCAGGGGTGAGGTAGCCCTAAATATCAAAATGTTGTTGTTTAAGCTCCTACCATGACTACATTTGAACTGGGGTTTCCTAGGTGACTACATTTATAAGATGAAGATTGAATAAAAAGTCACTGTAGGGGGAAACAAAAATTTTCTAGTCAGTAAGCAAAAGCCATGTGATGAGCGGTGGAGAACATTCATAACAAAGCAGGAGAGTCTATTGACCATCTTTTCTAAGGAAAACACACACCTAATCCCTTAAAATGACACTAATTAATAAGCCATTCATTGCAACAACGTTTTTACTTTGTTTGAACTTAGGCATCATTCTTTGTGAGGTAAGAATACTGTTTAACATTAGTGGTTTACCTTCTTGGGAGGTGTCACAATGTGAAGTATTGCCAGCTATGCCAGGAGAAGTAGGGCAGTGGATGTGTAACATATGTCAGCACAGCTAGCTGGAATTTTGTAAAGAATTATAGTCATTTGTATATCTAACTGATCTGTGCAGATGCTTGTATTGAAAAATATATTTGTAAAGCTGCTTGTGTTAAAAATGTATGAACAATGTGAACTGCTGGACAGAAAAATAAATATACATGTATTACTGTAACTGTTTAAATGTATATGTTTTAACAGAGGATACTGGAAGAGAAGGTGTTTAATCTTAATCCACCTAACTTTGAAAATATTCTAAAATTAAATTACTGGGCCTAGGCCATAAAGATTGTGTCTTACAGTTTTCAGTGCAGCCAGAGACAAAAGGTCTCTACAAGGAAGGTTTCTGCTTTGTGGTGAACTAGTAGCTACTCTGAAAGGGTTGACGTTTGAAATTGTTTTATGACTTCCAGGAGCTGCAGCAGATCTTAACAAGGCTCTGTGTGTGTATTACTGAAACATATGTGCTAAATTCTGACAGCTTCTAGCCAAGAGGGGTGGCATGGGAACCAGAAGTCAGATAACCAGATGTATGTGAAGTCTTTCTCTAATCCATCACTAAAATGATATTTTAATACTAGGTAAGACTGAAATCTCATTGCAGCCTGTTTTTGAAACCTGACAGAGGAAGACCCATCACATACTTCATCTTGCCCTGCTCTAGTAAGTGACTAGGAAGTAGTAATTCTTTAGATCAGTCAGGAAAGTATAGTTTGATTAGTTAAGTGCTGTTTTTCTGTATCTGTGTAAGTCTATTCATCTGTGTTATTTTTAATATTTCCTGTGATTGAAATTCTGGTATTTACTTTAAATAGATATTTAGTATTTTCATTTTTTTATTTATTATAAATATATTTAAAGTGTTCATTGTGGTTGGTCTTTCAGAGAATATTTTAATTTCTGAGAGTACTTATAAATATTTGGTGACAATTCTAGCTGCTCCAGAAAGCCTTGCTGATGATCAGACTACCATTTGTATTAATACAAATTTTATTCAGTATAATTGGATACCCTTGCAAGAACCTTAGAGTAGCTGGCTTTCAAGTGTCTGGTGTCAGTGTAACTACCTTATAGTTTGGGCAGAAGGGAGCATATCTACTAAATCTGTATCAGCCTTTCCCAGTGTGTGTGTGGAGGGCTAAACATCAAATCTCAAAGAGTGTGTGTGTGTGTGTGTGTGTGTGTGTGTGTGTGTGTGTGTGTGTGTGTGTGTGTGTGTGTGTTAGCTGTTTGTAGTAGGGACATGATGTACTGATTTTACAGACAGAATGCTGAGGAACTTAGCTTGGACACTCAGCTGAGGTCTCAGGTCTATAGCTGTGCCAATGAGGAGTCTTGCTGGGGACCTGGAGGGAGACAGATAGAGAAATCCAGACCCTGGACTGAGTGTGTTCCCTGTGTGCTCTTAAAGGAAATTGTGATTGATGCAGAAAGCTGCATCTGGAAATACTGGGTGCATCCATTTTTGTTCCAATTGAACATCCCTCTCCAGTGCCAGTGGTGAGGATATAGGCTCCTTGATTACTGGCCCAGAGTGGGGACATCACATATTGGTGAGCAGTGGTATGGATATTAATTGAACTGTAGCCTGTAGGCAGTTGTTATTGATGGTATGTATTCTCAGCAGCCACAAGGTAAACATTCAGAGTTTCTTTATCCCAACAGTTTATTTATTTATTGTTAGTTTAGTTTAGTCAGGAAAGCAGACAAAGATGTCAGCAGAGGATTATGGCAAGCTAACAAAGAGCCAATTGTCCAAGGTGTGTGAAGCTAAAGGAATGGTGCATGCCAGACCGACTAAAGAGGAAATGATCTCAGCCTTAGTTTGTAGCTCAGACTAGCAGCCAAGAGGACAACCAGTCTGCAGATGGGAATTTGCATGCCTCAGAAAAAGGACAGTTCACCTTTTTTTTAAAGGACTTAAAAATCTGTCTGGAGTTAAAGAGACTTGAATTGGAGGCCAAACATTTGGAATTAAAATCAGCAGAGAGACTGCAGTGCTTAGAGGGTGAAAAAAAGGAAAAATAGATGGAATTAAAATCAGCAGAGAGACTGCGGCATTTGGAGGCTGAAGAATATAAAAGGCAGGATCAACATGAGTAGGAGATGCTGACTTTTCACCAGGGTGATGGAGGTAATGGGGAAGGGAATAACTGAACCCCCAGAAGCAATAACGGTCAGTAAATGTCTTCCACAATTTACAGGGGGTGATATTTTTGATAGTTTTATTCATATATTTGAACGAGTATGTAAACAGTATAATGTTGACCAATGGCTCTGGGTACAGTCCCTGACACCCTTACTCCATGGTAGATCTGTGACTGTTGTTTCTAAATTGTCTGATATTGATTGTTTAGGCTATGCTAAAATAAAAAAAAACATTTACTTGAATGTTTTAAGTTAACACCTGAAGCTTACAGAAGATATTTTTGTGAGCACAGGAATGGCAGATGAAAGTGTGTGTGAATATACTGCTGACTTAAGCACATATTTTCATAGGTGGGTGAGTGGGTGTCAGGTCACCAGTTTGGAAGGGCTAGCAGACCTTTTGTTGAGGGGAACAAGCCCTTAGCTTTTTGCCTGAGGACATGAGACTGTGGTTGGCAGACCGAGAAAGTAACTCTGCAGATGAGCTGGGGAAAAAGGAGATCTGAACTTAGCAAGCAAGGCATCACTGCACAGGAAAGGGATACTCAGTGCTGCACATGGATATATGGGAACTCATGGTGGGTGGCCTAAGCTAGCAAGTGGGAATAACAGTATGCCAGTGGTAGGTTGTCTAGAGACAACAGGGGTACCAAAATATCACCAGAGGTTATATCCCATCTTAGTTGATGGAAATCAGGCCACTGCTAAGAGAGACACAGCCTCTGACATAACCACTGTGAAGCCTGCAGTGGTTATAAAGGAGCAGTACTTGCTTGGGCAGTCCACTCCAGTCATTAGGAGGGACCCCATTCCAAATGCCTTTGGCCAGGGTTCACCTTGACTGGGATAGTGGAAAAGGAAGCAAGCAAATAGGTGTGTTTGAGGATATTCCTGCAGATGTCGTGATAGGGAATGATTTTGATAATGCAGTACCTTGATAATGCAGTAACTTGTGTGCATGAGTTACATGCAGTCAAGTTGGAAACAGGCATGTGGGCCTGGTAGCTTGGGGGGAGACCCAGACAGACCTCACAACTGAAGCCAGGGCTGGTGAGGTGGCTATTTCAGGGAGGAAACTACCCTGTAGAAGTGAGCCTGAAGGTGAACCACAGCTGCTGGTTGGTACTGGTGTTCTCTTTAACAGGGTGACTGCAAGGGCACAGGTGAGTAGTAGCACCCAGAATGACAGTGAGGCACTGCTCTCAGAGGATACGAGACATCTTGTGGAAGTGAAGCTGGGAAGAGTTAGAAAGATAAAGTTGAGACAGGCTCAGCTCAATTTCCGACCCTACACTGAGAGGCTTGAGGGCAGTAGCCAGGGAGGTTTCTGATTCTCAAGGTAAAGGGGAGTCTGTATATTGGAACAGAGGGTTACTGTATAGAGAGTGGACCCCTTAGGGAGGGATAAAGGGTGAGATAATATAGCAGTTGGTAGTGCTTAGAGCCTACCATCTGGCACTTTTGGTCATAGCCCATGACATTCCTTTTGCAGGTCATATGGGCATAAAGCATACCAAGAGATGTATTATGCAGAACTTGTACTAGCCTGGGATTGCAAGGGATATAACAGGGTACTGCAGGACCTGTGAGCAGTGCCAAAAAGTAGGCAAGGCAGGAGACAAAGTCAAAGCTCCTTTGATGCCTTTGCCTGTGATTGAGGAGCCATTTTAGAGGGCAGCTTTGGATATTGTGGGATCTGTGAGTACCCCAAGTTCCACAGAGAAGAAGTATATCCTGGTGGTAGTAGATTATGCTACTAGATACCTTGATGCTGTGGCTCTGTCCTCCAAGGTGGCAAATGATTTGGTAGAGATTTTCAGTTGGGTAGGTTTCCAAAGAAAAATACTGACTGACAGAGGTGTCAATTTCATGTCAGTCCTGCTGGCTTGTCTGTGGAAGTGCTGTAGGGTGAAGTACCTAAAGACCAGTCCCTACCATCCCCAGACTAATGGTTTTGTGGAGAGGTTAAACTCTACACTAAAGACCATCCATGGAAATGTACAGACCATCTTAAGACAGAGTGGAACAAATATTTGCCCCATCTGCTGTTTGCATACATAGAGGTACACAGGAATCCACAGGTTTTTCTCCCTTTGAGTTGTTGTATAGGCATAAGGTGAGGAGGCTTTTAGATCTGATTCGTGATGAGTGAGCAAGTGAGCGTGCATCCCACAAGGAGTCTGTTGAGGCATGTCTCCTAAACCTCAGAACAAGGCTTAGGGAGCTCATGGGTTTGGCCCAAGAGAACCTGGCAGGAGCCCAACAGTAGAGAAAGGTCTGGTATGACAGGAATGCTCAAGCCCGAGAGTATGCTGTGGGATAGCAGATAATGGTTCTCATTCCTGTCAGACATAATAAGCTGCAGGTGGCTTGGGAGGGACTGTTCAAAGCGGTAAAGGAGGTCAGCGATGTTAACTACATGGTAGAACTACTAGGCAGGAGGCAGGGGCACAAATTGTACCATGTTAACATAATGAAATCTTACCATGATAGGGAGGCCCTTGTGCTATTTGCAATAGGAGGCAGGAGGAGTCTGAGGGTGATCTATGGCTACATCAATCCAGCCAGCAAAATGCCATTACTAAGGTGGAGCCTTGGTTTGCAGGCATATGACATGACAGTGCAACACTGTAATGAGGTCAGCAATGCCAAGACAGATGGGATCTCAAGATAGGGTATGGGTTAATGTATTCCCAATAGGCTCATTCCTCTCAAACAATGTTTCTGCAGGGTCATTTGAGAAACTAGCTTGAGTCTTCAAAGGGGGGAGACGTGTGACAATGTGAAGTATTGTCAGCTATGGCAGGAGAAGTAGGGCAGTGGATGTATAACTTATGCCATCACAGCTAGCTGGAATTTTGTAAAGAATTATATGACATTTATATATCAAACTGATTTGTACAGATGCTTGTATTGAAAAATGCATTTGTAAAGCTGCTTGTGTTAAAAATGTACCAGCAGTATGCCCTGCTGGACAGAAAAAGAAATATACATGTATCATTGTAACTGTTTAAATATATGTGTTTTAACAGAGGATACTGGAAGGGAAGATGTCAATCTCAATCTGCCTAATATTGAAAATATTCTGAAAATAAATTACTGGGCCTAGACCATAAAGATTGCATCTTTCAGTTCTCAGTGCAGCCAGAGACAAAAAGTCTGTTTTAAGAAGCTTTCTGTATTGCCTTTGGGGTGAACTAATTGCTACTCTGGAAGGGTGGAGATTTGAAATTGTTTTATAACTTCAAGGAGTTGCAGCAGATCTCACAAGGCTCTGTGTGTTTTCATTATTGACTCATATGTGCTAAATCCTGACAGCTTCTAGTGAAGGGGATGACCATATATATGTGAGGACATTCTGTAATCCATCACTAAAAATTATACTTTAATATTAGTTGTGACTTAAGTCTTATGCAGCCTGTTTTTGGAATCTGATAGTGAAGGATCCCTCACTTACTTCATCTTGCCTTGTTCTAGTAAGTGATCAGAGAATAGTAATTCTTTAGATCTGTCAGGAAAATATTGTGAGATTAGTTAAGTACTATTTCTCTGTATCTATGTGAATCTATTCATCTGTGTTATTTTAATATTTCCTGTAATTGAAATTCTACTGTTTACTGTAAGTAGTCATGTTCTCTTCTTATTTATTATTAAATATATTTAAACTTTTTATTGTGGCTGGTATTTTAGAGAATGTTTTAATCTCTGCAAGTACTTAGATATATTCGATGACAGCTCTGACTGCACTCGAAAGCCTTGCCATTGGTCAAACTACCATTTGTATTAATATTAATTTCACACAGTATAATTGGATACCCTTGCAAGAACCTTGGAGTAGCTGCCTTTGGAGTGTCTAAAGTCAGTGTAACTTCCTTATAATCTGGGTATAGGGGGCATAGCTAGTAAATCTTCACCAGCCTTTCCCAGGTGTGTGTGTGTGTGTGTGTGTGTGTGTGTGTGTGTGTGTGTGTGTGTGTGTGTGTGTGTGTGTGTGTGTGTGTGTGTGTGTGTGTGTGTGTATGAAATCAAATCTCAAAGAGTGTGTGTGTATCAGCTGTTTGGAAAAGGGAAACAAAGCACTAGTTTCACACATAGGGTGCTGGAGAACTTGACCTGGACACTCAGCTGAGGTCTCAACTTTATAGCTGTGCCAGTGAGGATTCTTACTGGGGACCTGGAGGGAGACAGATAGAGAAATCCAAACCCTGGGCTGAGTGTGTTCCCTGTGCTCTTTGATCAGAGAGCAGCATCTGGAAATACTGGGTGCATCCATTTTTTTCCAAGAGAACCAGCCCAGAATGGGGACGTCACAGGAACCATATTTGACAAGCTCAGTTGTGTAGCTGTGCGTGTTCTTTAAAGTGCCTAAGATCACTCAAACCCACATGAATGAAAACAAGGTCATGTTAATATTTAAGGGTCTTGAGGGTCCTTGTAACATTCTTGATCCTAGTAACAGAGGGAAAACCCACAATAACCCCTCCTTATCAAGTATAAAGAGTGCAGTGTCACTATATCTGAAAATGTAATCACCTTTAACATGAACTTTATGATTTGAAGCTGGTCTCTTTGACCTTAAAAGCTCAGACGTGCAGTCCTGATGATCCACTGAAGATACTTTAATGTAGAAGTGTGGTTGGAGATGCAAACATATCCCTAGATGGCTAAAGTCTTCCAGACTGGTACGTGGGAGGTTTAGGTATAGACTTTTGACAACATCAGCATAAATAACTGCAGTGGTACATTACTGTTTACTGACAATGTTATTAGTAAATGGACATACCTCCAGTCTGTGTAGGTAACTGCATGTCTCACAAACCGAGTCAGAAATACCCAGGAGTAAGAGGTTTTCATCAAACATGAGGCAGTTCCTACACTACCTTGATATACTGGGTACTAGCAGACTGGTCAAGTGAGAGGTAAGAATAGATGGTATCTCAATGATGACAGGCATTAACGTACTTGTTTCATATTAGGTACTAATAGTGATAGATTCGAGTGTAGTTACAGATTACTGGTGTTAAGATAAAGCGTAATCTTAGGGTACGATAGGGGTTAACTTAAAGTAATGTATTGCAGGGCCAGTGTTACAACAACTTGCACTAACAAAGAATGGGTTGGCATGGAACATTGATGAAAATCAGTAGAGAAGGAACCAATTGATAATATTGTAAAAACACTAAATAGTGTATTAGCTACAGTGGTTGGCTTGAAAAAATAGCAACATAATAAATATTAACAATAATGTACTGAAGTAGAATTTGCACCTAATAAAAGCATCAGAAACAGTCCAGTATAATGTTTAAACAATATAAATGCAAAAAAAAAAAAAAAAACAAGAAAGAAAAAACAAAAGCAGTCTAAATACAATTTAATCTAAGAGAAACAGAGTTGATAAAAAATCGAAGGACAAAAAAAAGAAGAAAATACAAGCAGGTATAACAAGAGAATATTTCCTTGTTCCTGGCAATTATACGAAATGACACATATATGGGGAGTATAACAATCAAAATCATTAACATCTCAAAGCTTTAGACCTCTGCACTATTGGACCTGCTAGACTTGGCTATTGAAAAATGGAAAACTGCAGCACTTAACAAGTGTTAATATATTTAGTGGGAAAAAAAAGCATAGCAGCCAATATTTATTTATTCAATAATGTGAATGTCTGAGTAGTATAAGGAATAAGGACCTTCTTAAAAATTGCAAAATGGCTGCAGCAAATGTAATAAAGATAGACTTACAATTTGATAATTCTATCTTAGCTAAAGAAATGCATGAAAAGATCACTATTTCAGAAATGGACAATGTTAAAAATGTTAGTGAATATGATAAAAAATAACGGTTGTGAGTTAACTATTTTTGATTTTATACATGCAAATGTTGAAACTGAAAATGAAAATGTAGAACAAAACAAGCTGAAAGAGAATGGGGGAGATAATATGTGTAATTTACAAAATGATAGGTTTAAGACATTAAGAAATTGTAAACAGCAAGGCGAAGGGTTAATAGAAGAGGAAGAAAATGGCTCCTTAGGGAAAAGGGTAAAAAAGACAAAGTTGCATGTCATTTAAAAACAGCTAAAAATGGTTTGGGATGATTTTGTTATTGTTTCTGTAAATGTCAGCAGTAGTAGCATAAATGAGATAAGAAGGGTTTATAAAGTTTATAAATGTTGTGAAGATATCAAAGGAGATATATTTTCCTTTCAGATTACAACATTTTTGAATGAGACACAAAATGGACAATTAAAATTACAGTAATGTGAATAGCTTATACCTTTGTGAAAGAATTATGTTCAGAAAAATGTTTCAAAAAGGAAATGCTAGATGTTACAGTTTAATTTCCAGGAAAAGCTGTAGTATGTGATGTTAGGATGGGAAATGAGGTGTCATTATGGAACTATATGCTTACACACCAAGAATTAACAGTGTGAAACTGTTTAAAGAAATAAAAAAGTTTATAATAGTAAATACGACTATGTTGGTGATAGGAGATTTTAATTGTAATCTAAGAAAATATACTGGAAAAATAACAAGGGCATAAAGATGCATAGAGATATGTAATGCTGTGGATTTCACTTTGGAAAAGATAGAACATTCACATATGTCAGAGAAAAAAATTAAAGACAGAAAATGATTATATTTTATTATCTGACAATTTAATAAAGGTTACATGAGAAAAACAAAACAGAATGATTTTATTTAGGCCAGAAGAAGTAAGTCAAAGGGAATATATAAAGGAAGGTAAAGGCTTGATATGGATTTCAGGAAGTATTACAAAGCTGAAAATATTTAAAGATGAAAAAATACTTTTTTGATTTCACAATAAATCAGAGACTATTTTATGACTCATGGACATATTTATGGATAAGTTTCAAGCAAAAATATAAGAACATGTGCATACTGACAGATATAGAAGTTAGAAAACAACAAAATGAATGTGGGATGTAGTATGAAAAGACACTCTCCCGGATTCACTATCCTTCCATGCAGGACTAGCTTAGTCCTGCACTGAAGCGGCTGTTTAGGAGCAGGACGGTAGCACATCATGCATATTAATAAAGGCATGCTGCCTGAGCTCCTAATCTTACACGGAGTGTGTAAGAGTGCAGGGGGTGTGTCTGACAGCAGAGATCTCAGAATATACATGCCCCTGCAATGAAGAACAGCAGACAAGTCATAAAAGAATGAGTGAGAAAGCTCATAGATGTACTCATACCCCCAGCAACATCCTCACATGTGTACAAGATCAATAGTTACAACAACAAATATAAAGATTTTTTTTATGAAACAGATTAAATTTAACAGTAGGTGCGTGGGTTTGCCCATCACTTAGCTACGGTTAATGCAGCTGAAATGCAGAAGAGGATAAAAAGCAAGATATATGCAAATGAAGCAGTACAGCAATAGTTTAGTCGGCAGAGCATTCACCTTATGAGTAATCATTCCCAATTTGAGTCTCACTGCAGTATATTCCATTTTCCATGTCAAATCACGTTATGACCAATATTTGTAGTTGCATAACTTATTAAATAACATATATTTCTGAACTGGAGTGCTGCATTAAATGCAGATGTGAGGTGTCAGTGTCATAATGTTGCAAAGTCCACAGATAATCACACATGCCCCATATAGTATATGTACACAGGAATCAGGGATATAAATGGAAGGTAAAATGTGTAATGAATGATAACTCCATACAGTTTCCAAATCCTCCACCTTCCCAAGAACTGTTAGACATTACTGTCTAAATTAGTGCAGTGGCAAGTGGGAGTAAGCACTAGTAAGCAAGTGTAAGCACTATTAAGCAGTAGTAAGCGGGAGTAAGTATATTTAAGCACTAGTAAGTGGGTTTAAGCCATTTGCATGGGAGTAAGCAATGCGCACAAAGGTTAAGCAATATTGAAGCTAACACTCTGTAAACATATTTAACCAGAGGTTAGCATTGCTTACCTTTGTGCAATCCCACGCAAACCCACTTACAATTGCTTAAAAGTGCCTTAATCACTGTGAAACAGCCACTGTTCTGGCCAGAAACAAAATAAACAGCCTTTGCAGGTCTTGAACCCAGGACCCTGTATACTATAGTCACAGTAGCTAACCACTAAGCCATCATAGCAGTACATGAGAATGAGGTATCACCAAACAAATCCTCACTATAGGAAAATCAAACTGAACATGTGAAAGAAATCTGTATACAGTCTTATGTTGTATGACCTACTACATAACATAAATATGCGAACTGGAGTACTGCAGTAAGCCCAGATTTGAGGTGTCATTGTAATAAAGTGTTGAAGTCCCCTAATAAACACAAGGACTCCATACAGTGTATGTACATATGAATCATGGATACCAGACACATATATAGCATGTAATGAATAATAAATCAATGCCAAAAAGCAAATATAATGTAAGTTAAATATTAAGCAATGCTAAGCATTGCACAGCCCAGCTTAGTAGGTGTAAGCAATGTGTAGGCCAGCTAACTCAATTTGCCCATTGGTATGCCACTTTAAACAATGCCAACCTTAGGTAAGCAGGTTTGCCCATACCTTAGCCTTTTCAAAACTGTCCAGTCATGGCAAAGTGTGAGAAATCGACCCTATTTAAACCCAACAGGTGGGAATACATCTCATAACTAGTTGTAGCTTCTCCTTGCAGGTTTTATGTCTGGAATGGGAGAGGGTGTGTGCTTTCAAGCGCAGCACTGGGGCATCCAGGAGTCCAGAGTCATGACAGGACTCCTTGTGAAAGACCATGAGCAGAGACTGCTGTAGGGCCAGTACCAGGGTTTCCAATATAAAGTGGAAGCCTGGGACTATCTCACCCGTGACCTCACCAGTGCCACTGGCATACCCCAAGCTTGTGAGCAGGTCAGGCATCACTATGCCGACCTGAAGTGGTGAAAGGGAGATCTTTTGGATCAGTGGATCCAAAAGGCCAGGACGAGGGGGGGGGGTCCCAGTAGTGTGTAAGTATCTCTCCACTACCTGTTTAATAATTGCCACTCATGTATATTATGGATAGCTATGGCTAAATATTCATCTTATGTCCTTCATAGTGGCAAGTGAGTGGACTGCGAAGCAGCAGGCCCATGGATGTCGCTTGGAGCATTTGTGATGCGAGGCAGGTTAGTAATACTCTTGTGTGTACTTCATAGGAAATAAACCTAAAAGTGCTAGTAAGTTAAGTTAATTGCCTGTATAAAGCCTGTTTTGTTTAAGGTAAGTACTGCATACACCAGAGAATAGGGCAGAAAGAGTCTCATATAGGTTGTATGTAAATAAAAGCATAATAGCCTGACAATTAAGGTCTAACTGCTGGACTGCATGTGTTTACTCTGGTATCATATGGTAATGTAGATTTGAAATCACTTAATAGTACTGTTGTATTCAGCACTGTTATCCACACTGTGCAACATAAATAAAATGTGTAGAAATGTCTGTATATGACTGGTGTAATCCCAAGAGGTCATATAGTACAACTGAGAGAGACATAGACAGAAAGCAGTGAAAAAACAGGCAACTACATCCAAATAGCGCATGCAACTGAGATGTGAACGGTTGTATTTTTAGCACACACAGCCATGGTTCAAATCCTGAGAGAGGTAGTAGGCTGCATACAGAATCATACCCCACAACTATACAGATATGTCCAGAATGTCCAGTCAATTGGCCCATATCTGCTGTTTGTCACCCTGACCCCCTGGGGAATCAGTGGGATGATCCCAGATGTTTAGGAAGCAAACAAGAAATACAACTGATTGTCACACATCTATAAGAACAAACCTGTCACTCTATCAACTCCCCAAACTGTTATGAAAGCAATAAGCCAATTATGTCCCATCTACACCCCCATGTTGTCAAGCTGTGACCACAGTATGCACAGTAACAGAGTGATATGTATGTGCATAATACTAATGTAGAATCTGGTAATTTGTGTGGCAACATTCAGGTAGTGCTAACAAACATTGCTCCCACAAGTCCATCAGATATGAACACTGTGCCTAGAAATAAAAGATTGATACCCTGTACTGGTACTGTTTACTCTGGTATTGTATGGCATTGTGAGTGTTGCAGTTGCTCTGAATAATAAGGTATTACTCATCACTGTCACCCACACTGCGCTACATAATATAACTGTCTAGGAAATCCTGTATAAGAGTGTTGTAATACAAGGTCAGAATGTAAAGCCACAGGAAAATTATAGATAGAAATCAGATAAGAGATATACAGCAATATCTATATAGCACACACAATTGTGATGGACAGTGTTTTATTTTGAGCAGACACAACCATGGCCCAAATCCTGGGAGTGGTAGTAGGCTACATACAGAATCATACCCCACAACTGTACAGATATATCCATAATGTCCAGTATATCGGCCCATATCTGCTGCCTGTCACCCTGTTCCCCCTGGGAAATCAGTGGGATGATCCCAGATGTTTAGGCAGCAAACAATAAATACAACTGATTGTCACACATCTATAAGAACAAACCTGTCACTCTAGCAACTCCCCAAACTGTTATGAGAGTAATAAGCCAAATATGTCTCATCTACACCCCCATGTTGTCAAGCTGTGACCAGCGTGTGTACAGTAACAGCGTGAGATGTATGTGCATAATACTAATGTGGAATCTGGTAATCTGTGTGGCAACATTCAGGTAGTGCTAACAGTCATTGCTCCCACAGGTCCATCAGATGCGAGCACTGTGCCTAGAAATAAAAGATTGATACCCTGTACTGGTACTGTTTACTCTGGTATTGTATGGAATTGTGAGTGCTGCAGTTGCTCTGAATAATAAGGTATCACTCATCACTGTCACTCACACTGTGCTACATAATATAACTGTCTAGGAAATCCTGTATAAGAGTGTTGTAAGTCACTAAATGTTTAAGAGGGCAGTAGTCTAAATATGTCCTGGTTCACCTGCATGTGGTCAAGACATGCCCAGAGTATGTGCAAAAAGAGATGGACAGGTATGTGCATAACATCAGCCTGGAATCTGGGAGTATGTGTAGAAACAGTTAGTGTTAACAAACAATTCTGCCACAGGTATACCAGGTAAGAGGTGTATACTGCAGGTAAAACCAGTTTATGTATATAGTTGTTGACAGCCATACCACTGTCCAAAGTAAGACAATAGTGTAGTGTACTAATACTTGTAAGGTACAGATAACAGCACTGACTAGGAAAGTAATGCAAACTACAGGAATATACTAGTTGTTAATTGACATTTTTCTCCCCCACCCATCATTTCTGCAACAATAAACTAAATACCTAACTCAATTCATATGTGCTGACTTAACTGTAATGTTGGGACATATGTCCTATTGTTTGGAAATTATTTAAATCTGTTTCTATGCATGTGCTATGTTGAAATACTCCAACATTGGTGGCATGGTGCCATCAATGTACCTGCATGCTGTTGTAATTTCCACTGTGGTCCCATATATGCATGTGTTCTGTTTGCTATGCAACTGTTCCATATCTGTTGTCTGGGTTAATGGGAATATATATGCATGCTGTTATACCTAATCCTGGAATGTGTTGACTATTACTAACCCATATATGTTGCAAAAACATAAACACCATAGCATGTATGGGAATGCGGGTCCCAGCGGACCCAACTGTCCTACCTCAGCTGGCCATGGCACTGGGCACCAGCATGTCTGGGGCCCAACCCAGGACCTCCTCATCCGTTGGTCCTGCACCATCTTCAGGTGAAACCACCTCAGGTGAAGGGGCTCACTCCCCAGGAGTAGGCACGGAGAGGAACCTGTCACTCGTCGCCAGGTCCAGATTGTGGTGCACAGCAAGCTCAACCGGGAGTTTGGAGATCTGCTACGCCAGCTTGAGGGCCACGTGTCATGACTAGAGGGTCAGCCTGACTCTCCAACTCAGCTGCCAGCACAGCCACCTTCTGGGCTGTGAAGGTGCAGTGGTGACTGCTCATGGGTGGGGATCTCAGTGCCACTGTTTCCACTAGGGTGCTCATGGGCTTCCGATTTCCCAACACCACTCCCCATCAAGGTGTTTACCCCCCACATGTGTCATATACCACCCCTGCATGCATCTTGTTTGTCTTGTCTGTTAATCTACCAACCTACCTCCCCAAATATACCTACTATCCCTCCCCAACATCCCAGTCTCACCAGAAAAAAAAAGGCAATCTGTTCCCAAAAAAAAATCTCGCCCCATACATAGCTGTCCATTTCACACACATGTACACTGGACACATGTAATCTGGTCTAAATGGCATCACAACATATTATTGTTGTCCTCACCCCTGTCTCAAGGGTTTGAGTGTCCAAATCTACCTCCAAATTCAGTGTAAATGGACAGCTGTTGCTGTAGAAGAAATGATCAGCTATGGACCTTCCCTACACCATTCCTGCACATCTCCAGCTATGTTCCCTACTGTCTTTCCCTCTTTGTGCCCCCTTTTCACCACTTTCCTATCAACACTTTTTTCTTTTCTTTTAAAGAAATTAGCACAGGGGTAAGTGGGAGTAAGCAGTTTTAAGCAGCAGTAAGTGGGTTTAAGCCTCTTTGCTTGGGGGTAAGCAATGACTACACAGGTTAAGCAATTTAGAGGCTGAGTTTAAGAAACTATAACCGGAAGTTAGCAGTGCTTACCTCCACGCAAACTCATTTACAACTGCTTAAAAGTGTCTTAATCACTCTGTATCCAATGGCCCTTGATCTGCCCAGCAACAAAATAAACAGCCTCTGCAAGGCTCAAACCCAGGACCCTGCACACCATAGCCAAAGTAATTTACCACTAAGCCATATCAGATATACATAGCCCTGATGTTTTCACAAACATGTCATCCAGCACAGTCATTCAACAGTACAGGAAATGTATTTAAACATGTAGATGTATGTATGTATGTATGTGTGTATATCTATTTATATCTAAATAGATATACACATATGCATAAATATATATATATATATATATATATATATATATATATATATATATATATATATATATACGCATATGCATACATCTATGGATATTTATGTCTACATATATATGTCTACATATATACATTTTCGTTTAAAAGCATGGAAATACAAAGCAAACTACACATTTTAAATGAAAATAGGTGGGGCTTCACCCCACATAATGTGTGGGGAGCTGTGCCCCCCACACCCCCTAACTATATATAACAACTCCAGGGTCGCACAACATTGGAGAGGGGGGCAAATCCCTAAGTGCCTTGAATACTGGTTGTTAACCAAATGAGCTGTCAACTAAATGAATTTCGATATATATATATATATTCATTTATATACTCTGCTTTGGCTATATAAGCAGCCCTACCTATATATATATATATATATACACATTTTCACACACACACACACACACACACACACACACACACACACACACACACACACACACACACTCATCTTCCACTTCCTCTCTCATATTCCTTTCTGTTAGCAAATAGTGTCCATAACTGATCAGTACTGTGTGTTTGTTAATTTAAACTGAGACCACAGTAGTCTACTGATACAAGGTTATCCTGTTTTTCCACCTGAGAAATGGTTAAGAAATGACTTACAGTTTCAGAGCAGTCCTTGGTCAATTGTGATTGTTTCTTAAACACAAACTTGTCTTTGCTTTGACTCATTAGCAGCAGTACAAAGAACTGCCTGCTCACACCCTTGTTCTCTCCTCCCCTTTCCCTGTTTATTACCTTAAGACAATCCCAAAGTAATAAATATTACCTGCGTCAGGCACCATTTTTAAAACTACAACCGCCCTTGTCACTATCATATGTTCATTTATCAGTTAACTCTGTTACCTGATTGTTTCAAGCCCCCTCATAAGAGCAACTAACAGGGTCTCTAGCCGCTTCTCTCCCCACCTTTATTACACTCACAAACCCCTCTCATCTTTCCAATAGCCAACCACATCGCTAACCCAATACTACCTCCTCCATCTTCCCACTACTATCACACCTCCTCAACTAACATGTACAAGCATACCTTACCTATGCTCACTGCATGCACTCTCCTTGCATATCTTACATCCTACCACAGTTCCATCATTCCCCCACTCAACCACTACCACTGTACTACTACTCACACCACCCCTCATGTCTCACCCTCATTCAGCTCCCCTCCCACCAACTCAAGAACCATCCCTATGCACCCCCACATATTCTACCAACTACATTACTCAGACATAAAGCATCCCTACAACTTAACATAGTAACCCTCCCACCATACCTATTACCCACAGAGCACAATCATAAAGTTTCCCTTATAAACAAACACATTCAAAAACTGAGAAAACTACTAACCTTATGCATGTCAAAACTAGTCCTAAGTGGAGACATCCACCCCAACCCTGGCCCTACCATCTCCAACCCCAATCCTCATAATCAGACTAGAAACCACAACTTCTCCCATATTACAGCCAATAGAAAGCCAAGTGACTTCCTTCTACTAAGCCTAAATATTTGAAGTATATCCAACAAAGTCCATGAACTCCATGCCACCATAGATTTGTACTCCCCAGATATAGTCATCCTGACAGAAACCTGGCTAAAACCTCACATTACCAGTGAGCAAATATTGCCTACAGGTTATAGCATATTAAGAGTAGACTGGATGAACAAGAAAGGAGGCGGTGTAGCTATAATATTTAAACAGCATCTAAACATCCAGATCTTAAAACCATCAGCTCCACAAATAGGCAATGAAGAAATAATATATATCAACCTCAATACAAACCAAAACAAAACCATCAACATAATTGGATGCTACTTCCCACCTGGCCAAAACATCCCTCCACTAGAAAACCTCCTCAGCTGGTCTACCCGCCATCTCCCCCAAGAAACTATCATTTTAGGTGATTTCAATATTGACTGGCAATCCTAATCTGGTAACCATCCAACCCATTGTGTAAACATTCATGGCTTCACCCAACTAGTACAGTCACAAACCAGGATAAATAAAAACTCCAGCAAGCACACTACCCTGGATTGGATACTAGCCAGTAAGAGCATATAACAGGCTGCTTATCAGATAGCCTCAGTGATCACTCCCCAACATTTCTACTCAAAAAATACCTACACCAAGCTAAACCTGTCATCTACCATCAAATACGTAAAAAAACTAAACTTTAACCCACTCACATTCATCTCATCCCTCAAAGAATGTAACTGGCATGCTCTAAAGTACCTCAGTCTTTATGACACAGATGAATTTTTTAATACTACCTTCCTGAGCATCCTTAATTACCATGCCCCCATAAGACTTTCAAGAATCAAAGCACAACCCTCTCCATGGCTAGAGAAAACCACTAAGTCAGAAATGAAAAACAGGGATAAAGCCTGGGAGCACTGGCGCAAAATGAAAACCCCCTCAACTACACAGAAATTCCTAGAACTACGCAATAGAGTCAAAAAGCTAATAAAACATGACAGATTCTAATACTACCAGTCTGCCCTAGACTCCTCCCAACACAGCCCCAAACAATTCTGGTCCTCCATAAACTTCATCCTCCACCCAGGTAAAGTCAGTACCCCTCCTCCTAACATCCCTCACTCCTCAGAAAATATTGCTACCTCATTCAACACACACTTCACACAAACCATACTATTACTAGCTAAACAACAAACCCCCCCCTCCCCTCCAACCCACACCTTCAACTAGTAATCTCCCCACTGCCTTCTCTTTTTCTCCTGTACCTACCTCCAACATAAAAGAACTCTTAACTAAACTTAAGCCCACCAAATTAGCAGCAGACAACCTCCCAAGTGAATACCTGCAAATCACGGCTGATGCTCTGGCCTACCTAGTATCCATCTTGATTATCCGATCTCTGTCAGAAAGTTACGTTTCCACACTGTGGAAAGTATCACATATAATTGCCCTCCACGAAGGCGGACCCTCCACAGAACTAACCAATTACCACCCCATAGTTATTCACTCTCCACTCTCCAAAATACTAGAGAGATGCATACACTCTCAGGTCTCAGACTACCTCCTTACTAACAACCTCCTTTCCAATACACAGCATGGTTTCCGACCAAACCATAGCACCACCACTGTCTTACTCTCCTTTACTAACACTATCCTTCAGCATAAAAACAATGGCTATCTCTCCTCTGCTACTTTCCTAGACCTATCTAAAGCATTTGACATGGTCCCACACAAACAACTTATCTCTGTCCTCAATAACCTATCCTTCTCACAATCAGTCACCAGCTGGTTTCAGAGTTACCTGTCTGACCGCCAACAATCCGTTGTATGGCAGAATGACATATATTCCCAACTACCTGTCTTCATAGAGGTTCCCCAAGGATCCATCCTTGGACCCCTACTCTTCTCTGTTTTCACCAATAATCTAGCCTCTGTCACCAAACATGGCACACTCATACAATACACAGATGACTCAACCATCATCTGCTCAGCCCAGTCCCTACCCAAACTGCAAAAAGTCACACAGAAAGCCTTTTCCTCTGTTGAAACTTGGTTATCCGATGCCCAGTTAATACTCAACCCAAACAAAACTAAACTACTCATCTTCCAACCCACCAAACATACTCAAAACAACTCTCACTTTAACATCACAGCAAAAGACAACACCACTATATGCCCAACTGAACACACCAAATTGCTAGGAGTGAAAATAGGCAATAAACTAAAATTTGACATTCACATATCCATGACCATAAAACAGTCCACAAAAATCTAGGAGCGTTATACAGAAATAAGCAACTTCTCACCAAAGAAGCAAAGATTTCAATAGCAAATTCCCACCTTATCTCCACCCTACTTTATGCCTCTCCAATATATACCAACCTAAGGCAATGCGATCTAAACAAGCTAGAGACCTGCTACAACAAAATCACCAAATTCACCACAGGGGCATACTACCGTAATCACCACTGTCTCTCACTTGCTGAACTGGGCTGGCTTGAACTCCCTCACCTCCTTCAGTGGTATCAACTCTTACTCACCCACAAACTAGTAAACCATCCACTAAATGTCCCATCCCTCCAGAATCTACTCCAACCCTATTGCACCACCAGACCACTAAGATCCAGCAACAAAAATCACTTGCAGATCACTAAAGCCAATAACTCTGCTGGTGAAGCACTATTCTCTTGCACCATAGCCAAATTATGGAACTCCCTCCCACTCACAATTACCTCCATACCATCATGCACCCACTTCAAAACTTTACTAAAAGCGCACCAAAAAACATGCTGGCTATGCCCTTGCAACTCCCACTCTAATATCATCCACCCCATCCAACCACTACCTTTCTTTCCACTCCACTAACTACCTTGATTATAGTAAGCTCAGATGCTCATAAGCCTAGTACTTATTATACAGCAGGAACTTCTTATTGTAACATTTGTTAATGTCTGTTATGTACTTCACAGATAAAGATTCTAGTTGTCTACTGATGTACTAGTTTCTTCATCTGTAAATATGTTGTAAGTAATTGCTATGTAAATTGTTAATCGCTATGTAATCCAATGTAACTACTGTCTGTTTATTTTAACTGTGGAGCTTTTCTCCCCGGGCCTCTGCTGAAAATGGACCTAATTCCAGTCGGACACTCCCAGTCAAAAAATATAAATAAATAAATAAATAAATGTGTATATATATATATATATATATATATATATATATATATATATATATATATATATATATATATATATATAAAACTACACATACACACACAGAGATATGTATAGGAAGATACATATGTAGGGGGTGCACACAATATGGAATAGCCAGTATGCCTACAGTTACCATCTTACCAACTGGACACTATATGAGTCACCCATACAAATGACAATTGTTGCCTGAAACATATACCCACAGAGTGATCAAAGGATATAACACCACACACAGGTTTGCATACATGGGAAAGCTTTATTTGTGTACTATTAACAGTTGTATATGTTATGTCATATAGCTGTTTAGACTCTGAAATACATATAAACAGACTAATGCAACTGTCAAACAGATAAATTAATGCAGTATTCTGGAAAGGATTGCATATGTTGCTGTCCAGGCCAAGGTCTTCAAGTAGTACAACAGTAAAGACAGACTGGGCCACAGGATAACAATCAATCAACAGTAAGTAATGCAGATGTATAGTTCAGCAGCCTCTATCTACACTCTGTACATAGTTCCTATGGGGTAAAGACCTCAGCTGACACAATGGGATGTATCTGTTACATAACAAGGCATAACTGAAACCATCACAATCACACTGACAAACAGAACAGTCTGTATGGCAGGAAGCAGTAGGCGTGCATTTACCCAAGGTGAATTGTATGGTAATGTACATCCAGATACCTTAAGGCAGTTTACCCCTGATATCCCCACATGTTGCAACAGCCTAGGTTAGTTATGGTGCATCCCCCTCTCCATAGACTGACATACAGGGCCATATACCACTGTTACATACACTGGTCTCTGGACTACATAAGGGCACACATGTATTGTGTAGATGAAGCCCACACTTATATGGACCCAACCCCACAATATGTGTGAGGGGCACCACAGCAGTGGAATGATAACAGGAATGGCAGCATGACATATTCACAGGCCACTACATAACAACCCCTGACAGCATGTCATATGAACAATGCCTGATGTGTAGGTGGAGGACAGAGGCAGGAACACAGGCCCATATGTGAAATAGTGTTCTCATACACTAAGCAAGTCACTGGTGTTACAGGATAGTCTGCAACATACCCTTAGTCAGGAATATGAAGTCAGAAACACAAATGGATGTAGCCATGTACTGATAGCACTCAACACACACACAGCCAGTGATATATTTGACACAAGACTTGTGAGGTGGACAGGCAAAACATAACACGCAGACCTCTGGCCATAAAGTGGATAGGCACACAGTTGAGAGCTATGCAGACAGACTGCAGTCCATGTTAAATTAGTATGTACACACAAACCCTGTGACACTAGTGCTATACAATGCATACAACAACAGTACTCAAACTCTCTGTTTGTAGTTCCGGAACCTCATACAAATATATAGCTGGCCTGAGTGTGCAAGTCCTCTTGTAAGAGGTATTGCTACCTGCTGCCTGTAACACTGCTACCCACACACAGGAAGGGTGTCCACCATACAGGAAAGATAAAAGGACCATGTCTATATGATGTAGGGATTTATAGTAGTGGGTTGCCATGATGGTGGTAATTGGAAGTACTACACAGCTGGCTGCATGCATGTAGCAAGTGGAGGACACTGACTGGTGCAGAGGCCATCACCTGATCATGTGCATCATCCACAAAAGCCATGCTACAATCTATTCCAGGCAGCTCAATCCATTTACTGGAGAGAAAGAGAGAGAGAGACGCAGAGAAATAAAGTGAAAGAGAAAAAAAATGAAAATATACAACAGATCCTGAACAACACCAGAAAATACAACAAAGGAAGCAGAAGAAGAAATGAAAAAAAAACTACCTCATACAAGGATACTATCCACAACAGACCTCATCCCCACAACAGGTATGTGAAGAATATATGCATGTAATTGACTGTAGTTCCCGGTCCATAATACTTGGGTAGATGATGTTGAATGATATACATGTGTTGCTGTTGCAATGATCTTCAGATGAACAACTACTATGGATATTAGAGTCTGTCTCTGTTGGTAGTGGGCCATATCCATCAACTGTGTAGAGCAGCACCAACTGACAAGATGTATGCCAATATAGTGTGTAGTTTGTAATGGAAGGGATGCATATTACTGTGGCCAATAGCTGGTGGTGCAAGTAATGCCGTAATGATAGGCACATTGGTTCCACAGCCCACCACTTGCATGACACTCAGGTTAACCTGTATTGTAGCATGCTGAAATCCCATAGGTGTGTAATAGGGTTACCTGCAATATGGCCCTACATATACCCCCCTAATGTTAGGCTGTGTCCATATGTGGCACCTGTCTTTGTTTTAGCAAGGCAGAACAGTGCAGCTGTGCAGGAAGGAGTTTTGAGATTGTGGACCTGATGTCTGAATGTACCCCATATATAGGTATGTATATGTGTATACACACACACACACACACACACACACACACACACACACATATATATATATATATATATATATATATATATATATATATATATATATATAAATCTACATGTATGGCCACAGATATACAGATACCCATATGCAGACATATATATAAACATATATATATATATATATATATATATATATATATATATATATATATATATATCTATATGCATATCTACATATATACAAACACACACGCACACACATATATGTTTGTAAATACATGTCCCCTATATTACCACCACAGTGCTGCAGGCTATGTGCAAGGGAACAGCACACATAGCAATACACACAGATATATACAGCTTCCAGTGTGTGCAACATGGATGGGTATGTCACATGTGAACCCCTTGTTGGGACTACATTGCCTTTGTCTGTGAAGTAGGGAATGGGAAAGTGGGGAAGTATGGCAGGTATATTTGTGGAGGTGGTCCGGGTTGGTAGATATAGATAGCCTACAGGGGTGGTATATGACACATATGGTGGGTAAAAACCCTGGGTGGTGTGTGTGGTCTGTGATGTGGAAGCACCATTGGCCCCAATATGGCAACAATGGGAACAAGCCTCCCACCCACTGCTACTCATAACAGCAGTCCACGTCCCGAAGGTGCCTCACCTGGAGGCTGATCAGGAGGAACATGTTGATCCTGTGAATGTGTACTGGGTGCCTCAAGGTGATGTAGCACATTCCACATGTGTCTGCAGAGCCCGCTATGGAACAGACCAAGGACCTCACCTTGGGGGACAGGATTGTGTCTGTATGGAACAGACCCTAGACCTGACCTCAGGGGACAGGATCATATCTGTGTATGCCCCCAGGGGGGACAACATCCCCTGAGGTGGTTCCACCTGAAGGTAGTGCTGGACCAGTACATGAGGCCCCAGGGTGGGTCCAACATGTGATGTGGCCTGGTAACATAGAAAGATGAGTCTGGAGAGGTGGTTCTGCCTGCAAATAGTCCCTAAACATGCTATTGTGTCACCGTTATAGAACATATATGGATAATAATAGTCTACACAATCCCGGAACATGCCCAACAGCATGCACAGATATCCCCATTAACACAGAATGTCAGATGTGCAGCAATCACATAGCAAGTACACCACAGGCATATATGGAACCATAGTGGCCTGACAATGGTATGCAGGTGAATAGTCTGTAACAGGCCAGCAATGATATTGTTCACACAAGGAACATGGCTACAAACACATAGCACCAAGTGTGGTACAATACAATATCTGTCCCACTGGTAGGTAAGCTGTAGCCATACCTATTGAGTTGTGTGTACAGTTTGTTGTCACTGATATGGTGGGGGGTGACAGAGATGTGCATTAAGAACTGTGGTAACCTTGCTGTATGAGTTGCTCAGACCTGTTTCCATCTTTATGTCTTTCAGGCAAGATGTCACATGGATGCCTCCATGCTTATTCAGCTGCTGAAAATGATATAGTGCTGAACTATGCAATCAAGCACTACCCTGTCCTGTTTGTCTGGGCCGCCCATGAGCAGCAGGAGTGGACCACCCTGTGGAATGACCTAGTCCACAGGGTCAATGATGTCAGACTGCACAACCGCAGTTATGAGCAGGTCTGGCATCATTGTTCTGACCTGCTTTGCAATGCCTGTTATCATGATGCTGCAGTCTGGGGGGATCACCTTGCAACAGGGGGCGCCATGCCATCCATCCCCTCCTGACACGTGTTGAGAAGCTCCTCGCCTCAGGGTACTTGCCCATCCGCACAGCCAACAACTGCCAGACACCATTGTGGAGGTGGGTGCAACCCACACACCAGCTGAGGAGCATGCAGATAAGGCCACAGGGCACATCAGTAGACCACTGTTGCATATGCATCCACATCTGTACAGGTAGATCATGCATATCTGACATGTCATATATATAGTTTGTTGCTGCATAGTAGTAATAAACAAATGTGCATATGTTGTAGTATTGTGGACATGCACTGTTGATGTACTATAATGCTGCACCCACGCTGTAGCAATGCCACAGGTGTGGCCACTGACTTTGCATCTCTCACCCTCTAATGTAGGTCCCTCCGGTATACCACCAAGGCAGCAGCCTGTAGCTGGTGAGTATGGTTTATGTTGATGCTTGCCAATACACCAGGCATGTAATGGCTATGGTATATTCCATGCACAAATCTAACATGCCTACCCAGAATACATGCTGTACATGTTCACGTATTGTTGCTGTTAAATGCACTGCATCACAGTGGTGACTATAATGGGGTATTGAAAGGGTATGTCAGATAACTGCAAGATAAATAACATCCTGTCATTGTGGAATGTGTCCACAGGGATTAACATAATGGTGGGAGACATGGTCTACAGTAGGGACATGTGTGAAACATCACCCGTATACAGTGCAACAACACAGTAGTACAATGGCAACTGTTACAGATTTACACTATGACATAACGTATTACTGTGGTCCACATTATTAGCTGGGACTAGGCTGTAACACGTGGTGTTCAGTGTATGGGCCACAGCAAACTGACATACATGTGTAGGCCTTACTTGTCAAGCGTCTGCAAAAAGGCTGAAGGTGGGGAGGGGGTGTCAGCATGATACACCAGTGCACTGCAGCAGGGATCCTAAGGATGCTAAGAATGGCTGTATCTGCACACAGTCAGGTTCAGGAACTGTGGCAGATGTAACATTACCTCCACATCAATAGTGATGGCAGTGTGTGAACACCAAGGGATGTGCGCATGAGTAGACCTTGCAACCATGCAGATTTGGGGGACATGTGTAAGACAGACTGAACATACACTGGCAAATGCAGATAGCCCATGCTAGTATACCCCTGCCAGGAATAGTGACTGCTGTAGCACACATAACAATAGGTTCAACGAACCGTCATGATAAGGGTGTGCACACATATGCACACATGGAGTGTATGCATCGCTGTCAGCATCCACATGCCTAACACATTCTATAGACACTGCATGTGAATGTACAGGACATATGTCACATATCGGGCTAGTGTACTTTTAATATATGTGGTCATGTGGTCCCATGGCAGATCAAAGAAAGGTGCGTCATATCAATAAGGGTGTGTACACTCCCCATAGCCATGGTATGGTCTGCCAGTTGCCAATGTAATAGTATTGGATTGGTCATATATGGTCCACTGATGTTGAGATCTGTAAGCCAGACATCAGGCAATACTGTGTACATGGGTGCAGTGGTATCTAGGGGAAGGGGCATCACCTACTAACACAGCCTATGCATCACCCACATGTATACTGTTGCTAGCATGGATTGACTATAGCTGCACTGCATGCTGTTGTGTACCATATGTTATGCATGTTGACAGATGGGTAATAGGAGGACTGTGTGTACTATCTGTATATGTGTGTGTGTGTGTGTGTGTGTGTGTGTGTGTGTGTGTGTGTGTGTGTGTGTGTGTGTGTGTGTGTCAGTGGGTGGTTATTTTGTCTGTAGGGTCACTCTGGTGAAGTGGAGGGAGGTTGGTGCATGTCAGATGCGTGTGTGCATGCGTGTGTGTTTGTGTGGGTGTCTATGTATGCACATGTGTGACTGTAGCGTTGTTCATACAGCAGTACTTCCCTTTGGGATCGTGCAGTACATGGACATGGACTGACACATGACACACCAGGAATACTTGTCATGTAAGTAATCACAGGACATCTGATAGTATAATATGGTCTGTAGCATGGAACATGCATTGAGAGGGAAAGTAAACACCAGGTATACCCTTAATATCGCATTCAGCAGAGAAGTGATCAATAACTCACGTATGCAGCACTACAAATGCATTGGGGAATTACTAGACAACACCAGTGAGTGTATCCCTATATTACAGATGTCACATGATAGGTTGATTGAGCAGCATATGTTGCATGTACTGAGCAATACTTACACATGACACTCCAGTGCGTGAAATTATAGAGTGAACATAGTAGCCCCTCACATATAGGGCCCATGCTCACGATGTTCATACATACATACACGGGGTGGACACTGAACGACAGCAGTGAGGCCATGTAAAACCACTCCACTCAGGTCAGGGCAGTAATGGAGGAACATGTCTTGTGTTGTGATCACTTGTCTAGGTATTTAGAGGAATGATACGTTAATGAGTGGTATTAATGAGTGTATGTTACCAAGTGTGATGCAGGGTGGGGAATGCATGGGAATAAATGTGAGACAGTCTGTAAAGTCACGGACAGGTGGGTATTAAGGTGATGTGTGTGTGTGTGTGTGTGTGTGTGTGTGTGTGTGTGTGTGTGTGTGTGTGTGTGTGTGCACTGTTATGCCATGCTATACAGGTCTTAAAGTGCATTTCTTGTTTCCCCCCACAGTTAGTGAGGTGGGTCAGGGTCCCTCCTGCATGCAATCTGATGTTGGTGTCCATACAGACACTGAAGATGATGATAGTACTGTTGAGGCACAGGTGGGGTTGTCAGAGGCTGAAACAGCTCCATCATTTGACATCCCAATTTTAGCCACCCAAAACCCGCACACAGTTTCAGTGCCTATACATACCCCATCACCAGTGGCCATAGCAGAGTGACAGCTGGCAGTTGGTGGCAGTGCACAGGAGAGTGTGGTATCCATACCTACTGTGTCTCGTCACAGCAGTCATAGCCAGATGTCTGGCAGGGCACCACATAGGCAGATGTCCCAGGGTGCTCGTGGTAGGGCTGCTGGTCATCATGTCCCTGGCAGATGCACCACAACTGGTACCACCAGGCACATGTTTCATGCTGTCATGGGGGCACAGGCACATATGGAACTGTACACCAGACAGGGCCTGAGGCTGAAGAGGGTTGCTCTCACATCTGCAAGCGACAACTTCCATGAACTGTCTGGTGCCATCCATGCTTATATCGAGCTCATGGATAGGTGAGATGATGGGCCTCTTCAACCGTCGTTTGTCCATGCTTGTACATGTGGTGGGAGTGTGGCGATGGCTGAGTGAAAGTAGGCCAGCAACACCAACAGTTGGCGGTCAACGTGGATGTGCTAGGACACGAAGGTGCTCCTGTAGTGGCAGTACCAGCCTCAGAACTGTGGGGGAGGTGCTGTCTACACCACACCACAGCAGATCACGAGCACGTGGTTCTGACCAGTCCCAGGAGGGACCTGGTTCCAGCAGACATCTGTCATCATCAGGGGAGAGTAGCACATTGAGGCCTGTACCTGGACATGCCCATGGAACCCCTGGCAGGCACAGATCTTGTGTCCATGGCCGGAGGCAGTGAACTACTCACCCTGCCAGTTATGGTCTGCAGCTGTCCATAAACATCTGTATAGGACAGCCACATGGCAGAACTGTGTGCATGCATGCCCACACACTATACAAGCACACCTAGGGCAAACCTATATCTACACACACCACATCACCACACCCAGTTCAACTCATTACACCCCTCACCCACACACATGGTGTCAAATGTATGCCCCACCCTCGGCCTCTGGCAAACCAACAACACACCCTGTGCATATGATGATACATGTGCCACATCCCTGTCATCCATAACATCAATGCAGGGACAGGCTAATATGGTTCTGATGCACATGGTGACTCTACTACAGTGTATCAAAGTACTGCAGTGTAACATGTTGTCAGGAGTAATGTTTAATGCATACATGTCAGGTAGTGTAGCTGTCCAGCAATGATGCATTATAGCTGTTAGTAACACTGGTTGATTGTGGTCTCCATAATGTTATCCATCTATGTTGTAGGTGTACATGTGTCAGCAGGAAGATGGTCTGCAGTCATATTCCACAAGGGGTATGGCACTGTGGTGACACCATGGCTGTGACATATCTGGGTTACAGTTGAACACATGTCACAGGTTTGTATAACAGTTATTGCCTGTGCCACATGGACAGGTGACCCACTGGGACATGCATAATCTGCAACCTGATGTAGACCCATCCACATACAGGCACACTCTTACTTGGCAACACTGGGACTAGACCCCTACCTAGGTATGTAGTTCTACTGAAGTGTGTGGCTTTCATTGCACATACCACATAGCATTTAAGGTGAGGTGTGTTACAGGTTACATGTTATATGCAGAACATCCCCAGACATGTACAGTATGCTAATGAGGGATGTAATGGTTGTATATGGACAATACATAGTGTGACATACCATCATATACACATTATCAGAAACATAACAGGCAGACACATGTCCGAGAGACCTGGGCTTATAGCTGGTAACTAACTTGACCATGTGTCCAGTGTGTTACAGGTAGGCTGCACACAGCACATTCATAACTGGGCTGGATTGTGGTATCAGTTACCTGTACAGTTGATGGTGACAGTCGTCACCATAAAGTGGAACATGGGACATATACCGGGTATACCTTGGTGTAATGACAGTGTACACAGCACCCACATTCCCCTGTGGATATTGTACTCCCTGAAACTCATGATGACATGCTGACATACTCCCCCATCACACATTGCCCACGACTGTGATACAACCCATTGTATATTCCAACAGTGGTGCTACAGGGATATGCATCTAATGCACATGCCACAGGCATAGTAGGGTGTTGCATTGTCATACCTCACCTATGGGCAGCAACAACACTATCTGTACTACTGTGTAGCAATGGGTATTGTAATAGGATTATGTGGCCTCAGAATGCTGTACCCAACAGATATACAGACATGCACACATACACACACTTGCCAGAACTCAATGGGTATCCCATGCCTATCGACCCATTTGTACAACACTGTTGTGCTGGTACTCCAAGGCTCATGTAGCCGGTAGGCAGATGAGCGTAAGAGGCTACATGTAATGTCCCATACAGCAGCAGCCACAACTGACTATGGCAATAGGTGTTGCAGTGGTTGTGAAGGCCCTCATGGAATTCCCAAGTACAGGTGTACTAACACACAGACACTGCTATCCTCAGTAATGCACACATACACGTGTCAGTACTGGGGTGCATCACTGCAGGTGGTCATAGCTGTGTGCCTAACTATTGTCTATGGAGAGATGGGTTGCATAGAGGATGTGTGTACAGTAGTATCCTGCCACCTGCCATGTGCCAGTAGGCAATCTATTCACAGACACCGCTGTGGTGACCCTCAGGGTGAGAGTGACATGCATCAGCCAATCCTCTGGGTGCCTCCTACACATGGCCAATGAGGTGATCAAGTTGACATGTATGCAACATGTATTACAGCAAATGGTTAGTGTCTGTGATGGAGACCTGTACCCAAGCATGTTCTGTTGACTGTGGTAGTGTAGTGGAGGTACCTGTGGCAGGTGGCGCATGCAGGGTGTTGTCTAGTATATGTGCCAGTTCTTACACAGCTGGGCAGATATGTCAGTGTCAATCAAGCATAAGTTGCCTGTACATATCCCAGCTGGATACCTGTCATCTGCACATCTGTACAGGGACTGACAGTCATCAACTTGGCAAGTAGCTATGCAGTAGGATGAATGTGTCAACAGATAGACGTTTGACAACAATATGTATGACATAACTACATGTTGGGAGCCCTCACTAACATGTGCTGTACAGACGGTAGTCTACAGTTACATTCCACATGTCAGATTATTATACAGTAGGGAATATATACTGTGACACAGCTCACACACCAGGGACATAACTTGGAGGCCTCAGAGTCCACCTATGCCTGCAGGTGTACTTGTTGTTAGTACTACATTTAGCACTCTACTCTTGCCTGGAAAAGCACTATCAATGGTAGTATGGCCATGATACACTACATGCCATTGTGACAGCACACACCTTGGGTTACTACCCCTGTATGCAACACATTCACATGGATAACAGTGCTGTACAGGCCTCTTATACTTGTGTGTCCCAGACATGACACTCACACCCCTTGCTACTGTAATGACAGCATATAGGTGCATGTATTGTACATGGCATTACATACACTTATTACAGATGTCATTACCCTGCTTTGTTATCAGACTGGGTGGTGAAAACTGGTTATCAGGGCTAAGGCATGATTAGCAGGTATCAACATTGCTCCAATATAACATCTAAGCTGATTTGCTCACTGGTAAGCGAAGCCTACACTGTGTAAGCAGCTGTACGTTTACCCATAGCTTAGCACTGCTTAGCTTCACGCAAACCCGTGCAAATGCAAGTAAAGCTGCTCAAAACCGCCTTAACCACTCTATATCCAACAGCCCTTGTTCTGCCCAGCAACACAATAAACAGCCCTTGCAGAACTTGAATCCAGGACCCTGTACACTAGAGTCACAACAGTTAACCACTACACCATGACCTCCGTGAAGACAGCTGTTGTTTTTCCCATATATCTGTCAATACACATATTGATTAGTATAGAACAATTGCCTTTACGTCCACAGTTGGGTAGTACTTGTTATTGATATTACTGTTGCATCACATATGTTGTTATATCCTAATGTACACATATCAGATACATAAGGTGAGATACATCTGGGAAGGTATACACAACTGTGATGTGTACACATGACAGGAATATGGATATATACATATGTTGATATATGTCTACATGTACATACACATGTATATTCATACATATGTCTGTCTACATGCCTGTATAGTGCATCGTATATATGGCCATGTGTATATCTCTTTGTATATCTATATATATATATATATATATATATATATATATATATATATATATATATGCACATCCTACGTGTACAGATATACCTATTTATGTAGATATATATGTAGATATCTATAACTATATGTGCATACATATTTATTTAGATATACCTATTACTGTCGATATATATGTAGATAGCCATAAGTATGTGTGCATATGTATCTATATCTGTATAGTGTAGACACATATTGCTGCATATATGTATATATTTGAGTGTTTATATGTATATATATATATATATATATATATATATATATATATATATATATATATATATATATATATATATATATATATATATATATATATATATATTTGTCGATATGCATATGTGCATATATGTATATAGATGTATGGATAAATATATGTACATATATGTTCACCACATGTCCAGAACATGGAGTGGAGTCCAACTTCAGCCCCAATAGTCCCAACTTCTTAGTGCATGGGGATGTCATGTATGTAATGCAGGTATATATGTAGACTGTTGCTAATGTAATAGGGGTTATCTTAACAGACATGTTGTGTGTGGGAGGTCACATCTGCTTTTAACATGTGTGCCATTGGCTACTGACAGACATCCTAAGGACATCATAGTACAATACCACTGCTAGCAAAATAATGATCCTGTGGACTACAGCAGAGATATGACCAATATATGTGAATAGTCTGGGACTCTTTGGTCAGTTTAGAGGTGTACACATATCCCCTTCATGCGAGACATGTGGACCACGCCTCCCACTGTGGAAGTTAATAGCCATGTACATGGGTATATCATGTAAATACTGGACTACATATGCCCCCACAGTTTATGCATGCACACACGCCAGTCTGTCCTGACACATAATACCTGGTGGTGCAGGGGTCACATGGCCACATATTACCCAGTAGTTAGTGACATACATCTGTACAGAATCCCACTGCTGTGTCAGAAATACACAACAGTTATGGTGGCTTGGCAGCAGTATGTCTTGAAAATAACTAGACAGATCAGCACACTGGGTAATTATACTAGGCTGCTAGGCATGTCACAAAGCATTGTGCAAATTACAGACAGACTGCCACAACAATGGACTACATTTTGTATGGGAGAATACACATGTACCTGCGATTATAGCAGGATCCACACACATGTCACAGCACAGAGTAACAGAAACCTGTGTGAAAGTAAATACCCACAACCAATGTAAACACAGCCACATATGGTACACACACTTAATATGACACTATATGGACTGTCCGATAAACACCATCCTCATATGTGCCACTCACATACTGACCCTACTACATACACTGTGTTATGGCACTGTGTGGTCCGATGGCTGTCTGTGGTATGGGACACATGTGTGTCTGGCCCGATAGACATGTGAGCCAACAGGGTACCATACACTGGAGCAACATGTAACATCAGATAAAACAGTACCGACAACAATGGCATCTACCACAGTCTGTGCACAGCCCAAGGTTCATATGTGCAATACACATACTGTCTACAATCACCCTAGGTACACAGACCCCAGTACTGTACACACAACCACAGAATGGCCAAGCTATGTCCTCAGAAACAACCCCTACTGTACATAACATGTCTAGCAGTCTGATATATGACTGACTTGTTATCAGGTATGATGTCAATAAATAATGGTGTACAGGACATATGCACCTCTTACTGCAGAACATATGCACGAAGGTTGACAGACTTGTGGCTGGAGCTACAAACACTGCCCCATGTGATAACCTCATACATTTACTTTCATACTAGGGTTTGTTGTGACACATGTCCTATGAAGGATATGAAGTCAGTAACTCTCATGGCTGTCACCGTGTACTGACTGCAGTCCTCACACTATGCTTCTGCAGTTCCCAGATAGGTGTTCTGTGAGAAACATAAGAAACAAAAGGCTCCACACACTGCATAGTCTGCAGATGACCCTACAGATGGGGGTTTCCTCAAAAACATAGTACTGTCATGACATGTATTAAAACATGTAGACCAGCCATATCCACACACACCCTGTTAAACCAACATTACTCCATAATGCAGAACAGCAACACTTACATTCTGTAGTCATGTCAGGCACATTCCCCTTTTGTGTGTTAGCCTGTTTCCACAGTGTATGTTATTAGAAGTAAATCCCAAATCCATCTGTGATGCTGTTTGCCAAACACCAGATCTAGGTCCTGCTCACAGTGAATGAAAAGGCCCAACACCAACATGATGGTCCTATATATTGGAGTGTGTTTCCATGCAATTGGCTATGGGAATGTTACCACAGCTGTTCCACATGCAATCAGCTAGAGGAGGGCTGCAATTTGTGCAGAGGCCATCAGCTGATCATGAGCATCACTTACAAAACAAAAGCTGCTGCTTAAGCAAAGCAGGTGTTGCTCTCCACATCCACCAGAGAGGGAGTGAAAGAGACAGACAGAGACAAAGTAAGTCAGGGAGGAGGTGGCAGAGTAAAACCTAAGCATGTTTGTGTCACACACCTACCAGTACAGGGTTTCAAACCCCTGACTGACTATGTATTGCTATCACATGTCTATGCAGTTATTGCATGTGCCACATAGCTTACATGTTGAGGAGCTGTCCAAACATATATGTGATGGTGAGTGACATCTGCTACAGTGATATGGTATCGATACGGTAGGTGTAGTATATGTGCCTGTCCACATGAACAGGTGTCAGCATCAACACAGCCACACTCTCTTAGGGACTCACACAAATTGACACACTTGGCAGGGTCAGGAATACACTTCCTAACTAGTTAGTTTGCCACAATACAGTAATGTGTAGGTATCACATGCACCACAGGGGTTATCCAGAGGTTATATGGGCAAAGGGTATGTGAAGGTGTCTGACATCAGACAGCATGCTTCAGTATGCCAATGGCATTATTTACAATATAAAAAAAATGTGTGACGATAATTTGAATGATAGTGAAGTTTATGTTAGAACAGATCTTACACAATGTAAGAAATTAGTTGAAAAGTATAACCAATTACTGCTGAAAGGTTTTAGATTAGGTTACTTTTCAAAACAAGATGTTGAAAAAAGTTTGAATCTAGCAATAGTGATTTAGCTAGATTCTATTGCCTTCCAAAAGTACACAAAAGACTGCCTGATCTTCCAGGATGACCTATTGTGGCTGCTACTAATTATTTTACTCATTAGATTGGTATTTTATTGCATGGTTTGTTATTAAAACCAGTTATGAAATTAGATTCTTATGTTAAAGATTCCTTTGATTTCCTTGAAAAAGTAAAACTTTTGTATGGAAAGATAGTAATTACTGGTTAGTAATGGATGTCAAAAGCATGTATACAAATAACAGTCATTATTTAGGTTTAGAATTGGTTAAATATTTTTTGGGAGACAGCCCTTTGACAAAATATATACTTGAGCTGTTACAATTTTGTTTAAAACATAATTATTTTGAGTATAATGGAGATATTTTCCATCAAATTAAGGGAACAGTGATGGGGGCATCTTTTGCCCCCATGTATGCAAATTTGTTCATGGGTCTGTTCGAGCAAAGATATTTAAATAAAATGTGATTCTTTAAGAAATATGCACTGAAATATGTAAGATTTATCGATGACGTGATTTTTATATGTGATGGGGAAAATCACAAGTGCAAAATGTTTTTTTCAGATCTGCAGATTAATGGTTTTGGCATTGGTTTTGATGGTTTACAGGTGGGAAATAAAGTTGTTTACCTTGATATGCAGCTGAAAGGTATTTTAGGGCAAAAAATAACAACTAGAGTCCATAAAAATTTCCCCAGGTAAATCATGTTCTGAATGGTAAGAGATCTCATCCTGAACATTTAATAAAAGCATTGCCTTATGCAGAATTTCTTAGGATATATAGACTGAATAGTGATGAATCCCTTATATGAAAAGATTTGGAATTTGTATGTCCCCAATTTTTGAGTAAAGGATATGAGGTGATTAATGTTGAAGCGTCACTTAGAAAATTGTTTACACCTTCACAGGGGTGTGATGAAAATAGGAATAGAATGGTGCCAAACTTCAATCAATATAGTCAGTATAGAAATGATACTGCTAAGAAACAGATATTTTTTGTCACCACATATAATATTAATACTAAAGAGATTTATGATGTAGTTAAATATTATTGGGAATTTCTAATTAGGGATACAAAAATTATATAATATTTTACCCAGTAAGCCTTCTTTATCTCTAAAGAGAGGGAGAAGTATTATGGATTTATTGGTATGCATCCATTTTGGTTGTCCTAGGCAAGAGCTATATGCTAATGTTAGAAGGTTTGGCACTCAGCCATGTGGAGGTTGTTCAGTATGTTCTTTTGTTGTACCTTCTTTACATTTTATTAATGGACTGCAGTTTAGTCCCAGATTCAATGGTTCTTGTACCACGAAGGGTGTGGTGCATGCTTTGAGGTTCCTGCAACTTATTTTATATTGGTGAAACAAAACAAATGTTTAGAATAAGGTTGCAGAAACACCTTAGGGATATCAAAAAACAAAAGGTGGAGAACCCTATAGCACAGCATTATTCCCTGTGTCATAATGGGGATAGTAAGTGTTTAACTGCTACAATACTGGAAGTAATTGTTGGTAGTGATGATATGCAAGTTAAAAAGACTGCTTTATAAGGAAACTGTATACTTAAATTTGAATCACTTTACCCTAAGGGACTAAATAATGAGTGTAATCGGAGGGGTTTTCTTCAATGAGTGTTTTTTTTTTCTTATTGGTTTGTTTTTAATTGCTATTGCTATATAAGGTGCATTTGTGTAATGCATTTTATCTCTTGAAGGCATTAAGCCAAGGAGCTAAGATCGATTAAATCTTCTTTTGGTGACCTGCTTTGTTCTTTGGTGGTATTTTATCTTGAATTGTTCTTTCGTTCCTTACATAATACGGGTATTCCCTGGTGTCAGTGGCATCTGTCCATACAGGGCATGTGTTTAAGGCATGGTATGTCCTTTGTGGGTCACATTTCATGGCACCAAAGGTGTTGCAGGCATCCAGTGGGGAACATAGTGAAGGTGCACTGTCTGCATGTACGGGCCTATTGTACTGATGGACAGGGTGCCATGCCCTTTGTAGTCCACTGTAATCACACCATGGTTACTATCTGTGGGAAATATGCAGGGTACTACCAACATAGCTGCTGTTGCCTAGGCAAGTGTGTTTGTGTATGAGACATGGGTTGAGAGTGTTCTCTGGGTAATACAACGGTTGCTAACTTTGTTCACCAGGCCTTGATGCCACATGTAGGGATATGGATTGGCACCCCAGCCTCTCAGCTATTTCACATCTGTTATCCTTGTAAGGTGGACATTGTAAAATATAATAGGTCCACCATATAAGAAATTTGCAAAACCCGCTCCACAATGAGTCCAGTTGTTACACACTCACAGCCACCTCCACACAGGATAAGAATGACAAACACAGACACACACACACACACACACACACACACACACACACACACACACACAGTTGCCATGTCTGGGATTAGAACTCCTACCTAACTAGTTTTTCACACTACATCATTATGCAGTTATAGGGCACGCCATAGAGATTACTGGGTTACTCCTTTCCCAAAGGTGTATTACAAATTGAATGACATCAGCAGCCGTGCCAAAGTAGGGCATTTGTATTGTAGTGAGTGTGACTAGCCTAAAAAGCATTACTCCATACACAGATACACACACATTTACCATGTCTGGGATTAGAACTCTTACCTAACTAGTTTATCACACTACAGCATTATGCAGTTATAGGACATGCCATGGAGATTACTGGGCTACTCCTTTCCCAAAGATGTATTTCAAAATGAATGACATCAGCAGTCTTGCCAAAGTAGGGTATTTGTAATGAAGTGAGTGTGACTAGCCTAAAAAGCATTGCTCCCTACACAGACAGACACACACACCCACACAAACATACACAGTTGCCATGTCTGGGATTAGAACTCCTACCTAACTAGTTTATCATACTACAACATTACGTAGTTATAGGGTGTGCCATGGAGATTATTGGGCTACTGATTTCCCAAAGGTGCATTTCAAACTGAATGACATCAGCAGGTTTGTCATAGTAGGGCTATGGGGAGGGTGGTGTGTGTGCACGGGTCATAACCCATTTATCTAGAGGTGGGCACACCACACTCTGGCACACACAGGTTTATATTCTGCAGGTACGTGTATACAATTGCTAGATGACTGCTGTCTTGTACAGTCATGTTGCACAGCTGGCACTTGCACCACAGAGTCTTTAATGCTGAGAAATACCAGTGGCTAATTTCTACAGTGATTGACATTTACACATCATGTGGTTGTAGCCATTTGGCTGTGTGCTGGGTGGGACAGGCCTCATGATGAAAGGCTCTTTGTCACTGTCATTCTCTTCCACACATCTATACATGTGTACTTTTGGAATATTATAGTATGCTGTCCTTGGATAGATGTGTGTTTTCCTATCCAATGTATGTGCAAAGCATGATTGGTGCATACTGAGGAGTGTATGCACTAGCATCTGCAACTGTCAGATATGTATGGTCCACTGTTGTTGGCAGACATGGGCTTCATTTGTTTAAGTGTGTGAGCATGCCCAGTATGACCTTTCAGTATGCTGTTGTCTGACATTGCCTTCATTTCTCTAAGTGTGTGAGCATGCCCATTATGCCCTTCTGTATTGCATGTGTGTATCCATTCTAGGTAGTTTGTAGTCCAGTGCAGATCTTTGTGTTCTACACCTACAGCTAGCAAACTGTTTCTGCAGGATATCTATAGATCAGTTGGCAATATGGGGTCAAACTGTGCAAGGGATAGTGTGTACTGTAGGTGATTGTGTCTGTGCTGCTTCTGCTGCATGGTACTGGTTTTAGCAGAGATATTCAGACATGTGTACTGTTATACACTGTGATGTTTTATGTCCTCAGGTACTCTCAGGTGGACATTTTTGCTCATAGTGATGTCCTGGAGAACACAGAATGAATGCAGCTGTGTCCAGTATTGTGGTCAAATGCCTACATAGTCATGGCAAGTTATGCCATTCTGGAGGGGGTGCTGCAGACACTTGCTGCTAGGTCTGTGTATCCAGTCCAGCACCTTGGTACAGTGATGTCAGAGGATCCCATATTTGTAAATCCATTGACGTGAAAGTATGGCCTTATCTTGCTGTGGCAATACCTCACAGCTGTACAGATCCACACAGGTTACCCAGAGGCAGGGGTCATAAGTCAGGACATCACCCCTATTGTGGTGTATGGGCAGGTTTGTTGCAACCCATTTTTGTGTTTGAAGCCAGGGATAGTATGTGCACACAGCTGTGTGTTGGACTTTGCACATTTCATGCTGCCCATGCTCCCCCCCCCACTAGTATTATATCCTCTTCCATACATTATGCATACATTCTCTGATACCTTCCCTATAGCTATCACCTCATCACAGCTGTGTTTTGGTGTTGGTCCACAGTTCATGCAATGGGACATGGTGGACATGTTACTGTGATTTGTCCACATGGCCTTACATATGGCTTATATGGAATGTGTTATGTTGTTATTTGGGTGTCCATGACATAACATACATTGGCAGTACGAGTGAGAAGTAGGCCTTTGGCAGAGGCCTGTAGGCCATTTGGTGCTGATGCAGGCCAGCTGTAGCAGGCCATTGTATTCTGTCAGTCCTATAGTGCCAGACTGCCATACAGTATATTCCCCTGGGGTGACAGGGTAGGTGTGCTAGGTGTTCATGCCAATACTTTCTATCAGTATTGATCAGGTGATGTGGATGCTGGCAGGGTGCTGCTTACAACTAGGGACACACCTGCATAGGACACCTGCACTGCATGCTTCATTCTTTCACTATTGCCATACACAGGTGGAGGTCATATTGTACCCATTCCCAACAGCAGGGATACGACCAGATAGGTACCTGCGGGTGGTGTTTGAGTGAGCTGGGTGCATGTGTGCTATGGACACTACTTGCATCTGGCTCACAGATATGCATGGGGCATTCCAGTTAGGCTGGCTTGTGCAGGGACATCAGCCATTTCCCAATACATCAGTCCTATCATCTTTGTGATCTTCAAGTGTTCGGCCAGATGACATCAGTATTCCCTACTACAAGTCCAGATAATGTGAGGCATACATGTATGTACAATTCCAAGGGTGTGTCCATTTCACAGTTACACATTATATACTGTATGTCTGGGGTACTTTTCCCTGTGTATTGCTTGAATATCTAGCACAACAGTCATGCCATGTCCATCTTTCAGATGGTGACACATATTACCGCCATACATTTACAATAGCTTACTGCTAGCATGTGTTATACTGGGGAGCATTGTCTTTAACACTGCAGTTGTGAGGACTTGCCCCTGTCATTGGCAGTAGTGGGCAATGGCCACCAGGTCAAACCTCAACATGCATACATACTGACCACTCTCACACAATATGAAACACACACCAACCTAACACATATACCTCCATATTGTACAAATGCTAAAATCTATCCTGCTGCCTTGGCCACCTCAGGTCATCTGTGCTCCATTGGTCTTATGCCTACACATACATGTTACTACATGTCTACCTCAGATTGGAGAGGGGACACACCTGACTGTTTCGACATTTCTACACAGGATTGGGAGAGGGGGCACACCTGACTGTGTCTACATTTCTACATAGGATTGGGGGCACACCTGACTGTTATTACAGTTCTACTTAGGATTGGGGAGCCCACCTGACTGTTACAATGTGTTTACATCACATTGGGGGGGGGGACACGCCAGACCGTTACTACATTTATACATAGGATTGGGGGTGGGGAACACCTGACTGTTTCTACATTTCTACATAGGATTGGGGGGCACACCTGACTGTTTCTACATTTCTACATAGGATTTGGGGGATCACACCTGACACTTGTAAACATTTGCTATGACTGTACTGGCATGTCAGGTACTCCATTTCATTTTGTATTCTAACCTATCATGTGGACTAGAGGCATATCAGTGTACTACAGTTCTTAGGTTTGATTGACCTACATATCAGTTTCTGACTTCCTACCCTTTAGAACTAACATCCCACTGCTTGACCTGCTGTAGTCTGTCTGTGTAGGCCTGGGGGGGAGGTTACCTATAGCCATCATTCAGAGGCATTAGCACAGTCTTTGTTTGTGTTTGTCTACATCTGTTCAGCTGGCTGAGACTGCTGTTGGGTATGTGAACCTCTCTGACTGGCATATGTGTGTCATATGGACACACATGTGGCCCAGCACATTTCCTGCAGTGGACTTTGTCACCATGTGTAGTACAGGCTACTATGGTGGCACTAGTATTTGTTGCAGATCTCATGGTGCCAGTATAGGTGTCTACTATCTGCTGGCATCCCATTCAGCCAACCAATTCCCTTGCATGTTCACATCCATACCATAGATACAAGTAACAACACATACTAGTCCATTCGGCAATTGGTAAGGAGAGTAACTTACCTTGTGCGTGTGCCAGTATTGAGGATGGTGCTGGAGGGCTGCCTATGTCGGATGCACATAGTACATTCCCTATACATGGTTGAGCAAAGGTAGTGTCATATTTGGCATCCCGTTTACTGTATGTGTGTGAGTCAGAGAATTGTGTCATTCCCTAGGACCCTCCTTTGTCAGTGTATGTGCTATGTGTTGCCACTTTGCCAAGGCCAGGGCATACTGGGCATGCCTCCTTCTGCCTACTGGGGCAGGCTCAGGTTGTTCCTCCACTGAATCACTCTGTGCCTGTGCAGGCCTTGGCAATGGTGAGGGGCTGTGTGGCCCTGCCCCATGCTGTTCCTGCTGCAGCTGTTTCTGCAGGATCATATTGTGTAGCATGGCACAAAGTACATGTAGCTGGGGAGGACTGCAAGGCTCCACCGGATGTGTCCAGGCACCGGAACCATGACTTGAGCATCCCAAACACATGCTCTATTACAACTCTGGTCTGTGTGTGTGTCTCATTATGGAGATCTTGTTTGGATGTGTGTGCATTTCTGATAGGTGTCCTCAGCCAAGGGTCCAGTGTGTAACCAGCATCCCCCACTAGGTGACAGTAAGGGATATCCCCACTGACAAATCTCTGGTACAGCTGCATCAGATGCCAGATGTGGGAATTGTGATAGTTTCCAGGGCAGCCAGCACACACACATTCATTATAATGCCCTGGTCATCACACACAACCTGGCAGTTGATGGAGGGGAAGCTCTTGCGGTCTTGCGGCTGATGTAGACTCTACCTGTTTCACCAGGTGGTGCTTTAATACATATGTAAGTGCAGTCTATAGCTCCCACTACCTCAGGGTATTCTACTATTTGGTGGAAGAGATGCATATTGCTGGCCAACGCTTCATGGGTGTTGGGGAAATATACGTGCTTACCGGCATGTGCTGACATGGCACCCAGGAACTGGTGGAGTTCGCTGGATGCTGATGCCTGTGAGATCCCCATGATATCCTCAGTTGGCCTTTGGAAGGTACCTACAGCTAGTATTCTTAGGCCTACACATACCTTGGTATCCACTGGGATGGGTTCCCCTCTGTTAGTTTTGTGTGTGAGGCATGGCTGGTGCAACTCAACATTTTGCTATAGGAGGTCCCTGTCCACCCTATAGTGCTCCACTATCTCCAGCTCATGTAGCCCCTGGTAGGTTACCCTGGGTCTGTACATTCTTCTCCATCTCCTCACTGTGGGTTGGTCAACAGCATTCTCATCCTCACCACCCTCAGCCTCTTCCACATGTTGATGTATGATAGCTATTGCAGCCCCTATCATTTTGTTGTTTTTGTTTGTTAAAATTCCCCCACTTGTATACACAAGTGGTGTAGAGTATGTGGGAAAAAAAACAGAGTGAAAGGTTTTTGCATAGTTTATAGTAGTGTTCTGGGCTGGGCTGGTCTGCTGCCTGTGTAATTGGCTGATTCTGATACATTTCACCTGCCAGCTATGCTAGTTCTCCTAGATTACCTTCCTACTGCTGTTTTCCCTTCCCATTGCTTCCCTATTTAAGCCCGGGGGCACACCGCACAAACACAGTGCTCAAATGTGCACAGAGCTGCTATTTCCTGATTTTTTTTTTCCTTTAAAACCCGGTGTGCAGCGTGCACACCCATTTAGGCAATGTAAAGAGTGCTAGGCAGCCTCAGACACACACCCTTGCTTAGCTCTGCCAAGCTAAAGGCAATCCCGGCCCACAGGGCTCCAATCCACTTACAGTATGCCTGACACACCCCTATGATGTCAGCTAACTCCTAGGCTTGCACCAAGCTATTCCAGGTCTATATCAGTCCATTGAAATGGCTGACGATCGAACACCAGTTGTTCGAACTGTGAAGTTCGAACACTGATTATCGTGAAGCTGCAGAACACCAAATTCTTTCCCAGGGAAAGAATTTGGTAGGCCATTTCTGTGGCTTTGCTATTATCAGGACTGTGCTGGGAAGTTATGGGTCGGGTTCAGGTAAGTGTGCGATTGTGTGGATGTTAGGGTTAAGGTGCGGGTTAGGTGAGTTAGGGCACAGGTGAGGTGGGTGTGGGATAGTGACAGACTTTAGAGTTAGGGCAAGATAGGTGAGTTAGGGTTAGGGCGCAGGTCAGGTGAGTGTGCGATAGTAACGGACATTAGGGTTAGGGTTTGGGTTAAGGTAAGTGGATAGATAGCAGTGTATGTCCAGCTTATTGTAGGGTTAGATGTAGAATTTTAAGTGTGTGTGGATTGCTGTTTTTTTTGGTGTGCTTGTGTTGTGTGTGTGTTTCTTGGAACAGCGATTTTTTTTCCCTGGGAAAAAAATTGCTGTTCCAAGACTTTGATGTTTTTGTACTTCGTGGTTAGAAGTTTGAACATATGGTGTTCGAACTTCAGCTGTTTTGGTGAACTGATATAGACCAGCTATTCCTGCTCTTACACTGTTGGGTGCTGACTAGCATGCAGGGAAAATCTGGGATTCAGTATCATTCCCCTCATTTCCATAGGATAGTCTGCTGATGCATAGTTACAGGTCCCACACTGAACCTCCCCCCTTAGCAACCAATATTCACAGGCCATGTTGTCTTCTGCCTGCCATTGAATATAATGGCAAAATAGTGATTTTGGTTAGAATGCTTATTTTAGTTTATTTTTATTTTTCAACCTATCCTGTTTGTGCGCCACTGCCCTACACTTAAACATCCAAGATCAGCTAAAAAAAAATAAAAGTTAATTTATTTATTTTTGCAACTGTTTTCCATGCCAGTGGCCATATATTTGGCCATTGGCATGCTTTCTACATAATATCCACCCTTTATTTGGAACTGTCATGGCTCAGTTTTGTAGTTTGCAGAAATGTACTCAGTTACTAACCGAGTACATTTCTACAGATTACAGTAGTCCTGCACGGCCGGCTTCCAGCTTTCTGGATCACAAATTCACCTCATTTGCATGGATTTCACCTGCAAATGGGGTAATTTCCATACAGGAGCTGAGTCCATGCAGGACTAGTGCAGGAGCACTTGTGCACATCCCTACAGCTTATTCCTGGATTGCATGGTAGACATATTTCCTACTGGAGCTCTTGCACTAGTCCTGCACACCATTCAGGGCTTGTTGAATCCAGAGGACTGAGTAAAAATGTGTGATGTAGAATGAAAAGACTCTGAGTAGGAATGTGTGATGTAATATGAAAAGAGTCTGAACAAACAGTGCATCTCTTGGAGTTTTAAAGAGGAGGTTGGATAGTGGATAGGGGAAAGGAGTTAGAATATGTCAGCCAGGTGCTAGGCAGTTACAAGTAACATGCGATAATATATAGTGCATGTGTGGGAGTTTTAAAGAGGAGGTTGGCTAGTGGGTAGGGGAAAGGAGTTAGAATATGTCAGCCAGGTCCTAGGCAGTTGCATGTCCAGGAGTTGTTTAGGTGGGAAATAAGCTGTTTTTTGAAGATGGTTTTGTTAGGTTGTAACCTGATTTGTAGTGGTAGGGAGTTCCAACTTTTGGCACTGTTGTTAGAATACAGGGAGTCACCAAAGCTGTAACGGCTTTTGGAGATTGTGACTAGGGCCTTGTTAGTGGATCTAAGTTCACAGTTATAGGAGTAGAGGATGATCAGGTCTTGTAAGGGTGGAGTTTTGTCAGGTTGGTACAGTATTTGATGAGCTAGAAGAAGTTGATTTAGAGCTAAGGTATTAAGGAGTTCAAGCCAGGAAAGCAGTTTTAGGGCCTGACAGTGGTGGATGTGGTAGGAGGAGTTTGTGGCGAATTTTGCTATTTTGTTGTAGCATACTGATAGCTTGTTTAAATCACTCTTGTTTAGGTTAATTAGGACAGGAGAAGCATACAGTAACGTAGAGACAAGATGGGTATGAGCTAGGGAAACTTCACTGTTGCTGGTTAGGAAGTTTTTACATCTGTAAAACTTTGCCCTTATTTTACATTTATTTGAATAGTTTGTTATCGCATTCTCATTTATAGTTTCATATATATATATATATACACATATATACATATTTACAAGAAGAGAGAATAGAAGTTGTTTCAGTAAATTACAGGTATTTTTGTAATAAGTTGATAAGAGAAGGAGTAGAGAAGATCGGATGAATGTTGGGCTTATGGCAGGGTTGTTTACAATTAGCTTGTTTTTTTTTTTTAACAGGTACAGTTGCTTGACTTAAGTAGTTGTTGTTTTAGCTTGATTTTAAATTTTCTGTATTTCTGTGTGGACCTAATGTCTAGTGGCAGTGTATTCCATGGCTTAGTAATGGAGTAGGAGTAAAGAGATCATCCTGCAGTTTTATGTGGCATATATAAAGTGAATAGTTCTTTATCTCTGGATATAGGGCTCGGTTGAGAGTATAGGTTTGAAGAACATTCTTTATGGAAGTGCATTTTTCTGGATTATAGATTATTTTGTGTGCCATGGTTAGTTGCTGGTAGTTGAGTTACTGGGATAGATTCAGCCAGTTAAGTGAAGTAAGTGCAGTTCAATGATGTTTTTGGAAAACCAGACCTGTTGCAAACTTGGAAATTTTATTATAACAGGATTCTAGTTTATTTGTTAATGTGATTTGGAGATTGGTTAGTATAGGCGTAACATATAGTAAGGAGGGTAGGTGGTATGTGGATGCTTGTGTTCGTTTAGTGGTTGGGTTCTTGAAGTGTTTGCACCTATATAGTACTCCCAGTTTTGGTGTGTTTTTTATGGTATTTTTGATATGCAGTTAAAAAGTTAGTTTATTCTCTAAAGTGACTCTTAGTAGTTTGGCATGGGGAACAAGTTGTATCTCTGTGTTATTGAGGGAATATATTTTAAAGTCAGTGGGGTATAGTTTAGATGTGAAGAGAAGTAATTTGGTTTTGTTAGGGTTTAGCAAAATATTTGCATTGTTGAGCCAGGTTTCAATGGAAGTAAAAGCAGTTTGTGTTATTATTTTTACTTGAGTAATATTCTTTGCAGTGGATATGATGACTGAATCGTCTGCATATTGGATAGTGCTACCTTGGCAGGAGGCAGTATGGTGGTTGTTTATAAAGATGTTAAATAGAAGGGGCACGAGGATAAAGCTGTGAGGGACTCCTGTTTTGATATGGAGATAAGGTGAATAAGAGGTTTACCACTTTACACATTGTTGTCTTAGAGACAAGTAGCTTGAGAACCATTGTAGTGTAGCATTGCTGAGTTTTATGATAGACAGTTCATGCAATAGTTTTTGGTGTGACACTGATGAATGCTTTTGTTAGATCAAAGAATATTGCTGATGTTAGATGTCCTAGGTCCCTAGCTCTGTTAACTGTATCTGTAAAGGATATTAGAGCAGTTGCTGTACTGTGTGATGGTCTGAAACCACGCTGGGTGGGTATAAGTAGTTTGTTGGAAATGAGGTATTCAAGGAGCTGCTTATGTATACATTTTCTGAGATTTTGGAGACGGGACAGAATAGAGATGGGACAATAGTTGGACAATTCATTTGATTTTCCTCCCTTATGTAAGGGGATAACAATTGATTTCTTCCATATTAGTGGTACATGTGATTCTAAGATAGCTCTATTTATAAGGATGCTAACTGGGTAGGCTATGGCATTGGCTGCTAGTTTTAGAAATTCAGATGAGAGATTGTCGGCAGAGAGGTAGCAGGTTTTTATTTTTTGTAGTAGATGTATATAGTTTGTGAGTACTGGTTGCAATATGAGAGATGGTAATTCGGGTGACAGAGTTGGAGTATTTAGGGAAGTGGATTGACTAGAGTTGGCATTTTGGGGTGTTGGAGTAGGGGTAGCAGTATTTGTGGAGTTAGTGGTGTAGGATTTGCTAGGATTATTGACAAAGTTTTCTCTACTTTGTTTAAAGTGTGTATTAAAAAATTGCAGCTATTTACAATGGGAATTTATCTGCAACTGGTACAGGATTTTGTTTTGCAATAGTGGACCAGAACCTTTTAGCATTTTTATTATGGTCAGATAATCGCTGAAAAAAATAGTGTTTCTTGTCTGCAGTTATAAGCTTCTTTGCCTGGTTTCATATATGCCCATAATTTTGCAAGTATAATTTTAATTCTTTAGAATTATGTCCAGGTTTTGTCCCTTTTTTTGTATACGTTGTTTTGTGTTTTTTGTGAGTTAGGGTGCTTGGTTGACTTTGCTTTGTTTAGTGCAGAGTGGGGCAAGGCTATTAAGGGTATCTAAGAATAATTGGTTGAAGTAGTTAACTGCTTCGTCTAGGGGTAGTATCTTTAGCTTTGTCCAGTTTAAAGATTTTAGTATATTGAGAAAGAGAGTTTGATTAAATTTGGATAGGTTTCAGGATGTTCTGCATGAGTTTTTGGTTGATGAGTAATAGTTCTCTGGGTGTATGCTGGTAAGTGGTCACATAGTGGACTGGATTCACGATGGCTTGCATGGAGTCTAAGAGTAGAGTAAGACTCCATGCAGCCATCATGTCCGACGAGCGATGCAGGAACAGCCTGCAGGGGCGTGCAAGAGAGCTCCTAAAACGGCTCTTACACGGACAGGGCTGGGATATGCAAATTACCTCAATTGCAGGCGAAAGGCATGCAGATGAGTTAGATTTGCAATTCAGGAAACCCAAACCTGTCCGAGTAAGAGCAGTGTTATTTGCAGAAATGTACTCAGTTAACAACTGAGTACTATTCTGCAAATAGCAAAATGGAGCCGTGACAGCTCCAAATAAAGGTTGCATCCAGTGCAGGAAGTATGCTAATGGGCAAATATATGGCTATTGGCAATGTTTCCTGATGCAATATGAAAAAAAAATGTTTTTTTTCCTCCGATTTCCAATGTTTAAGCGTAGCGCAGCTCCGCGCAAATGGGCTGTGCTCTAAAAAAACAGAAAACTAAAAATTAAAACCCACAAATGTGGATCTTATTTAAATTGTTAATGTACAATGCAAGGGAATGGCAGGCTGAAGACAATATGGCCACCGAGTAGAGGTTGCTAAGGGGGGAAGCTCAGTCTAAGATGTAACCAAGCATTAGTAGGCAATCCTATGCAAAGGAGGGTTAGGATAGTGAATCGCAAGTTTACATAGCAAATGAGCACAGTCATTGGAGTGTAGGAGAAGGATAAGGGGAGTAACAGAGTAGAAGATAGGTGACATCACGAGTGGGGTATGTATGAAAGAAGTGAAGCTCATTGGAGCAGAGTGGCATGTGTCAGCTGTCATTTACACATCATGGAAATAGATGTGTCAACAGGTAGGCTAGGTAAAGGCAAGAAATGGAAGGTGTATGCCGTGGATAACACCAAAGTTTCTTGCTGAGCAGGTATGCCCGCGTGTGCACACCGGTAAACCCGAGTTAGACAGAGTGCACGCGTGTAAGCGTGAGTGCGCGCGTTTAAGCTGGAGTAAGCATGCATAAGGCTGTTTAAAGAGTTGTAAGCATGTTTTCACTGGTGTGTGCGCATTTTAACCCGAATAAGAAAGTTTTAGTCTGTGTAAGCATGTGTGCACGTGTGTGAGCTGCTGTGAGCGTGTTTGCGATTGTGTGCATGGCGCTGCCCCCCCCCCCGAGGAAACAGAAAGGAAAAAGGAAGCACAACAAATAGTAGGAAGCTACCAGGGAGTACTAGCAGAGCTAGCAGGTGAAAACAATCATAATCAGGCAATTACACAGTCAGTACACTAGCCCAGCCCAGCCTATCACTTAAAACTCTGCAAACAACAGTCCATTATGTTTCTCACAACAGACACTGCAGGAAGCTAATAGAAGTGAAAACTGAAAAAGCTTTACTGAGACATGGGCTGCCATTGTTGTTATAAGGCGACATATGCAACATGCTGAGGGTGGTGACAATGGAAATGCTGCTGGATAACCCACAGTGAGGAGATGGAGAAGAGTGTACAGGCCCAGGGTAACCTACCAGGGGCTACATGAGCTGGAGATAGTGGAGCACTATAGAGTAGACAGAGACCTCCTGCAGCAAATTGTTGAGCTGTGCGGGGCACACCTCACACAGAGAACCAACAGAGGGGAACCCATCCCAGTGGAAACCAAGGTATGTGTTGGCCTAAGAATATTAGCAACAGGTACCTTCCAGAGACCAACTGGTGATATGATGGGGATATCACAGGCATCAGCATCCAGGGTACTGCACCAGTTCCTGGATGCCATGTCAGCACATGTCAGTGATCATGTATATTTCCCCAATTCTCGTGAGGGTATTGGCCAGCAATATGCGTCTCTTACAGCAAATAGCGGAATACCCTGAGGTAGTGGGTGCAATAGACTGCACGCACATATGTATCAAAGCACCAGCCGGTGAGTGGGGTAGGGTCTACTTCAACCGCAAGGGCTTACCCTCCATCAACTGCCAGGACATGTGTGATGCCCAGGGCATAATACTGAATGTGTGTGCTGGCTGCCCTGGAAGCTACCATGATTCCCATATCTGGCATCTGACGCAGCTGTACCAGACATTTGCCAATGGGGACATCCCACATGGTCACCTAGTGGGGGATGCTGGCTATGCACTGGAGCCATGGCTGATGACACCCATCAGAAATGCACACACACCTGAACAGGAACACCATAATGTGGCACAGGCACAAACATGTAATGTAATCGAGCGTGTGTTTGGGCTGCTCAAGTCACGGTTCCGGTGCCTGGACACATCTGGTGGAGCCTTGCAGTACTCACCAACTACATGTACCCAAATTATCATGGTATGTGCTATGCTACATAATATGATCCTGCGAAAACAACTGCAGCAGGACCAGCATAGGCCTGGGCCAAACAGCCCCCCACCATTGCCAAGGCCATCACAGGCAGAGCGTAACTCGGAGGAGGAACAACCTGAGCCTGCCCCAGTAGGTAAAAGGAGGCGTACCCAGTATGCTTTGGCCTTGGCAAAGAGGCAATGCATAGCACATACACTGGCTCAGTAGTAACTCTGGAAATTATACCTCTCTCTGACTTGCACATATAGTAAAAGGGATGCCTAAGTTGACACTACCTGCTTTCAAACATGTACAGGGAGTGTAGTATGTGCATCTGACATAGGCAGCCCTGCAGCACCACCTGAGACATGATTGCCATGTGTTAAGCAATATAAAACAGTGCTAAACAGCATTTACCACCATGTAGTATATGCAAACAAAATCGCACACACCAACTAGCACAACTGTGGTCAATGATGAGTAATATTGGGCAACGTCCAGCAATGCTGGTGAATATTGAGCAATGTCAGACAAGCCTGGTCTAAGTAGGGCATAGCTGAACAAAAGTCAACGTGCTCATATTTGCTTAACTTGCCCTTAAGCAGTCTGGTCTGCTCAGTATGAAAATATAAAGCAGTGATGGGCCTCGAACCCAGGATACTGTGCACTATAGTTAAAGTACTGAACCAATAAACCATGACAGTATTGCAGTGGTCAGCCTGTATGAAGGAATGTTGATAAGTCTATGCAAAGTATCTCTGGAAACCCTGCAGGCACAGCATAATCCCTGTCGAGTTATGACACAAAGGTGAGTCTTGCAGTAAGAACAGAGCCTGACTTCCAACACACACAGTATAAATGTTAATATTGGTCATGTTCACACACATCAACAAATTTAGTGGACCTCAGATAGCAACATACTGAAAGGTCACACTGGGCATGCTCACACACTTGAATAAATGAGACAAATGTCAGGCAACAAAACACGGAAAGCCTGAACTGGGCATGCTCACACAGTTAGGCCATGTCTGAGTACAGCAGTGAGCCACACATATCTGACATTTGCATGCGTTAACCCAGGAACCACTCACTATCCAGCAATCCGCCCCGTGTACACAGTTATATGACAACAGACATATATATAATATAGAGGAACCCTGTCATAATCAAATATGTTCTGCAGATACCTAAGTTGTTCATAGAAACTGGTAAAACAAAGATGATAAAGACCTGCAAACAGTATCAGCAATAAACATTGTGCATCCCGAACATTAGCATAGGTTCAGAGGTCGATACTAGGCTATCTGCCCTAGGGCATATACAAGCATAGCAAGAGTGTATTTGGCATTTGCAACCCTGTCAGATTTCTACACTGTGCGTGTGAATAGTAGGTCACACAAGATAGCCCATGTACGTTTAGGCTAGTGTGCCTCTGTCTAGCAGGGGCACAGAAGATATCCCAGGGTAAACATACGATCACCCATATAGTCGTCAAGATGTCTCCTGTAGGTGGTCAGTGGGTGGCTCTGCCTATGTGAAACTGGGATTACAATCCGGAGTGAATGGAGACTCTGGGATAAGAATCTGTCCCTCCAGCATGTCCTGTTAAAATCTGTGCTGAGGTATATGTCCCTGGAGTGTGTAGCTCCAAGGGAGTCGGATATGCTGAAGTGGAGCATGTCCAGTAATTCTGGGTTGGGTATATCTGTAAACAACAGGCACACATCATATCTGAGTAGGTGGTAAGCGACTGAGTAGAACTGGAGTTACTGCATCCGAACTGTGCAGGGAATCCGTGTGATTCCCTAGATCTGCTTGGTGAGGAACTTCTGTGGCCAGTACAGTTGCTACAGGTGTCGGGTAAGGTACACCCCAAAAGTGGCATTGTAACCAAGCATGGTTGTGATGAGTATAGGGGCACAATGACCTCACTCAGTCTAGATGTGAAACCATATGGGATAAGGTGGCCTATATAGAAGGTCTGTCCAACCACTTTGGCAACGTCATTGTCAAAGGTGACAATACAAACAAGTCATGTCCCCAAACCTCTAACAACTCCTACCCTATGTAATGGAGTACTACCCTTGTGGTAATGTGTGGACATTTTGTTATTCCCAAAGGGGATGACTATGCAACTAATGGCATTTATCTGTAGGCCATGGCTCAGGCAGCAGTCATCCATCTCTGTGAGACTCTGTTTGAGTATGCATGTGGCAGCTGAAGAGTTGATTATGGCACCCAGTTTGCAGTCAAGTGCGAACATGGTCAGCCATATTCCCTCTGTGGTAGCCTGTACATCAGACAAACATATACTGAACAAGAGAGGTCCCAGGACCAAGCTGTGTGGGATGCCACATGTAACTGATGCATAGTCAGACATGGCACCTGCAATTCTGACGATGTGGTGCTATCCCTGATCCAGGTAGCAATCCACCGTGTGAGATATGTGTCCATATCGATGCTGGTGAGCCTATGCATAATGGCCCAGTGGGTTATTGTGTTGAAGGGTTTTGCAAGGTTCAGGTAGGCTGTGTGGACAACCATCCCTATGTCGATGGACCTGTTAACCGTTTAAAGAATACAAACAGGTTCAAGAGGCAAGATCCGCCCACAACAACGCTGAAATGTGTAGGACACAGTGTCTGTAGGTTCCCGATGTCTATGTGTATGAGTCCCATGACAATACGCTCCATAGCTTTGCAGAACAGGCTAGTTAGGCTTATAGGGCAATATTGTCTGTGGTCCGTTGTGGCACCAACTCTGTGGAGTGGGACCACTGTTTCTGTACGCCATTCCTTGGGTACATATCCTGTAGTAACTCCAATATTGAACAGTGCTGTAATGTAAGGGTTATGTCTGTCATAAAGCTTGTGTAAGATGCAGGCCAGGACACTGTCTGGTCCCATTGATGCTGTGATGTACACTTTGGGGAGGGCAGCACTCACCTGTTACTGTGTTATGTCAGGGAGGTTACACTCTGTTGGGCTGGATAGTTGCTCCTTAGGGGGGATGGGGGGACATCTGCACTGAACCTGTTTGCCAGGATGTTGGCAATACCAGTGGGTTCAGGATAAGTTTAGTCAGTATGCAGTTACTCGCAGCATATCAGTGAGTGTCCACCCAGGTTCCTGACATAACTGAAGAAGGCCGTGTGATAATCCTATGTGTCTGGTGCAATTGTCCGGTAGAAGTGGCCCTTAGAAAAGTTCATGAGTAATCGTAGCTGTCTGCTAGTACAGATCACAGATGCCTTCCCCGTCTGGGATTGTGCTGTATCATGTAGTAGCTTCCTCCTGACATTGTACAGCTTATTAATAGCTGGGGTCTACTAGACAGGTCCCCTGCCATTGGAGGAGTGAGTCCTGTTGTTATTTGGGATAGCACAATCCATGCAGTCCACTAGGTGTCCATAGAATGTGTATGTAAAAGATTCAGCAGTCTGAGCCATATTTGACACTGTCTCAGGGTCTCTGAAGGATACCACCTTGCTTTGGTGAAGTGAGACATTGGCTCATGAGAAGTTCACCAAGATTACCCAGGATGGGTGTGTGGAGGGTATATGTATGTCCAGTGAGATACATGTATGTTCTGACCTTACCAATGAGGGGTATATCGCTGGTGTGGAACATAGAATCCCCATGTTGGTGATGATCAGGTACAATATGTGTTCCCCCTTGTGGCTGTGCTGACTGGTTGTGCCATAGCATATAAGTCTACAAATTGTAGCGACTGTTGGGCGAGGGTGCTGGGGCTTGAGTAGTGTCCCCAGTCAATATTTGTGTATTTGAAGTCACCCAATAATAATGGTGTTTGTGGAGACCTTCATATTATCCATAGTTCCCATGAAAGCCATGTGTGGTTCCTGAGTTTGGGAGGGTGGTCTGTAGCAGGCAACAAACTGAAAGGCAGTTTTGCACAATGGTAGTTATATAAGTATGGTCTGTGATGCTTTGTGCAGTGCTACTAACCCGAAGGTGTGTGTATCTGTGATGTATATGGATACTCCCCCTAGTTGTGTTGTCTGTTCCAAGTCATGTGGTCAGAAAGCATGGTATGAAACATAACCTGGTAGTGCTGTTGTGCATGCATGAGCCTGAACCAGGCATCTGTTAGTGCACAGATATTGCTATCCTCCATACGGAGGAGAGTCCTGAGTGGCTGCAATATGAGGGTAACACATCTGGTGTTGAGCAGCATTACCCTTAGTTTCATTTAACCTGTAATGTCTATGGAGGTGGGTCTGTCTTTTGAGCCCTGCTCAAAAAAGGCACTATGGAGGTAGCAAGAGCCCTAGCCAGCATTCTAAAGTCCAAGGGTGACAGGTGCAAGCTGTCTATAGTGAAGCTATGTGGCATGTCGAGCATGTCACCACAGGCTGACAGACACTGTATCCCCTATGAATGACACCAATTTGTTAGCCAACTATTAAATGTGATATGTTTGTCTGTATACTGTGACATCACAATTGGTGGGTGTAAGATGCTAGACAAGGTCAGGGTCATACTGGCCTGGGCTACATGATCAGAGTGTTCCTCCATGTATCATGTCATGTGGTCCGGGGAGTAACGTCTGAGGTTTTACGCACCAGCATGGACAATGATGGTGCCAGTCCTGTACTTGCTTTGGAGTGACCTGACTGCATGTGTTATGTGGCAGATCCTGGCACCCGACAGACAACCCAAAATGACTATTCCCTTGTTTGGGCTGGTGAGTGGTACGTCAATGTGTCTGACAATATGTGTCACCTACTACAAGTGTATTAGGTGTGTTGTTTAGCCCGAAGAGCAGTGACTGTGTGGCACACTGACATTATGAACTATGTGATGTGTGGGTATTGTAGTGGGGTAGCAGTTGTGTGTGTCTGCTTGGAGGTCTCTGCTGCTTATGCAGAGTTCATTTACAGCATCCGAATATGTCTATGTGTGATAATGTGGTTTGAGTGCTGTCGCTAGAGGATATGTGAGACTGATATGTGGTGTGTGTGGTTACCTTCACCACCTGATAGACTGTGCCAGTCATGGGTCGAGAGAGTTCAGCACACTGTATGTCTATATAGGTGCATCTCACACATATATCTGAGTTTGTTGGGAGGAGGAGAGGGTTGTCTGTGTACATGAGGCAGATGTGACATTGTGTCAACATCACAATATTCACCAGCTACACTGGAGAGTACACACAAAACCGACCCCTGGACATGCCAGGATATTGTGATGACATACTCTGTAGCCTGATCACAAAGGATCAGTAGGGTGTTAAGTGTGTAAGAGTATAACAGAAATTAGTGCTCAGGTTCATTGGTGCTTTGTAAAGAGTAGCTGAGAAGGAGTCCAGACTGAATCATGACACCTCCTTCAGCTATGTCATAAATAGCAATGTACACCCATATATGTCCTGAGTCATGGCGAACTGTACCTGACTGACAATGCTGACATCCTGACAGACAGGCCCATATATACATACCCACCTCCCACTGACGATAGTCCATATCATCATACCAGGAGATATCACATGTAGAATGGATGAGCAGCTACCCCCAATGCCAAAAGCATGTCAGCAACTGGAATACATTGATTCCCAATATGTGTCATGCATAAACTACAGAACAAACAGATCCTGCACCTGAACAGTCAGCTGAGCCTCACCCCTACACAGGATGTGGAACCGTTGAATGTGTTACAGCAACATATGGCACTCCCCACAAGTGTTGGTGCACAACACACCATGGGAAGTACAGTCCAGTACGCCTATGAAGTCTGATCTGCAAGGTCATGAAGTCCATCATGGTTGGAGTCATAAACAGAGCTATTGGAAGCTGACATACACACAATCCTACCAACTGTGGTATGTTCATGTGCGGATCATGGTTCCCAAACATGCTAGACTGTTTGCAAGGCAGCCACCCAGGACATACATCACTGAACACAGCTACACATGTCTCACATAGACTTTGAATAGCCCTTTATCAACATCCCAGACACATGTAGTATCCACAAAACCAACAAGCTGTGCATAAATATGTGTTGACATATGAAGGAATGTCAATGTGCCCACAGATAGATCACACAAGGTAAGGATTATGCGGTCCTGTTCAAGCTGTTGACACCTGCTGACCCACACGGACCATTCCTGGAATGGCATAAATGGCATAAAACAAAGTGTACACACATCACCATGTCCAGTCTGATGATGTCACCATCCTATAAATACAGCAGGAGAAGGAAAACCAGCCAATAAAGCAAATAGCGCACCATGTTAATGCGTCTGTCTCTAGTATCATAACATAGTTAGGTAGGGGTTTGAATCCTGCAAACACTGACTGTGTGTGGGGGGTGTGTGTATGTGTGCAGTTTCCTTTGAGAGGAGTGCCCATTTTGGAGACAGGGAAAACTCACTAAAAGAGGTACATTCCTCTTTGGAAAGTCTGATGATGTCACCATCCTACAAATACAGCAGGAGAAGGGAAACCAGCCAGTATAACAAATAGCGCGCCATGTCAATGCGTCTCTTTCTAGTATCATAACATAGTTAGGTAGGGGTTTGAATGCTGCAAACACTGACTGTGTGTGTGTGTGTGTGTGTGTGTGTGTGTGTGTGGAGGGGTGTGTATGTGTGCAGTTTCCTTTGAGAGGAGTGGTCTTTTTGGAGACTGGGAAAACTCACTAAAAGAGGTGCATTCATCTTTGGAAAGTCTGATGATGTCACCATCCTGCAAATACAGCAGGAGAAGGGAAACCAGACAGTAAAGCAAATAGCGCGCCGTGTTAATGCGTCTCTTTCTAGTATCATAACATAGTTAGGTAGGAGTTTGAATCCTGCAAACACTGACTGTGTGTGTGTAGAGGGGCGTGTGTGTATGTGTGCAGTTTCCTTTGAGAGGAGTGCCCTTTTTGGAGACTGGGAAAACTCACTAAAAGAGGTACATTCCTCTTTGGAAAGTCTGATGATGGCACCATCCTACAAATACAGCAGGAAAAGGAAACCAGCCAGTAAAGCAAATTGCGTACTGTGTTAATGCATCTCTCTCTAGTATCATAACATAGTTAGGTAGGTGTTTAAATCCCGCAAACACAGGGTGTGTGTGTGTGTGTGTGTATGTGTGTGTGTGTGTGTGTGTGTGTGTGTGTGTGTGTGTGTGTGTGTGTGTGTGTGTGTGTGTGTGTGTATGTGTGCAGTTTCCTTTGAGAGGAGCGCCCTTTTTGGAGACTGTGAAAAATCACTAAAAGAGGTACATTCCTCTTTGGAAAATCTGATGATGTCAACATCCTACAAATACAGCAGGAGAAGGGAAACCAGCCAGTAAAGCAAATTGCGTACTGTGTTAATGCGTCTCTCTCTAGTATCATAACATAGTTAGGTAGGTGTTTGAATCCCACAAACACAGGGTGTGTGTGTGTGTGTGTGTGTGTATGTATGTGTGCAGTTTCCTTTGAGAGGAGCGCCCTTTTTGGAGACTGTGAAAACTCACTAAAAGAGGTACATTCCTCTTTGGAAAGTCTGATGATGTCACCATCCTACAAATACAGCAGGAGAAGGGAAACCAGCCAGTAAAGCAAATAGCGCACTGTGTTAATGCGTCTCTCTCTGGTATCATAACATAGTTAAATAGGGGTTTGAATCCTGCAAACACTGACAGTGTGGGTATCACTGTTAGTCAATGCAGTGTGGGTTTTGGTTTTACTATGGTAGGACATATTATGATTAAAACAGTAAGTGCATTGCACACATCAGGTATCTGCGTGGCAAATATATATGTGTACATGTCTCCTCAATCAGTACATAGGTGTGAAGCCTGCATACTACATGAATACATCTGTTTCCATTGACAGGTTGTGCCACTGCTTCACAGATCATAGGTCACATATGTATATATGTGAAAAGGCCGTCCACAGTTGTGATCTGTGGCCAAGGTCATCTGTGCCACACACACCCATGACAGTTACTAAAGAGTAGTGTGAGTGAGGGTATATGCCTGGGGTATATGTCAGACATGTTCATACACAACAACGACTGGCAATAATGGACAGTCTGTATAGGTGTACAACTGCCTTGTGGATATGCATTCAGGCCTCTAATGTCTTATGTGATACACCGAGGGACTCCACAATACCTATGGATATGTGGATACCAAGGGACACATGACATAACACGAGGCTGTATGTACACATTGGTACCCAACATACATGTTGAGGTCTACCATCGATGTGGTACTGACGGGATAGTATGTATAGTAAATGTAGATGACTATGCCATAGCCGGCTTACTGCTATATGACATGTATCAGACAACAGGTGTCTGTCTGTATGATACCCTTGTGTAGGATATGCGTCCCATCCAGGGAATGCATTGTAGGCCAACACCTGCATTTCCAGATGTGGATGGACACATCCCTAGTGTGTTTGCATGTACCTAAGGGGGCTATATGCCAAATAGGTGTGGTCCCAGGAATGGGTGGCAGTCAATACCACTGGTTAGTGTTAGAGTATAGTACCGGAAGGATCCAACTGTTACTGAGTTCCCTACAACTGTGTGTCATTTGTCAGGACATCATCCAATGATTGCTTATAATCATGCTGTTGAGGTTGTGTATACTACCAGACCACAAATCATTGACAGTTATTAACAGTATCACCCACAGCATAGTGTCAACCCATGACATACACACATGTGGACCCATGTTAGTACATAACTGTAGTAGAATGCATACTGGCAATGAAAGTTACTATGAGATGTTAACAATGTGTACAACAGGGTATGCCACATGTCCCGTGTGTCCACCATGCACATACATGCAGACAGTGCACACCCACCATGTTCACAGATGTACATTTGCTAATCTGTATTGCACACATCACACACATACTGTCCACTCACTAACACATGCTGGCAACACATTACATTTCAGCCAAGTGGCACATGGGTGGACAATACATACTAAGACCTAACAGTGGTATAAAGAATGCTACATTGACAATCAGAGCTTTGATGCATAATGCCTGCTCAGACATACCTACAAGGATGTCGTTACGATTTCCTGTTGACAACTTGCTAATATTGCTACACTGCTATAATGTCACCCTGTGCATCAGCACCATGTTAGCCGTTTCCTTCATCAATGTTACAGATGACAGGAGGTGACACAGGTATCATCATATGCACAGGGTGTGTTGTTGTTTGCCAGAGCCTGACATTGACCCATCCAATCGACATGTCTGTGTGTGTGTGTGTGTGTGTGTGTGTGTGTGTGTGTGTGTGTGTGTGTGTGTGTGTGTGTGTGTGTGTGTGTGTGTGTGAGGGACAACAGTACAGCATGGGCCAACATTGATGTAATGTGTGTGTGTATGTGTGAGCCCTAGTTATTTGGTTAATGTGTGTGTGTCTGCATGCACACAACTCCACCATGTGGCTGCCATATATGGTATTTTGTGTGACAGCCACAGACTGTACCTGCTAGGCTGTACAGATCACTGTTCCCA
>NC_056735.1:1855769043-1855816586 GCF_019279795.1 Protopterus annectens | reverse complement strand
AATTATAACATTCATCTTCACACTGTCTAAGTTGTCACATTAGTACATCAGAATCAGTCATTTTTATTATTAGGTAGAAAGTGCATACAGATTTTTATTGTGATCATCAGCAGAATGCATTATAACATGTTTTAACATTGAAGGGTAACTACAGGTTTTAATTTTAAGCAATAAACAACATTTATTTATGTTCACAATTGCAGAATGAAGTAATGCATTAAGAAGGTGAAATTGTATTAATTAGTTATGTATTTTATTCAAAACAAATTTTAATGACAATGGCACTTTAAATCTGAGCTGACTTTGTAAATTTGGCGCCAAAAAGTTTATTTATGATGGTGTATTAAAAAGTTTGATTGAGTTCTGAAGAAGCCTATGATGGATTAGGTGAAAGCGCTTAACTCAATGTTTTATGTACTACGTATATTTATGTTCAAATCCTGCACTTTTATGTTTAATTAAAGTTCTGGCAGTCGCACAATACTGTGTTTCCTCGTTCATTGTGAGAGAAGATAGCACAGTATAATTGCCTCAATATTCCCAGGTTCACCAGCTGAGCAGGAGAGGACACTAGCAACTGATCTCTAGACATGCTAGAAGGAATAGACAAAACAATGTTGGAATACAGGGAGATATCAAGCCCCCCAAACCACATCATACTGTTTGATTGACAATAGCTACACATACACCGGTGTTTCATAGTGTCATAGTCTACTACTATGCTATCTGCCCTAGTGCATGTATAAGCCTAGTCATAGTGATGTGGCTATTGCCACCCCTTATACTGGTAATAAGTGTACAGAATAGATTCTGAAGATTGTGCCTCTGACTTAGTAGTGACACAGTATGACCCCCTTACGTAACTGAATAACATGACTGTGCCTCTGTCTAGTCTGTGCCTCTGTCTCATATGCAGTTGTCCAGATGTCTCCTGAAGAGAGTCAGTGAGGGACTCTGTCAAACATGGACTGGGATACTCTGCTAGAGTGTGAGATGCCTCTGAGTTATGACTCTGTCCCTCCAGCATGTCCTATACATGTATGTGCTGAGGTTCAAATCCTCAGCTCTCATGGCTCTGGTGGATTTGGACTGCTTGCAGTGGAGCATGTCCACCAAATCCTGATTGGACATGGTCTTGTATGTCAGGCATAGGTCACCTGTACGTATGCGGTATGACACTGAACAAAGCTGGATTTCCTCTATTCTGGAAGCATATGACATGTGTTGAAGAACCCTGATCTTCATGGTAGGTACTTTTGGGGTGTCTCCAGCTGTTGCAATTGCTGGGCGAGGTACATACCATATGGGGCTTTGTATTCAATCATGGGCCTGATAAGGGATAAGGATAGTGGAACAATGACCTCCTATGATCTTGATGGAAAACCCTCCATGATAAGGTGGACAAGATAGAAAGTCTTCCTAACCACTTTGGCAACAGGGGTGTCAAAAGAGATGTCACTATCTACATGTGTCCCCAGGTGTCTGATTTGTTGTCTGTGTTCAGTGGATTGCTGTCTATGTATTGATCTGTGGGTACTTTGTTCCTCCCAAAGGGGATGAATACACATCAGTTGCATTCAGTTTCAGGCCATGCGTCTGGCACCAGCTATCCGCCTTTGTGACGGTATTCTGTAGTATTTGTGTGCCGGCTGATGTATTCACTATGGTGCCCAGGTTGCAGTCATCTGCAAACTTTGTCAGCCACAACCCCCCTATGTTTGCTTTCACATCTGAAAAGTAAATACCAATTAAGAGGGGTCCCAGGACACATCCTTGTGGGACACCACCTGTGACTGGCTTCGAATCTGACAAGGCACCTGCAATGTTGACTTTATGGGTTCTGTTTCTTAGCCATTTTGCAACCTATCCTGCGACATATGCTGTTATATGTCAGCTGTTGAGCTTGGCTATGATGCCTGAGTGTGGTATTGTGTCACAGGCCTTAGCCAAGTGCAGGTAGGCTGTGTGGACTGCGTAGCCCTCATCGATGGCCCTACTGACAGTTTCATAGTAGTCAACTAGGTGCAAAAGGCAGGATCTGCCCTGTACAAAGCTGAACTAGGTGGGAACAAGGGTCCGTGGGTCAGTAATGTGTCTGTGTAAGAGCTCCATAATGACTCTTCCCATATCTTTGCAGACAAGGCTGGTTAAGCTTGTGTGGTGGTAGTTGCCATGGTCTGTGGAGGCATCTCCTTTGTGGAGTGGGACCACTGTTGCCGCACGCCAGTGTTCAGGTACATATCCTGTAGCAAGACTAAGGTTAAATAGCAGTTGTATATACGGGTCCAGCCCCTTCTGGAGTTCACATAGCATGCAACTGGAGATACCAGCAGGTCCCATGGATGCTGTGTACTTGTCTTTGCTGAGTGTGGCTCTCACATGGACATCCAAGATGACAGTGAGGTTACATACAGCAGTGATAACTATCTTCTTTTGGGGGTGAGGGAGGGGGTAAATCGCACAGTAGCTGTCCGCCGAATGTTGCCAATATCTGTCAGGACACTGGAATATATGTTGTTGTGTACCAACTCTGAGCATATCCGAGGGTTCACAACCAGGTGTCTGACATAACTGAAGAAATCAGTGTGGTTACCTTCATTGTCTTTGGTGATTTATGTCCCCAAGTTGACCTTGCATGTCTTTATGAGATAATGTAGCTTTCTACTAGTGCTGATCACAGCTGTCTTCCCTTTTGGAGATGTAGCTCTGTCTTGCATTAGTAACCCTCATCTGTCATACAGTTTGTTTATGGCTGGGGTCCACCAGACAGGACACTTTCCCTTTGTGTAGAGGGTCCTGTTTTATTTGTGATTGCATGGTCCATGCTGTCTGACATCTAGCTAAGGGGAGGTCATTGTGGTTCTGCAGTTATCTTTCATCAGCATTAGAAATGACCACAACAGCCCCTGTGGGGTGTACCTCATGCAGACACATCCAGCACCTGTAAAGTCCACAACAGTACCTCACCAGGAGTATGACAGAGCTGGAACACATGTAATGTGTAGTCTGATTAAACAGAGTGCAGCTCCACACACTGCCATGCTGTCCACCCAGATGCAAGCTGTGCCTGATGTAGAAAGCCATGTCCAAGCTGGAATCAATGCACATGCTGCACCTTGTACAATCTGAATGGCAGGGAGCTATGCACATGAGGGACCTGAACCCCAGCACTGACATATATAGGACAGGCTGTACTGCATTATCCAAAACACAGAAGCCACCCCCACACATGAGTAAACTACCAGTACAGGTTGTCCATAGAGACACTCGCTGAGTCCCCTCAACAGGAATCCTAATGAGTGGATGGGAGATGGGAGGTTTACCCTGGGTATCAATGTTATGTCACAGGTAGACAGAGGCACAGTATACTAAACAAGACATATGTCATGGCAAACTTCACTTACAATGTGTTGATGGACAAACACACTCTCCGACTAGCATTAGAAATGGTTTAGGGCACATCAGTAGTGTTCGCCAATGTACACCCATGTTGTGGAATACACTACTGATGTTGGATGAGGCTGTTGTAAGTAGTTCACATCTGAACATAATGCAACATGGTCAGATAGGTTCATAGGTACATAGGTTTATACTAGGCTATCTTTCCTAAGGCAGGTATAAGCCTAGCACAGAGTTCATTGGCATACACCACTCCTTATATGGAAACAGTACTGTGCCCATTATTGTGTCATGCCTCTCTCCAGCAGTGACACCGTGACGATCCCCGGGTTAAACGTATGACCTTCCATCCACAGGTCAAGATACCTCTTGAACACAGCCAGCAAGGTGCTCTGCCTCACATGGACCGGGATTGTATTACACAGCATAGGGAGTCTCTGGGTGATAACTGCATCCCTCCAACATGTCCAACATACATCCCTGCTAAGGTGTAAGTCACCTGCACTAGTGGTTCAGGTGGATCTGCCGATTCTGAGGTGGAGCATGTCCATTAATCCCTGTTTGGACATGGCCTCGCATGTCAGGCACATGTCACCTCTAAGCAGACGGTATGTGAGTGAATAGAGTGGGAGTGTCTTCAATCTGGCAGCATATGACAGCTGTTGGGGTTCCTTGATCCTTTAGGTGGGGACATTCAGGGTGTCTGCAATTGCTGCAGATGTTGGGTGACATACAGCAAGAATAGGGCATTCGACTCGATCACCGGTCTGATAAGTGAAGAGTACAGGGGAACAATGGCCCACTAGATCTGGATGTGAATCCCATCCTGATCAGGTGGGCAATGTAGAAGGTCTTTCTAGCCACTTTAGCAATGTGAGTCTCAGAAGAACGGCGACTGTCAACCTGGGTCCCCAGGTCCATGATAACCTCCTCTGTGCTTAGAGGATTGCCACCTATATGGTAGCTTGGGGTCACCTTGCTTCTCCTGAAGGGTATGTCTACACATGTTGTGCACTTTGACTTCAGGCCATGGCCCTGGCACCAGCTATCAGTTACTGTGAGTCCCTTCTGAAGGATATCCGTGTGTGATGCACTGTCCACCATGGTGCCCAGTGTGCAGTCATCTGCAAACATTGTCAGCCAAAGTCCTCCCATGTTGGCCTGTACTTCTGGGAAGTATATGACAAACAATGGGGGCCAAGGACTGAGCCCTGTGTGACACCACCTGTGACCAGCCTGGAGTCTAACATAGTGCCAGCAACTCTAACCCTGTGGGTCCCGTCCTTAAGCCAGTTTGCAACCCATCTTGTGACATATGGGTTTACATTTCAGTTGTTAGGGTTTTCCACAATACCTGAGTGGGGTATTGTGTTGAAAGTGTTTGCAAGGCCAAGGTAGGCTGTATGGACTGCCTTTCCCCAACAATGGCCTAAGTGACCAATTTGAAGATGTCAACCCAGTACAAAAGGCATGATCTGCCCTGACCAAGCCAAAATGGGATGGGTACAATGTCTGCATGTCCCCTATATCTTTGTTTATGAGCTCAATTATGATCCTCTCCATAGAGTTGCAGACTACACTTGTTAAGCTTATGGGGCAGTAATTCCCAGGGTCTGTAGAGGCACTGCCTTTGTGCAGATGTGCACAACTGGACCCTAACCAGGCTGTTGTGCACACTATGGAAATGTAAAGCGGTGATAGGACTAAAGCCCAGGATACTGACCACCACAGTGAAAGTACTGAAACACTACACTATACAGTGCTACAGTGTTAGGTCAGTATGAACGGATGTTGACAATTGTGTGCAAAGTATCCCATGCAAAACCTGCAGGCACAGTATACTCCCTGTTTTGTTCACACAAAAAGCATTCGGACAGTAACTACACAACATGGCACAGAACACACAACCATAAACTGGAGGTATTTGTTGAAGGTCACACTCATCCACAAATGTGATGGGCTGCAGAGTTCAACATATGTAAACCCCACACTGGGCATGCTCACACACTTAGATAAATGAGACATCTTTCACACAACATGCCATGGGAAGGCTGAACTGGGCATGCTCACATACTTGGTCCAAATGTTACTCCTAGCAACTGTGAAAACACACCAGAGGATGCTCATTCCCCTTTCTAGACACTGATCATGTAAGCACCCTATAAGTATATCGGAGAAAAGGAATCTCTCAGTAATCCGAATAGCGCACTCTGCTAATGCGTCCGTCTCTAGTGTCATAACCTAGTTAGGTAGGGGTTTGAATCCAGCAGGTGGCAAGTGTGTGTGAAGGGGGGTAAGTGTGTGTGTAAGTGTGTATGAAAGAAACATCCCTTTTGGCAACTGGGAAAACACACCACAGGATGATCATTCCACTTTCTAAACTCTGATGATGTCAGCACCCTATAAGTATATCAGGGGAAAGGAAACCTCCCAGTAATGCGAATAGCGCGCTGTGCTAATGCGTCCATCTCTAGTGTCATAACCTAGTTAGGTAGGGGTTTGAATCCAGCAGGTGGCAAGTGTGTGTGAAGAGGGGTAAGTGTGTGTGTATGAAAGAAACATCCCTTTTGGCAACTGGGAAAACACACCACAGGATGATCATTCCACTTTCTAAACTCTGATGATGTCAGCACCCTATAAGTATATCAGGGGAAAGGAAACCTCCCAGTAATGCGAATAGCGCGCTGTGCTAATGCGTCCGTCTCTAGTGTCATAACCTAGTTAGGTAGGGGTTTGAATCCAGCAGGTGGCAAGTGTGTGTGAAGGGGGGTAAGTGTGTGTGTAAGTGTGTATGAAAGAAACATCCCTTTTGGCAACTGGGAAAACACACCACAGGATGATCATTCCACTTTCTAAACTCTGATGATGTCAGCACCCTATAAGTATATCAGGGGAAAGGAAACCTCCCAGTAATGCGAATAGCTCACTGTGCTAATGCGTCTGTCTCTAGTGTCATAACATAGTTAGGTAGGGGTTTGAATCCAACAGGTGGCAAGTGTGTGTGAAGGGAGTAAGTGTGTGTGTGTATATGAAAGAAACATCCCTTTTGGCAACTGGGAAAACACACCACAGGATGATCATTCCACTTTCTAAACTCTGATGATGTCAGCACCCTATATGTATATCAGGGGAAAGGAAATCCCCCAGTAATGCAAATAGCGTGCTGTGCTAGTATGTCCGTCTCCAGTGTCACGACATAGTTAGGTAGGGGTTTGAATCCAGCAGGTGGCAAGTGTGTGTGAAGGGGAGTAAGTGTGTGTATGAAAGAAACATCCCTTTTGGCAACTGGGAAAACACACCACAGGATGCACATACCCCTTTCTAAACGATATCACAATTATGTATGGCTTTTGATTACAGACATGCCACGTGTGTTTTGCACACACAGAATGCCCATGTGTGTGGGTTGTCACTCACAATAATGCATGACATTGATTAAACCAGTTATGGCAATGCACACATGATGTATGTGTGTACCAAATACACATATGTACCTGTGACCTTCAATAGTTACCATGTGTGATGCCTGCCACATGTGAATACATGGTATTTGCACAGAGTAACATTATGACCGTGGTCTTCTGTGCAGGTGCAGCATGTGGGATGTGTATATACAGTGTGAGATGTAGATGCTATCAGCCTAGTAGTGAGGGATGCACACCTGGTCTGGGGCATATAGTCTACATGTTGTTGATGTACAGGAGCTGCATGTTTTCACCTGTTGTGGGAGTGGTAAGACAGTATTCCACAGCAATGCAGTGACTGCTTGCTAAGAACCATTCAGCTAGGGTGTTGTAGCTACACTAAGTCATTAGCATTCAGTAATTTGTCAGAATCCCTGGTGAGGGTCTGATGCCAACCAAGGTCAGGGGTCTACCAGCCTGTGTCACTTGCTCAGTGATCCCTTCCATGTTCCCTATCATGTATCCCAGTGAGGGACATCCCACATCAGCTGTGGTGGCATGGACAATGACTGAGTCATATGTGTCCATGCATCTGACTGACTTGTATGTTTGTGTTATGTGGAGAACCATAGTGCCCCATGAGCATATCACTGTGACCTACACCTTTTCCAGCCTGGTGAGCATTGTCTCACTGTACTGGACAATAAAAGTACCTAACACAACTGCGGCAGTAGTGTTGTATAGCTGTACAGACTGTGCTTGTTTGACACACAGGATCTGTGTGCTATGTGTTATGCGTGCTGTGTGCAGGCCTAATGTATGCCTGTGTGCCAGCTGCAGAGATGTCTGCCAGTCATGCAGGATGCTATCCTTAGGCTTCACAACTGACCTGTTGTGTTTCCATGCTTGTATTGCTGTCCGTGTAGGTCCACATCAGATTGGTATTGCTGTCACTGTAGTATTTCATGCCACCAGACAGGTTATGCCAGTACTGGGTTCAGAGTGCTTAGTCCACAGTTTGGCCATGTGTTTCCATCTCATACATGTGATGTACATCCATGGGTAGGTGATAGGGTTGACTGTGTACATGTGGCAGCTGTGACATTACTACATGACATACATATTCCACAACTGTACCATAGAGGTGACTGACAACTGACCTTTGCACATGCTACCATAGTATTGAGATTACATTGGTGATTAACAGCACATAGGGACAATGGTGATAAAGATACATAGGTCCATAGGTTCGTACAGGGATGTCTGCCCAGGGCATGTATCCACCTAGCCAGAATGTGTGTGCCTTTCAACATGCATTGTGAATCTGTCTTGCTATGCCCTTTTCCAAGGTTAGTATACTGTGCCTCTGTCTCACAGTGACACATAAGTGATACCCAGGGTAACCCTACAATGTCACATCCTGTCATTAATATCACTCTTGAAGATAGTCACTGAGTCAGTCTGCCTAACCTCTATTGGGATAATATTCAGGAATGAAGGGAGCCTCTGAGTTGTGAATGTGCCCCTCCAGCATGTCCTGTGTATATCACTCCTGAGGTTCAAGTATTTCCAGCGTGTATCCTGGTGGGATCTGGATATTCTGAGATGCAGCATGGCCATTAACTGAGGGTATGACCTGGCCTTCTATGTCAGGCACAGATTGCCTATGAAGAGGCAGTATGTCACTGAGTAGAGCTGATGTTACTTTAACCAGTCAGTATGTGGCATCTGTTTGAGCCCTTTGATCCCCTTGTTGAGGTACATATGTGGTATCTCCAGTTGCTGCAGGTGTCTGGTAAGGTGCATGCCGACAGGTTCATCATAGTCAATTATGGGCATGATGAGGGATTGAGTAAAGGGGCACAATGTCCACCCCTGATCTACATGTGGATCCCATGATGATGTGGCCCATATAACATGCTTACCTAAGCACTTTGCCCATGTTGTTGTCAAATGGTAGAATGCTATCAACCTGTGTACCCCAAGGTCCATAATTCCTTTGTCTGCACTTAATGGATTAACACATATGTGGTACGTTGTGGTCACTCTGTGTTTGACAAAGGGGATGACTATACGCTTTCTGTCATTCACATTGAGGCCATGGCTGTGGCACAAGTCGTGTGTTTGCAAGAGTCCCTTTTGGGTGCGTGTTAGCTGGTGAGTTGATTATGGTGTCCGGTTTGCAGTCAACTGCGACTTGCTGAGCCACAGTACTTCCATGTTGGCCTGTACCTATGATAAATATATAATGAAGATGACAGCTCCTAGGGCTGTGCCTTGTGGGACACCACTTGTACCAGGTTGGAGGCTGACATGGCTCCAGCAATTCTACCATGTGTGTTCTGCCCTTGAGCCACTGTGCAATACCCATAGTGACATAGGGGTTAATATGTACACTGGTGAGCTTCCCTAGAATGCACAACTGGGGTATTGTATCCAAGGCTTATGCAAGGTTCAGGTAGGCTGTGTAGACCTCTTTCCCCTTGACAGTGGCCTTGGTGACTGTTTCAAAGAAATCAAACTGGTTGGAGAGGCAGGATTTGCCATTGACAAAGCCAAACTGTGTATGGTGACATGTCTGTAGGTCCACAATATCTAGATATGTGAGGTTCATGATGATCCTTGCCATAGCTTTGCAGACAAAGCTAGTCAGACATATGGGTCGAGTAGTGTCCAGGATCCGTGAAGGCACCACCTGAATGTTGAGGGACCACTGTTGCTGTATGCCACTCTCTGGCCACATATCGTGTATTAAGGCTGGGATTGAACAGTGGTGTTATGTCTGGGTGTAGCTCTTCTCGTGGTTCATGTAGGACACAGCCTGGGACACTGTCTGGTCCCATTGATGCAGTGTTTATTGCTTTGGGAAGGGCATCTCTTACCTGAGCATCTGTGATGTCAGGGGGGGCAGCACTGTGCCGCGAGACATATTTGCCCTTTTGGTGTGGTGGGGGGAGAAGGCAGCATTGAACCTGCCCACTAGGATGATGGCAATGTCTGCATGTTTTGTATTTTGTGTGACATCTTGGATTACCTCTGAGCATATCTGGGTAGTACCACCCAGGTTACTAACATAACTACAGGCAGCCTTGTGATTATCCTCAGTGGCTTGTGGAACCCTCTCTCAAAGATGGCCTTAGACAATCATATGGGTGCCTGTAGTTGTCTTCCAATACTCATCAGTGGTGCCTTCACATTTTGGGAGGTTGTTGTATCATGTAGTGGCGTCATCCTTCTATTGTATAGTGTGTTTATGGCTGGTGTCCGGCACCCAGGACATCTGCCTTTGGGGAATTGGGTCATGCTTTCATATGTGGCTTCATGATCCATGCATTCCTGAATGTGTCCATAGAATGCCTTTATACAGGTATCTGCAGTCTGGTCCATATTGTCAACAGGGCTTGGGCCTTTGAAGGTTTCCACATCATTTATGAGGGGTGTGAACTTGCTTGACATGAGCTGTTGACAGACGTGCCGCCCTCCAGACAGAGCAAGTTGAGGGTCACAGTTAGCTACTTGTCGGGTGATAGCATGTGCCACATAACACAGGCACACAGGTCACTCCACAGCAAGTACAGCTATGAGGCAGACACTGTCCATGCTGGTGCAAACAACCTGAGACGTACCTCCCTGGACCACATGGCAAGAGACACAGAGGAGCTCTTACAGCACCCTCTCAAACTCAGGACTCCCACACAGCCTTCATGCTGACACAGGACAGTTTAGATTACTCTGCAAACACCATCATACTGGGTGACGTCAGCTACCCAAACATAGACTGTGAACATTACACAAGCCACAATACCCAAGCTCTAGGGTTCCCATAGATCAGACATTCTTTGGCTATGGAACAGGTAACCAACCTTCCCACAAGAGGGGCAGATATACTAGACCTGATCATCACAACCATGAGTACAAACTGCGCACCACTGGGAGTATATCCTCATTGTTGCAATCAAACCATATACTCATCACACTCGAGTACTGGACCTCCCCACATATGCAAACCTCAAACACATCGATGTGTGTGTTGGAAATGTCCCTATTAGCAACTGTGACAGGACAATAAAGGATGCAGATTCCCCTTTGAAACACTGATGATGTCAGGACTGTATAACTATATTACCTGTAATAAAGTCCTCCAGTAATTCGCATAGCGCAGTCTGCTAATGCGTCTTTCTCCAGTGTCATAATGTAGTTAGGTAGGGGTTTGAATCCTGCAAAAGGAATGTATGTGTGTTAGTATGAGTGGGGTTTATGTGTGTGCACTATGCTGGGAGGGTTAACTGCCTTTTGACAACTGGGAGAACACACTACAGGGTGCACATCCCTCCTCCTACACACAGATGATGTCAGCACCCTCTAAGTACAGCGTTAGTAAGGATTTCTCCAACTACTGCAAATAGCACACTCTGCTAATGTGTCTGTTTCTACTGTCATAACACAGTTAGGTATGGGTTTGAATCTTGCAAATGGAAAATATGTGTTTTACTGTTGGTGGGGTTAGTGTGTGTGCACAATGATGGGGTGGGATGTGGCTTTTGCCACATGGGGCTATGCACTGCAGGGTGGTCATTACCCTTAACAAGCAGTGATATACAAACAAAACTACAAAAGAGAAGGTGGTGGTACCAATAACACATGTAAGGTAACACTTCTTCAAGTAATGTCCACAAAACGGAGTAGGATAATCAAACAATTCTTTTATTCTATACAGACAACATGACAACAGACAACTGCCAGTACTCAGTATAGTGTTACATGCTACTGTAACACGCACATGTACCCAACTATACCTAGATAGTGCTCTGAAGCCTGAATGTGGCAAGTGTGTGGATGTGGGATGTGTCTGTGTGTGCATTTCCATATGGGAAACATGTTTGATGTGGCAATCAGGGTACTACAGTACCTGATGCACATTACATCTTTCAACCGATGAGGTTGCCTGCACCCTGTGAGTACAGGTAGAGAAGGGGACGCCAGTAGTAAACAACATAGTGCACTTCTCAAATGTGTACCTGTCATGTATCAACAGCTACTCATGTAGGGTGATAAATAATGGGAATGGCAGGTGAGCGTGCATGTGTGTGGGTAGCAGGGTGTGTATAAATGCATGTGTGACAGAACAGTTACATATAGCTGAATCTACGTAACAGCACAAGATGCATTGCCATAGTCAATGTTAGCATGTGATGGTGTGCAGCTGGTACACTTTGGTAAGTAGTATGGGTGCATATAACAATTGAGGACAGTCATACAGTTACTGCAGCAGGACTGCTGGGATATACACACAATTATACTGGAACAGTGAACAGTTACCAACATGTTACTACTTATACACATCTATGTAGTCACCCTGTGCATCAGCAATGTGTTTACCTTTACCTGCACCGATGTTGTAGTATGCAGGAGGTGGCACAGTGTCATCATATGCACAGGGTGTGGGTTAGGTATGCCCAAGCCAGCCACTGGTAACACCAATTGACATGTGTGTGTATGTGTGTTTGTGAGGGGCAGCAGTACAGGGTGGACCGGTGTTGGTGCAGTGTGTGTGTGTATGTGTTTGCCCTAGGTGTTAGGTTTCTGCATGTGTGTAAGCACGCACACAGTCCCACATAATGGCTGCCATGTACAGGGTTTTGTGGACAGCCACAGACTGCACCTGTCAGGTCATCCAGATCAGTGTCTGTGGGCAATGTGGACAGAAGATGTCTGTCACAGACAATCATAGTTCCTGCGTCTACTGTCTTGGCCCTCTCCATCTGCAGGAAGACTGCTCTATCTGTCATTCTTTCAGTGGAAGGGTCATGACAGATAGGCGCAGGAAACTTATGGATAGGGGTCTTTTGAAGCCTGCATTCCAAGAGGCTCTGGATGCATCAGACCAGGCATCTAAATCCTCGAAGGAATCGAAGACGTCGGAGCCCAAGTCATCGGCTCCGAGCTCTTCATTCAAAGTTCGATCACCGGTTCCACAGACTTGGGGCAGTGTTGAACTGTTGTCAGTTACCGAGCCTCGAGTCTTGGAACCGGTGACGGAGCTTCCTCCTCCTGCACTTTTGAGGTCGGCTCCGTCTTGATTCCTTCGACGCGTTCTTCCAGGCCCTCTCCGACACCGATGTAGACCGTGGTGCAGAAATTGATGGAGAATACAGCCTTTTCCAAACTCATCTCTGTCTCCTCCCAGTTGGTGTCGAGACCAAGGCCTTCCCTTATCTCCACCTGTTCCTCCTCCGAGGCCTATCCAGTCTTCGGAGCCGGGAGAGGCTGACCTGTTGATTGTGGAGCCCTCGGTACCAGAGCCGCCCTTTCTCGGTCGGTACCATTCACCTCGACTCCGTCGGATCCAGTACCGAGTCTCGGAGCCGAAGATCCATCCTTGGGTCCGGGACTGAGAGTCGGACCGATGTTTCGTTCCGACGCTCCCTCGGGGCCTCGGCTCGGATCGACTCGGCTCCGTCCTCGGGGTCGATGCCTTGGTGCCTGTCTCGAATTCCTCCGACTTCTTCGGAACCGGGGATACCTCGACTTGGGACCCGGGGCCTTCGAACTCATGAGGAAGGTGTTGTCTGTTCAGACAACCACTTCAGCAGAAACAGCTTCTCCTTCCCATAAAGGGCCGTTATCCTCCTCTGCACCCACGGCTACATCTAAGCGTTGAGCACCAGTGTCTCAGCCACCCCTAGAGGGTGCCTTCTTCCTCGGAGGCTTCTTGGATGCCCCGAGGAAGTTCCGAGAAAAGATTGTGTAAGAGGAGACACTTAGATTCTCCACAAGAATCATTGACATCGGACACTGACTTAGATGAGTCAGAAGGGTCCCCAAAATCACCCTCGGAGGATGTCTCCTTTTCTGACATCCTGGAGATCCTAAAGCAGAGAGGTGATTGGCAATCCCTCCCCTTCTGAGGATGAGTCAGTCTTGCTGAAGGCATTCGGTGCTCGCCCTTCCTCCTCCTGGGTCACTCCGCCCTTGATGAGTTAATGGAGCTGATTGCTCAAGGGCGTGGGAGACACCTGACACGGTGGAGCCAGTCCCTAGAAAGCCTAACAAATTTATTACTGCCCCCCAAGATAAGGCTTATCTGACAAAGGGAGTGCCAGTGGACGCTATGGTGGTGGCAGCGGCCACGAAAAAGGAGATGTCGGAATCTTCCTTATCTGTCCATCCGCCTAATAGAAATTCTAGGACTATGGACAGATATGGGAAGCGCATTTTTAGTTCAGCGGCTTTTTCTATGCGATCCCTGAACTATTTGACCCATTTTACATGGCTACAGAGGGATCCAATCAAAGAGTTGGGAGATACCCTCCAGGGTACTACAGATGCTGCTGTCTCGGAGAAGGTTACAGCACATCTCAATACCCTTACTTCTATTGTAAACTCGTCCATGAGGCTGATCTCATACGCAGCCGAAGGATCGAGTAGGGCAGCAGCTTCAGCGATTGCTCTTCGTAGGCAGTCCTGGATGCGCTTATGTTCATTTGTGGAAGCCTTCAAGTCTTCCTTGACTAACGCCCCGTTTGATGGTGCCACTCTCATTGGCCCTAAAGTAAAGGAGACCCTTACCGGTGTGAGCAAGAGGAAAGACTCTGTCTGCTGTCGGAGTCCATTTTCCACCCCATCCAGACTGTACCCCAAAGGGCAACGTGGTGGAAAAATGTGGTTTCAAAACCCCAGGGTTCTTTTCCAGGCGCAGGGTGATACCTCTAGAGGCAGAGGAGGGTAGAGGTGGAAGACGCCCTGGCGGCAGAGGGGTCCCAAAACCAAGGTGACAGGGATACACTCCCGGAAACCTTTTCAGCACTCCTGAGAGGAGGCCCGACTGTCCTGCTCTGGAGGCAGCCGGGGTCGCTTAGCTTTGTACCCTCAGGCCTGGCAAAATCTTACATCAGACAATTGGGTAAAAGCGTTGTTACCAGAGGCTACAAAATTCCCTTTCTATTGCCCCAATTCCACAGAAAAGACTCCCAGATGTGCCCCATCTGCAGGCCCTGCAGCTACAGAAATTTCAAAGCTGCTAGAAAAAAAGAGTCATCCAAACAGTCCCAGCGGACCAAAGAGGATTCGGAACTTACTCAAGGTTCTTTTTAGTTCCAAAAAAGACAGGGGACTGGAGGCCAATTCTGGACCTAAGCAAACTCAATACCTTCATCAAGAAAGAAAAGTTCCGAATGGTCACGCTTCAATCGATCCTTCCATTTTTACAGAAGGACGACTGGATGTGCTCAATAGATCTAAAGGACGCATACTACCACATCAAAATAGCCAGGGCGTCCAGGGATCACTTGCGCTTCCGGCTGGGAGCCAGTCACTTTCAGTTGAGCCCTGCCCTTTGGTCTGACCTCAGCCCCCAGGGTCTTCACCAAATGTATGGCAGTGGTAGCGTCTCACTTGAGACGCCTCAGATTCCAGGTGTTTCCGTATCTGGACGACTGGCTCCTTTCTGCCACCACCGAGCGTCGACTGATTCAGGCCAGGGATTACACACTACAACTTTGTGTTCATCTCGGAATTTCCGTAAATTTCGAAAAATCTTTACTACAGCCATCACAGCATATCTCATTCATAGGAGCAGAATTGGATACGCATTGCTTAATTCTAAGGCTTCCCCCAGAAAGGATAGCCTCCCTACAAAACCATATATCTCTTCTTCTTTCATCCAGAAAATCCCCAGCGAAACTGGTTCTGAAGGTTTTGGGTCTCATGGCAGCTTCTCTCATTGCGATACCCTTGGGAAGACTGCACATGAGAGTTCTTCAATGGCTACTGTTTGCGCAATGGTCGTTCCAAAAGTTACCCCTGACACACGAAATCTACATCACAAACATATGCAAATCGCACCTGGCTTGGTGGCTTCAGACTTGCAATCTCTGCAGCGGAAGACCATTTGTGTTACCCACTCCAACAGCAACGGTGACCACGGACGCTTCCCTGATAGGGTGGGGGGGCATCTTTCAGGGACAGACAGTCCAAGGCGAATGGACCAATTTGGAATACAATCTGCATATCAATGTTCTGGAGTTGAGGGCAGTGTTTCTAGCGTTGCAACACTTTGCTCCCCTTCTTCCTCTAGGGACAATTGCAGTCCAGACGGACAACATGTCTGTAGTCTGGTACATATGCAAGCAAGGGGGAACCAAGTCTTACCAACTATGCAGAGAGGCCATGGGAATCTGGCAATGGGCGGAGTCCACGGGTCGCTTTCTGATAGCAACGCACATCCCGGGGTTATCCAACGTCATAGCGGACAGGTTGAGCAGAGCCATCCTGTTACCTCACGGGTGGTCCCTCAAACAGTCAGTTGCGAAGGAGATTTTTCGCAAGTGGGGCCAGCCTTCCTGCGATCTGTTTGCGTCTCCAATGAACGCCAAATGCAGAAGCTATTTTGCCCTATTACCCCCTCCAGGGGAAGTCCCAAGGGACGCTCTGGTTCACGATTGGCCCCCGGGTCTCCTGTACGCTTTTCCTCCTGTTCCCCTGATTTCAAAATGTCTACAGAAAGCCAGCAACCTGCAAAGGACAATTATCCTCATTGCCCCATTCTGGCCTCGTCAAATATGGTTTCCCTTTCTTTTAGCACACCAAATGCGGGAACCCTGGATCCTGGACCCAGAGCCGGATCTACTGACCCACTCGTCAGGAGCTCTCCACCCGTCGCTTCTCTCCCTCAAACTAGCAGCTTGGCTGCTCCGCTTCCCTTCTTAGCCAGGTCTGATCTTCTATCTCCTGCAGTTCAAAATATCCTGGTGGCTTCTCATAAAGCATCCACTACAAGGATTTACACCAGTAAATGGAAGTGTTTTGTGCACTGGGCAACTACACAACAACTGGATCCCTTAGTAGCTCCTCTGAATAAGGTCTTGGAGTTTTTGACCGAATTGTTCCACCAAGGGGCTTCTCCTGCCACTTTGAGAGTGCAATTAGCTGCCATATCGAATTTTCATGTGGGAGAAAGTGGGGCTCCTATTATGGATCACAGACTTTGTAAGGCCTTTCTAAAAGGATCTTTCCATATTAGACCACCAGTTAGAAAGTACAGTTTTGTACCTACCATAAATGTAGATGTTCGAAGATCCACATTGCTGCAGTCCTTACACTTGGGTAGTCCGCTGTCCTCGGTCGGCCCGAATATCAAAGTATTAGGCTGACGTCGGTCAAGGCGCTTAAGACTGACATCAGGACGTCAGGGTACAAATGCGCATGACCGACGTCATATCCTCAGTCTTTTCTTGCCCCAGATGTCAGAAGACCCTAAACAGAAAGGTCAAAACCAAAAGACAGCAAAAAACAACCAACCACCCTTGCACTAATCATATGTACAATATATACAATATCCACAATATTTACAACCCAAACCACACACCCGCCTCTAACAACAGAGGGAAGGAGGGAGAAATTGGACTGCAGCAATGTGGATCTTGAACATCTACATTTATGGTAGGTACAAAACTGTACTATGTTCTTCATCTCACATTGCTGCAGTCCTTACACTTGGGTAGAATCCCAAAGCAGAGGTAAGGGAGGATGTCAAAACTATAAAGCAGTAGGAGCTGCCAAAATGCCCTGTAAAATTGCAGTGGCAAACCCAGCCCTAGATTTAGAGTAAAGTGGAAGGTGGTAATGCTTAGAGAAAGTATGCACTGAACTCCAAGTAGCTGCCTCCAAAATATCTTTAGTTGCCACCCCCCTTAAAAAAGCTGTAGAAGTGGCAGTAGCTCTAGTGGAATGAGGCCTAATCCCAGCTGGAATCTCCTTACCATGATGGGAGTAACAGAAAGCAATACAAAACCCAATCCACTAAGAAATAGTTTGTTTTGACACAGGCTTGCCCTGAGAACCCAAAGCAAAAGAAACAAACAACTGCTGAGACTGCCTGAACCCTTTAGTTCTGCTCAAATAATATCGCAACTGCCTGTGTATATCCAAGGTGTGCAAAATCTTTTCCCCTTTATTTTGGGGGTTTGCATAAAAAGTAGGCAAATGAATAGTTTGGTTTAAAGCCACACTAGAAACCACCTTAGGCATAAAGGAAGGATTAGTAATGAAAGATACCCTATCCTTATGGAAAATTAAGAAAGGCTCAACTGCCATAAGGGCCTGTAATTCAGAAACCCTTCTCGCAGAGGTAATGGCCAACAAAAAGCAGTCTTCCATGATAAATATTTCAACTCGGCAGTAGCTGCAGGCTCAAAGGTTGTAGAGTGAGTTTCTCCAACACAAAATTGAGATCCCAAGCAGGAGTAGGAGCTCTCTGCTGGGGTCTTATATTCTTTGCCCCTCTAAGGAATTGCTTAGACAAAGGATGAGAAAACAATGGTGGATCACAGTCATAGTGAGCAGAAATTGCTGCAGCATGAATCTTAATAGAAGAGAAGGACAAACCTTTGTCCAGTAACTCAGCAAGATATTGAAGAGCCACACTTAAATTAGGCTTAGCAACATCAAATTCCTTTGCTGCACTCCAAAATAAAAATCTCTTCCATTTATTCATATACTTTCCTTGTACAAGGCCTTCTGGCCTCCAAAATAACATTCAAAACTTGCTGGAAGCTGAGACCTCCAGGGTTTAAAACAGAATATGCCAGGCTGTTAGGTGAAGAGAGTGAAGTTTGACATTGAGTAAATGACTGTTCTCTTGAGACAGCAGGTGTGGAATCAAGGCAAAGGCCATGGAGGCTCCCAACCAGACTTCTCAGTAATGGGTACCAGTGCTGTCGAGGCCAATCTGGAGCTATTAGAATCATCTTTGGCTTGTCCTGTCTGACCTTTAGGAGTACCTTTGGGAGGAGAGGCAGAGGTGGAAAGGCATACACATGAAGATTGCTCCAATTGAAAGAAAGAGCATCCACTTTCCCAGCTGTGGGATGAAACCTTTTTGTGCAAAACTTTGGCAGCTGGTAGTTTAGTGGAGAAGCGAACAGATCTATGTCTGGAGTTCCCCATGACACTGTCAATTTCTGAAATACATGAGGATCCAATTTCCACTCGTGGGGATCCATAATTCGTCTGCTCAACACATCTGCTAAGGAGTTCTGTGCTCCCGGCAGAAACCTTGCCTGAAGATTGAGCTGTAAACTGAGAGTAGTCTCCCACAAAATCATTGCTTGTCTGCATAGAGGATAAGAATGTGTTCCCCCTGTACCACATGACAGTTGTGTTGTCTGTTAGGACCAACACCTGCCCTGGAAGAAGTAAATCCTTGAAAGCTATTAATGCAAATTGGACTGCTAACATCTCCTTCACGTTGATATGTAGATGTTGTAGTCTGGCAGGCCACGTGTCTTGTATCCACTTTCCATTTAGATGAGCTCCCCAAGCTTTGTCTGAGGCATCTGTCGTTAGAATCTGACTCGCCTCTGGCCGGGTCACAGAGAGTCCCTTGTTTAGGTGACATTCCTGAGCCCACCACAAAAATTCCTTTTGAATGCAAGGTATTATCTGAATGACAGTGTCCATATCTTGGCAGTGCTGTGTCCATACATTTTGAGATACCATTGTAGCTTCCTCATATGCAGTTTGGCATTGGGAAGCACCAGAATACAAGATGCCATGAACCCCAAGGCTTGAAGGACTGTCCTTGCAGTCAGCCTGGACTGATGAGACAATTGATGGAAGTAAAGGGAAAGATTCTTTTGTTTGTCCGGGGTCAAAAGGCCATCTGGGATGCTGTATTCAGTCTCACACCCAGAAAGCACATGTCTTGAGAGGGTACTAGACTGGACTTTATTTCGCTCACAGAATACCCCAGGCATCTTAGCACTGCTATCACATATTGCAAATGATGAAGAAGCTCATCCCTTCCTTTGGCCAGAATCAGGCAATCGTCCAAATAAGGATAGATCTGTATTCCTTTTAGCCTGAAGAAAGCTATCACTGGAGCCAGAACCTTTGTGAACACTCTGGGCAGTAGATAAGCCAAAGGGCAATGCAGAGAACTGATAATGAGAAGTCCCAGCTCAAAACGCAGATACTTCCTGCAACTTAGCCTGATAGGAACATGAAGGTAAGCTTCCTTGAGATCCAGAGTCACCATCCAGTGATCTTTGCCCAGCAGAGGTAAAAGCTGTTGTAACGTCAACATTTTGAACTTGGGAATGTCCAGATAAGTGTTGAGGATAGATAAATCCAAAATTGGTCTCCACGTGTTCCCCTTCTTTGGTACTAGGAACAGGCGAGAATAAAATCCTAGGCCTACATCTGGCAGAGGGACCGGCTGTATGGCCCCTATTTGCAGCAGCAGAGAAATTTGTTTGTGAGCCTCTATTCTTTGCTGAGGAGGAACGTCTGGCATGCCTTTGAAAGGAGGCAAGGTATGGAAATAAAACCTGTAACCTTGGTGTACAATATCCAATACCCATCTGTCCTGGGTAATTAAACTCCAATTTTCTTTGAAGAGTGCCAACCTTCCTCCCAAAGGTGCTGCCAGACAAGAAGGCACTGGCAGCTGAAAAGGTAGGTCATTGGGCCTGTTTACGAAAGGACTGGCCCCTGCCCTCACTCGAAGACTGTGCAGGTGAACTCCCTGTTCTAGGTCTGAAAAGAGCCCTGAGCTCTACCCCTACCACGTCTAGATCTTCCCCTAGACTGTGAATCATAAAAAGGGTACGTCCACCCCTTAGCAGGCCAATTCCTACTAAACTTCGGAGGCTGAACTTGCAAAAAATCTTTAACAGTCTGCATAGACTTAGCCTTGTCTTCCATTTTCTTTAAAACTGCCTCCACAGGTGAACCAAACAATACATCAGACTGTAAAGGAGCATCTAAAATCCTTGTCTTAACATGGTCAGATAAGTTCTGATCCCTCAGCCAGGCGTGCCTGCGAAGAACTGACCCAGTGGCAGCCACCCTAGATGAGGCCTGTACAGCATCAAATCCACATTGTAAAGAATGCTTACCCACCTGTTCAGAAACATGTACCAAATCTTGTAATTCTTTACACTCAATGCCTTCCGCCAGAGCATCTACCTTAGACTTCAATTGAGAAAGAAGATAGTTTTGATATTTCAACATGTGAAACTGGCAATTCAAAGCCCTCATAGCTAAGGTGGAAGAAGTATAGACTTTCTTTCCCCATCTATCCAAAGCTCTGGCCTCTTTATCTGGAGGAACCGGATTTTTTACCACAGAGGCCTTGACACCCTTAGGTCCCTGACTAACTGTTTCTGGGTCCACCTTAGGACTCTTATACAGATATTTATGAGCTTCAGGCACCCTGTAATACCTGTCCGGTTTAACAGGAGCAGGAGGCAAAGAATCAGGATTAAGAGAAGCCTCTGCAAACACATCTTCCACAACATCCAGAACAGGCGGTATAGCCAAAGGCCTATGCTGGGGTAAAAGCAAAAATTCCCTAAGCCTTTTCCTGGAATCAGAGAAGTCCTGACCTTCCCACTTAAAATGTTCCCTCATGGAATGAAGAGTCTCTGAAAAAGAAAAATCCTCTGGAGGAGAAGCAGAAGGAGTAGAATCATCCACATCAGAATCAGAATAAGGAGAATACTCCTGCAAGTCTTCAGTCAAGACTCTGAAACATCTGAAACCTGCTCAAAACTCCCCAACTCTGGTTCCACCCTAGGCCTCTTATCAGGAGGGGCAAAGAACCTCTAATCAAAGTAATTAAATCTTCCGCCATTTTGAGCATGTGCTTCTTGGGCACAGATCCTGAAGAACTAGGGAGTGACACCAACAGAAGCTAAACCTGGCCTGCCTCTGGGAGAAGCCTTGGAAACAGAAGGAGAGGGCCTAACCACCCTAGGAAGGGAGGGGAGTACAGTAACCTGAGAAGCCCCTTCAGCCTGACCTGCCTCCTGAGAGGCCACATCCTGCAATATCAAAGTCTCCCCTGGGACTCCAGAGAAGCCCGTGGAACCACCGGTTCCACTGACCTCTAAAGAACCGGCGTCCGCACGGACGACTCTTCTTGCCTGGGTTTAGCTGCTTTGTCTTTGCGCTTCTTCAAAGAAGCGGGCGGAGCATCCGACGGCATATTGTAATTGCACCGCTTCAAGACCAACCTGGCACAATCTAACCTTCGCTAATAGTGCTTATTAAACCTAGCACAAAAGCGACACCCAACAACGCCGTGCTCAGGCCCCAAACAAGGAATACACAAAGTATGATAATCTCTATGCGTATCTGCTTCCCACAAGAAATACAGTTATTCACTTTTTCTGACATCCGTAAACCACTGAGGCAAGAAAAACTAAAATATTCCCAACGGGTACTTAGCCAACTTTGACTCGGTCTGAAACTCCGAATTCGAAAAATTTCAGAACGCCGAACGGCACTTGCAACGCTGCTTCTGCATCGGACCATGCAGCAAAAAAGACTGAGGATATGACGTCGGTCATGCGCATTTGTACCCTGACGTCCTGATGTCAGTCTTAAGAGCCTTGACCGACGTCAGCCTAATACTCTGATATTCGGGCCGACCGAGGACAGCGGACTACCCAAGTGTAAGGACTGCAGCAATGTGAGATGAAGAACATCTCCTACTTCACCTTGGAACTTGAACCTTCTTTTGTCACAGCTGATACTACCACCTTTTGAACCAGCCTCTTCCTGTCCTTTGAAGTTTTTGTCGTGGAAGACCTTTTTTCTGGTGGCTATCACATTGGCCAGGCGGGTATCGGAGCTTCAGGCTCTTTCAGTTCAACATCCTTATTTAATTTTTCACCCTGACAGAGTTTCTCTTCGCACTAATCCATCCTTTCTTCCCAAAGTTTGCTCCATTAATAATATTAATCAGTCCATTGAACTGCCCACATTTTTCAAGAACCACTCCAATAAATTGGAATATATGTTACACAAGTTAGATGTTCATAGACAACTCAGATTTTACTTGGACTGAACAAAGGATCACAGGAAAACAGACCAGCTCTTTGTGGCCTTCTCAGACACCAAGATGGGTATGGCAGTTACAAAACGAACCCTGTCCAAATGGCTTTCTGACTGTATTATTTTTGTCTAGACTGCCTCTGAGCAAACTTTACCTGTCAAGCCCAAAGGGCACTCTACAAGATCAGTATCTACATCCCTGGCTCATGCAGCTCGCCTACCGTTAGACACTATTTGTGCGGCTGCCACTTGGTCTAAACCACATACCTTCATTTCTCATTACAAAGTGGACAGGATTTCTAGGGACAGGGCAACCTTTGGTTCCACTGTGCTCAGGAACGTTCTCCCCTGAGTTCCTCAGGAACACGGAGCTAGGGACGCTACCCAGGTGTAAGAACAAACGGCGAGATTGAACACTCTCACATATTGAACACTCTCACATATAGAAGTTATGTCCTTACCATAACGTTCCATGTGGAGTGTTCATCTCGCCTTTGTTCTTACATTCCCACCCTCAGGAAGAACGTCCAATTTAGGTGCCTGGTTTGTTTCTCCTGCTTCTGCCTTGAGCAGTTGTTGTACTATGTAAATAGGTTTTTCTTGTTTGGTATGAAAGTGTTATGCTCTCTTCTGTTCTCTGCTGGTTTGCTTGCAAACTAGATCTGAGGTAAAGGCAGAGGGGGATTGTGGGAGTTAGGTTGGTCTCGAGCTTCTACTCGATGCAGAGCTTTGTCAAGCAGCCGAGGGATTGCATGTCTCACTGTGATTTCAGGACACTGCTATAAAAGGGTATGTGAGATAGGCGTTGCCCTTTCAGATTGTAGGGCGTGGACCATGCTGGTATGCTGTTGACAGTGTTCTGTGAGTGTGAAGGTTAGTACATCTCCCATGCTTCATGCTGTGTTGTAGATTCAGGTTGCTGCATTTCTCTTGCCTGTTCCCTGTAGTGAGTGTGTCTGCATACTGACACCTACAACTATATGTCATATGTATTGCTATATAAATATATATATATCTGTGTACATATACATACTTTCATATATGTACATTAGCTGACATTATTGGGTACAAGCTAACAATTAGCAGGGCTGTTTCTGTTAACACTACACTAGTATGGGAATCCAGTAATTGGGACTATAAAAGTCTGCCTGACATGCTTTGGGTAGTAGACATACTATATTGCCTTTATCTTCATTCCTACTATTACATGTTCCACTTATTTAGCACTATATTCCTGTATGAGAGTCATGGCTAGGTCATACAGACTAGTGTTACAATGGTCTTGTGGTAGGGCCTACTAGTATGCTTATATTCTGCTTTTGACTTGAGTATAGGGCCTATCAATCAAAGTGCTGGAGGCACCTATAAGCAGTTAAAGGGGTTAGTAGGTCTCACAGGAGCCAGGCTGTGTTGCAGATTCTGGTTGCTGCATTTATCTTGACTGTTTCCTGTAGTGAGTGTGTATGGATACTGACACCTACAACTATATTTCATATGTATTAATATATATTTATATATATGTATGTGTAGCTATACATACCTTCATATATGTACATTACCTTACTTTATTATGTACAAGCTAACAAGTAGCAGGGCTGTTTCTGTTAACACTGAACTAGTATGGGAATCCAGTAATTTGGCCATTGAAACTCTGCCTGACATGCTTCAGATAGTACATCTCCTATATTGCTTTTATACTGATTTTTACTATTACATGTTATATTTATTTTAGCACTGTGTTCTTGTAAGGCAAGCATGGCTTAGTGGTAGGTCATACAGACTAATGTTACCAAGGTCCTGGGTTCGAGACTGACAGTGGGAATTTATTTTTCCTTTCAAACTGAGTACAGGACCTGTCAATCAAAGTGCCATAAAGGCACTTTTAAGCACTTTAAACCAGGTCTGCGCTCGTTTGCTGAGCTCACGTGCAAGACTGGCGGTGAGCTCCGCTTAACACAAGCGACACCCGCTAATTTCTTTGAAAGAAAAGAAAAAGGGGTGACAGGAAAGTGGTGAAAAAGGAATCACAAAGAGGGTAAGACAGTAGGGAAACAAGCGTGGGATTTGCAGGAGGGATGTAGGTAAGGCCCATAGATGCCCATGTCTTTGGCAGCAACAGCTGTGCATTTCCATGTATTTTGGTGAGACATTGGAAACCTTTCACCCCTGAGAGAGGTGTCAGGACAACATTAATATTTGTTGTAGAGCCAATTGTAATGAACTGTTTCAATGTCAAGCAGACATGTGTGAGACATGGACAGCTATGTATGGGGCGTAATTTGTTTGTGGGTACAAAGTGCCCTTTTTTTTTTTTTTCAGGTGAGAGTGGTATGTCAGGTGAAGGAAGTCGGTATAGCTGGGGAGGTAGGTTGGGTAGGTTAACAGACAAGACGCATACAGGGGCGGTGTATGACACACCTGGGGGGGTTACACAATTGACGGGGACGGAGGTTGGGATATCCGAGATGCATGAGCCCACAGATGGCAACAGTGGAACTGATATCCCCACCCATAGGCAGTTGTCACTGTTCCTTCACAGCCCAGGACGGGGCTGTGCTGGGGGCTGTGTAGGCGGGGCAACGGCCGGGGCCGTTAGCTGTGCCACACGAGCCTCGAGCTGGCGAGGGGCCCAAGCACAGAGTCTTGGACCACCCTTCGCACCACAGACCGGACACCTTGGAGGGTGAGTGGACTAACCCCTCCGGCCACACTTGCAGAGGGGACGGGCCCCATCCCCTGCAGCGCTTCCACCCGAAGGTGGCACAGGGCCACCGGAGGGGGTCCGCCTGGGCACTAGTGCCAGGTGCAGTCGCCAGCTGAGGTGGGAGAGGTGGGTCCGCTGGGACCTGCCTTCCCAAGCGTTCTAGGTTTGTGAGTAGTTATGTTAGTTTGGGTTAGTGGCATTTTATTCCATTCAGATTAGTTGTAACAGCATGCATTGGTATTCCCATCAAACAAACACCCAGATATTAACACCATTGAACAAGGGGCATATCAATATCACATGCATTATTTGAACAGAAATACACAGTCAAACAACATGCAGGGTTGATTAATGGCAACAGGCCATCAAATTTGCAGGTATGAACAGGGCACATGCACAAACAGGCAAGCATATATTTTTGAAACGGACAAATGTCCATGATTAATGAAATGTTCACATACCATTATTTAGTGGGTGTTGTTATATGGAATTATAGGGTTGGTTGGAGATAGACAGTGATGACACATTCATATGTTACACATTGATTTACATTTGTAATAGGTACACAATTAAATTGAGGCTGATGTTTCAAATAATTTTTATTTGACTGTTATGCTACACCTGTTACAAATACATCACTATCCTACTTATTTTGAATCTGATCAGATACATCATCCTGCTACACTTTGATGACAGGACAGGGGACAACTATGGCTGTTTAGTCTGTCAGATAATCATTCATTCTATCTGCAAATTGTATACTGTGATCACCATACAGACTTTGGCCTAGACATTCCAGATTCTGACACACTGAAATCAGTTTGGGATATTAAGATGTACTTCCCACATGCATTTAGTTCTGTAGAAACACACTGGGGCTACTATATTCACGGGTTATTACTACTTTATTTATTCATACATGACCCTTTCTGTCACTCTCACACATCATGCAACTTCACAGTTCAGGTTGGTACTTCTAGGCTTTGTTCACATGTTAGACTGGTGGTGATTCAAACACTTTCCAACAGCCTCACTTCTGTCATGATTCAGCATTTCAACAGGGGATATATCTCACATATGACTACCTCAGATTCTAAAGCTGTACTCTTGAGACTACTGCAGGTTACACTATATTTAATTCATGGTGGGACATCTGTATTACAGCACTGTTTAATTCTATCAATTATATTTCCAGTTACACTTGCATACTGATGAACTTGTTGCAGCCATACCTGCAGACTTACAATTCCTGCTTGCACATTATATTACTTTTAATCAATACACTGCAGTGTTCTGATACATGCTACAGTACAATATTTATTTACAAGTAATGGGTGGGGTTACTAACCTGCATGGTGGCAGCACACCAGCCTACGGCATACAGCTCATGGTTCGCAGAGCGGACACCTGCAGCTGTAATAATGAAAGAAGTAATATTGGACTACACATCTCCATGGTATCAGCCAGTTGAAATCCTTACATACATAAGCAAAATGTAACTTACTCAGTAGTGGGCGTTGGGCATATCCCGGCCTCCTGGATCCATTCGGTCAACTGGTCTTGCTTGCCGCTTCAGGTCCGCATGGTGGTGACGGACCTGCTCACCAGTGCGTGGAATGCCAGTAGCACTGGTCAGATCACGAGCCAACTGGTCCCATGCCTCTGCCCTATACGCTCCCCATGAGACCTGGCCCTGCATGAGTTGGGCCTCGTGATGATGGACAAGGAGCCAGACCATGTATCTGGACTCCTCAACGACCAACGCTGTGCTCGAAAGCAACGCCCTCACCTACTCCACTCATTCTGACTGCAGGTCTGTTCTACAATCGTTTGCTGTGTATTCCGCCTATGGGGCTTATATATGCCGCTTTTCCCGCACATTTCTCTGATTGGCCGTTTTGGAATTGTATCTACTTCACTGAAAATGCTTTATCATGCTCCATTCTGGATTTTATCCCATATATATGCTATTTCTGCATTTCTAGGTATTGCTGTCATGGCTTAGTGGTTTAGTACCTTGACTCTAGTGCATGGTATCCTGGGTTCGAATCTGACAACTGATTTTTGATTTTCCTGACATAAATGAGTTGAGACCTGTCAATCAAACATGCCAAAAGCACTTTTAAGCACTTAAAAGCAGGTCTGTGCTCATTTGCGCGGAGGTAACGCATGCGCACTGGCAGTTAGCTTGTGGGAGCGCCGCGCAAACGGTGTGCGCTAGGGTAAACCTTAATTGGCTAGTGACACACATGTTCAGCGTAGCACAGCTAGTTGCAAACAGTTTCAGCCTGTTAAACCGGTGCTTAGCGATGGGCACGCAGTTTGCAGCTTTTTAAACACTACTCAGCTACGGGCAGTCTGTCTCACAGCAGCTTAGCTATGAGTACATTTCTGACTATTTTTATTATTGTGTTACTTCAAAATATATGCTCCATTTCATTGCATTTTACAAAAGGGAATACTTTTACATTTGTACAATACTGTCAGGGGGCTTTTTAGTGCTTATTTACAAATAAAAAAAGGTTGTTGTGGGGGCTCGAACCCTGTCTGCCTACTCTTAGGCCAGCAACTCTACCGCTAAGCTATTACTTCTTGGCTTACTTTGCATATTTAGTTTTTATAGCCTTTTCCACTGACTGCTAACTGCAATTGCGCTATTAGCACACCCGCGCACACAGTAGCAAACATTTACGGGGTTTAAAAAAAAGGTTTTAATTTAATTTTATAACATCTCTTCACTTTATACACTGATGGTCTGTCGGGGCATGTGTTGTGTAGTGTGTTTATTCACATTTCCATGGCCTCTCTCGTGGCTGTTTACTTTCAGCCATTCTAGTCTTCCGGGCGTGGTCCGCTTGCAGGGCTTAGCCTACAGACACGCCCCCTACTCTCTTACATGGACCGTGTAAGAGTTACTAGTGTGATTCAGCATGCCTCATGCACCTCATGCATATGCATGACATGCTGACATCACACCGTTTACCTGCAGCCTCCGTGTAAGAGTTATAACTCTTACACGGAGGCTTCCTGAATCTGGCCCATAGTTTTACCAGCTGATTCCAATACATTTATTTTATCTTGTTTCTTAGGTGTCTCGTTATTAATTGAATAATAGTAATCCCAAAAGTTTTCTGGGCAACTACATATTTCTTCTCTGATGATTCTGTAAATGTAAAAAAGTTTACCTATATGAGAGGATTTGTGTTGCAAATTTAATCCCAAGTAGTCTATCAAAATAGAAGAATCTTGTCTAGTTGCAGGCGACATCAAATCAAGTTTATTTATTAGGAATCGTCTCTAAAAGGCTTGTATATCCAGCCAGAGAGACTTGTCCCGTTAAAATTCTTGTATTATTAAATCTATACTTTTAACTTTTCTGTCTGATATCATCTGAAAACAAAATTTTAATTCCTTCTGGTTGAGTAATATGTTTTTATTTGGATCAGATGATAACTACATTTCTTGAGTAAAGGCTATGGGAAATATAAAAAAAATCCATTCTTTGTAGATGGGGTGATTATATATAACATTTCTAAAAGTTGTTAAGATATTAGAGATATAACTTGTTGGATGTTTTGGTGTAACGTAAGTGGTAAAGCAAGCTTTTAAAATCCACAATATGGGATTATTTAACAAATCAGTTTTGTATGTCTGTGTATTTCTAATTAACACCGTGCTTATTGTTTCCCGGTAATTTTTCCATTTGGCTGAATAAGATGTGTCTACTAACTGAGTTAAAGTTTTGATTATGGAAGAAATTGAATATAGATTTAGGTCTGGGGAAGCTATTTCTCCCTTGTTCCAACTGATCAAATGGTATTTAAAGGCTATTTTTGTGGGGTTTTTTTGGGGGGTCCAATATATAGAATCTTGGGAATAATTATCATTTTAATTACAGTTAATCTTTCTTCTGTTGTAAAAAAATGGTGTTCCATTTCGTTATAAGTGTTTGTATGTTTGCAAAACATTTATTTTAATTTAGATGTATTATGGTCTTGATGGTGCTATGTAGAGTTGTTGACTCACAGTAAGCCGTTGTCCCATTCGATTCTCAGCTAGAGCGTCTTCTGTGTAGAGACATGCGTGAATGGGCGTACCTTCGTTGAAGGTTGTGCGTCAGAGCTGGCAACTCGGAACGTAAAAATCTACTGTCAATCATTAGCAGACTGGAGTTCCGCTGTGGCGACCCCTAAGTGGGAAAAGCCGAAAAGACACGACAGCAACAACATGGTCTTGATATCTTTGGCTACAATGATTCCTAAATATGTAATTTGTTCAGTGTTAGGTTTATATTTATGATTTTTCCCTTTATTTTATTTTTATTTGAATAGATGGAGAGAATTTTTGTTTTGTCCTCATTGAAGGTTAAACCTGATATTTTTTCACACTGAGCTAATACAGGAAGGGCACTGAGCAAACTCATCTGTGATATATATTAAGTATCCTGTTTTTTGCTTATTTTTACGAGTTATTAATAGCACTTTTATTGTCTGCTGCATACTTTTCTAGCTAGTTTCACTGTGTGTAAGGTATTAACTAGAAGTTTTCTACAATTGTTAAGCATCTGTTTGGGTTTGTTTGCTCTGATTTTTGTTTCCCACCCTTATACTTGGCTTTGTAGTTGCCCACCCCTACTGTAAATTTGATCTGGGACACTCCTCCCAGACTAGTGTCATTACCTCATTCTACCTAATACAGGGAGAACATTTGAGAAAGCCAACCCACTTAGTTTCTTAACCTTGAATTATCTTCTGCACCACCCCCCTTTCTCCCTTTCCACTCTACCCAAAAAAAAAAAATTTTTTTTTTCTAAACTTGTTTCCTGCTTTTCCTGTAAGTAGTGTAGTTTGGATACAGATTTGCTGTATCCAGGACTGTTTGTAAGTTTCTGAGACCCCAAGCCTTTTTGTGATGGAGGGAAGCCTTCTAGCTGATCAGTGGGAGTGGTAAGCACTAGGCAGCTTATCTATAATAAAAACTGTATGCATCACTGCTTAGCTAGGGTTAAAGTATTCCTGGTGCCATAAAGTCTGCTCTTTGAATTTTCCCTTAGAACTAGCCAGTTTTAGTTTTAGCAATCAAATCTGTTTCTTTGAGCTCAACACTTGTTCAGAACTCGTTATAAGCACTAAATAAGCTACAAATTACTACAGTACTCAACTTTCCTCACTTGTCTAGAGGAAAACAGTTTTAGTACTTAATAAGCACCTATCCAGGCATGTCTGAGGGTCAGCGCCTGGTGTTTTCTCCTGTCTACCTGATGAATCTGGGCATCTTGGGGAAATGCAGCAATTGCCTCGTGTACACAACCAACCCTCTCCTTCTACAACCCAACACTACAACCTGTGAGAGATGCACTTACATAGCCAAACTGAAAGCAAAACTCTCTTCACCCAAGAAGGTAATCACTTGCACCACACCACACTCATCACATAGTCCCTCAAAACCTACACCACCAACACACACACACACACACACACACACACACACACACACACACACACACACACACACACACACAGAAACTCAAAACACACACCTACATTTGCGGAGGCTCTCAATAAAAATCTGCCCAAGCAACAGGGACCTCCAAAGCAGAAACGCAAGCAACCTCCACCCCCCCAACACAACCCAAAAGATACATAGCCCACAAACGCAGTGTGCCACTCAACCACAGCCGATAAGGCATAACAACGTACTCAACACTCTAGTCATAGGTGACTCTATAGTAAGGCACACTGATGTTCCACTCACCAGGCTAAACAAGGAGAAAGTTACTGTCAGCTGCCTTTCAGGTGCCAGGATCCGCCACATAACACACGCACTCAGGTCACTCCACAACAAGTACAAATATGACTCTGTCATTGCCCATGTTGGTGTGAATGACCTGAAACGTACCTCCCTGGACTACATGAAAAGAGACATGGAGGAGCTTTCTGATCTTGTAGCCCAGGCAGGTATGACCCTAGCCCCGAGTAGCATCCTGCCATCACCCAGAATGATACCACAGTACAAGGACAAAATGACTGACTTCAACAATTGGATAAACATCTGGTGTCATTCTAAGGGGATCCAGTATCTGTCTGCCTGGGATGACATGATCGACAGACTACGAAGCTTTGCCAGAGATGGCCTGCACCTGTCACCCTTGGGATTCCGGATACTGGCTAAGGCTCTTGCCACCCCTATAGTGCCTTTTTTAGGCAAGGTTCAAATGATAAATTCACCACTGTAACAGGTACAAGCAAGCAAACGCTAAGGGTAATGTTACTCAATGCAAGCAAACGCTAAGGGTAATGTTACTCAATGCTAGAAGTCTAAACCTCAAAATGCATTCACTCGAGGCACTCCTTAAAATGGAGAACATTGACATCTGTGCAGTGAAAGACTTGGTTCAAGGCTCCAGAGAGCACCCCTGCATTACCAGGCTATAATTCATAACACACCTTTCGGCCGCCTAACCTGGATCGAAACACTAAAGGCAGAGGCGTGTCCATTTCATTAAGGATATACACACCTCCAGGCTAGTTGCTCAGCATAATGCATCTGAGATTATCCAAGTGCAACTAACTCTGGGCAAGACCGCAATCCAAATTGTAGCTTGCTACAGATCCACTACCATGCCCCAGCATTCCCACTCCTCACTTCCTGATACACTGGAAAATATTAGGGTACAACCTAACACCCTAATAATGGGCAATTTCAACTACCCCACCATTAACTGGGAAAACTACTCATGTACCAACTCTTTTGCTCAACGTTTTCTGGAATTCATAAATTCCAACGCCTTGGATCAACTTATCCACACCCCCAACAGGGGCAGCAATATCCTAGACCTGGTCATTATCAACATGGGCAACTGGTGTTCCACACCAGAGGTCAGTTCCTCATTGGTCAGAGCTGAACACAAGCTTATCACCCTAGACATCCACATCCTGCCCCCATGCTCTATTAGGGAAACCACCGTAAAAAATTTCTCCAAAGCCAACTTCATGCTTCTTAAGACAGAAGTGGCAAACTTCACAACACCTGTGCAGAAGACAATAGAGGTACGACTGCCGAATCCTACACAAATGTACTTTATAAGCACTTACAAGAGTGCACGGATCGTGCAATCCCTAACAGAGCCAAGATGCTATCCTCCAAAAAAATGAAGCCAATCTGGTGGTCCCCTGCCATAAACAAACTTTACAACAGAAGAAGTAAACTGTTGCAAAAAAGAGTAAAATCTCACGACTGGAGGAACTCCCTGGTCATGAGGTTGAGTTCCCTCATAAAATCCTCCAAAGCTAGTTACGAAAATTCTAAAAACAACTACAAAACATTCTATAGTTATGTCAAGAATCTCAATAGCAACACTCAGATCTGCTCTGAGTTACAGTACAATGGCACTAAATATACAGAACCAACTGATAGTCAACATCAACATTATTTATCACTGTTTCTTAGTTTAACATAGTAAAATAGAGAGCTTCAGTACTTGTTGCCTCTACTCCTTTTCTTCCCACCTACTTCTCTACTCTCACCCCCTTCCCACCTACTTCTACTCTCACCCCATAGTTTTAATATATATAGCATAAACAACTTTGTTTTACTTAATAACAAGTCTGGCTTACCTTAAAAGGAAACTGTGAAACAAAAATGTCCTTTTTAGATTATAATATCAATTCATATGAAAATAAGTCTGAATGACGATGATAAAAGTAATTTGTTTTTAAGTCTTTTTTTGCTTGTCTGATGTTTTCCAGGATGTGCCAGATGCCATTCTCTTGAGAGATGGGCTTGCCCATTCCATCTCTTCTATTTTGTCCAGGACTTTATGATTTTTAACATAAGCTAAGGCAGCGTCTTAAGACTTCAAACATCTTGGGACCATCTGGAAGAAAAATCTTTAGCTTTGCTGGGAACAAAAGGTGAGTTTTCACTTGAACTTTAAAAGTTCTTTTATTAAAGGTAAGAAAATCTTCCTTTTAATTATAGCCATATATGAGTAATCATTGTCAAAGTGTATTAGTAAGAAAATATTCCTTTTAGTTATAGCCATAGATGAGTAATCATTGTCAAAGCGTATTATTGTTTGATTGACTTTCATTAATGCTTTAGCCCACGCAGTTTTTAAGACTAGTTCTTTGTCAGATGAAGACAAAAATCTTACAATCACAGATTTGGGTACATTTGAGGAAGATAAAGACTGATGGGCTCTTTCTATACCAAAAGATAAGGCTTCTGGTAGGTCAAGTGTTTTTGGTAGCCAAGATGTTAAAAAAACATCATATTGTTACCCTCGATGTTTTCAGGTAGCCCAAAAATCCTTATATTATTATGACGGCATCTATTTTCCAGATCATCCAGTTTATTTTGGAGTAAAGTGTTTTGTTTAAAAAAGAATTCTACATTGTTTTCACTTCCTTTTATTCTACAGTCCATGTCATTAAGTGCTTCCTCTATACCAGTAATCTGAGTTTTTTTCTTGCTGCAGGTCTTCATGTAGCAAGTCCATCTGTTTAGTGCTTTTTTCTTTAAAGTTGTCAAGTTTTGTGTCAATTTTGTCAGTTTTAGTAGTTAAATCCTGTAAGTTGGATAATACGGTTTGAATTTCATTTTTAAGGACAGAATCTTGACTGCTTGTTTTTGAAAAGCTCATGGTGACAATTTCAGATAAGAAGAATATTTCCAAGTGAATTTTAACTGGAAAATCTGCCTTCTTCAGATTTTTTTCTTAGAAATAGTTGCAGAATATGCTTGCCTTAAACAAGTTTGATGAAAAAAAATCTGGTTTTAAGGTTTGAAGACAAAAATTCCAGGATATAGTAGTAGTTTTGGTGGTGCTGATAAAATCTGCTGCTACTCAGTGCTCATCTTGGCCACACCCCCTCCATCATTTGTATTTTTTTTTATTATGTTCAATAATGATATGTTAGTGTCAATTACAGTAGACTGATGAATTAGCATCTAAAACCACTTCTCTATCGTTAACATTTCTCATATTGGACAAAGAAAAATGGGGTAGAGGAGAATAATTTTATCTTCAACTCCCACACCGTCACTGCATCAGCTGCTCTTCATTATTACTCCACTATAAAACCTCTCCACATACACACATTAATTGTTTAAGAAGATGTTATAACTGAGAATAATCCCTGCAGTCTTTAAAGCTGTCCTTATTAATGCACTTCCTGTTGCTTCACAGCTGCCATTTTAATCATACTCGCTTGCTATTTTATTGCTTTCTACATGTTTTGTGCATGCCTCTCAGCCGCACTATTCAACAAACTCTCATTAATAGCACTTTCCTTTCTCATAGAAGAGCTATCCCTTATTAAATGTTCTATCTTTCCTTTTAGAATTCCAACAACATTCACTTATTAATATTTATTCTGAAAAGTATTACTTGTCAACAACTATGCTTCATTTTTACAATGCATTAATGATTACAACTGTCTCATCGTCTGGTTTTCTTTTCTCCTGCGACTTTGTTCCCCTTTCTCATCCAATAAACCGTTTTTATTTCTTGCGTCATAACATGCTTTTTCTTTAATCTTAACATCATAAATTCATAGGTACATTCTAGACTTGCTGCCTCTGCACACCATTTCAAGCACAGACAATTTCCCTTTCAAAGGTGAGCATCAAACTTTGTACCTTGTGTCTGTGAGGTAAACACCTTAACCATTATACTAACCCCCAACTTACTTTACTTTTCATCGATATTCTGCCTCCCTAAGAATCTTCATACAAAATTAAAATGCCACAAAACCTGTTGTTTATTTTACTTTACATTTGTTTACACAGCGTGTCCAACTTGGCTGTTAGCCCATTTTCAGCAGAGGCCCAAAAGAAAAGCTCCACAACAGTTAAAAATACAGCGACAATAATACAGAGTCACAAATTAACAGATACAAAATAGTCAGCTACACACAAGAAATTCAGTGGTCAAAAACAATACAGTACTTAAATCTTGAGAAGCAGTGATGTAACAGAAAGGTGTGTATATATAAAATATTGTGGTATTTCACAGAAACTGAAACAACTAGATTTGTCTTGGGCATCAAGACATAAGTGGCTAAATGCTGAGCAGCATAAAGTGAACATAAATACAATATTATATGGATAGAGATTGTTGGGTGTTACCTGAATTATCCTGAGGTAAGGAGGAAAAAGGAGACAAACTCAAAGAAAGTATGTAGAGGTGGAGGAAATGAGAGAAAGGGAGAAAAGAAAGTTGGAAGCTAGGCGAGTTAAGAAGGGAGGGAAGTAGAAGAGTTGCGCTATTTTTGGAGCGGGTTTGGATTTGCTTGTGAGTGTGCATATTTAAACATGAATAGCTTGATATTAGCTGTGTCAAAGAGTTGTGGAGCTATAGTTATATGATTTAAAGGGGTATAGTGTTTGGTGATGAGTTGGTTTATGGGGGAGTGGAATACTGTGATATGATGGTGTTGACAGGATGTAGCAATGTAGAGTGAAATAAGTAAACTAAATAATGCAAAAATAACCACTATCCAAAAGCAAATTATTCTGAAACCACACAAAAGACCAGTGAAAACAGCTCTACTTTCCAAAATAAGAATTTAATAAAAACCTTTTAGTTGTCTCTCCTCTCCTAGCGCCTCGGCTGCAAGCCTTTACAGAGTAAAAAAGTGAAGCTCACTCACACAGTCCTTTTATACAGCTGCCATATCAATTAACAATTCATTACATAATAAAATCAGTTCCTAATTGTTAAGCTAACAATTAACCCATGATATTCTGCCAATTGCACTCTTTATTCATTCCTAAAGGCTGCAAAGTTTCATATTTCATTATTAAAATTGCTTCCTTTCTTCTTAAAATCTTTTTCAATACATTTTCATCTCCATGTTTGTTGTATACTTGTTCCAGAATTGTGACTTTCATATTGTCTATTATACCCCCATGTTCTGAATGAAAATGTTCAGCCACTGGACTGCTCATCTTCCTGTTTTTAACATCTCTAACATGTTCTTTTATTCTCTCAGCCAGACTTCTTTTAGTCTCCCCAATATAGTCTTTGCCACAAAAGCATTTTATAAGATATATAATCCCCCTGCTAATGCAGTTAAATGTTCCTATAGTATTAAAACTTTTCCCTGGTCTTTTGTGTGGTTTCAGAATAAATAATGCAAAAAGTTGGAGCTGCATAGTGCTGCTACTTAGTGTAGTGTTAGAGATGGTGTTGAGGTGGTTTTAAGAGGGTATGTATAGCAAGGGAGGGGTTTAGTTCTGATTTTGAGTAGTGGGAATGATTAAATTATATGGTTAATGAACTGCCGTTGAACTGGATTGCTATGAATGGTTGAAATTTTAAAGTGGGCATGCATTTGGCTATGTATAAAGGTAGGGGTAGTTGGCATGGGTAGGAAATGGGGATAGGGTAGGGGAGTGGAGTGAGCCCGAGCGAAGAGAAGGAGAAAAGAGTGGATTGAGCCAGAGGCATGCCAATGCAAAAAAGTTATCAGCAAAGTGTTTTATCTTACGTTTCTCTATCACAATGTTTAGTTTTGGCCAGTTTAGAAAAAGGGGGTGGAAATGCGTGTCTAAATCCTGGATTGTTACAACAGCAGGGACTTTATAGGTTGTTAGAGCCACTATGCTATGGTAAATGCAGTTTGTGGGTAGGGCTGTGTACAGTTAATGTAACCTGGCTCTTTAATGGAGTGGGGAGACATGTACCTTTATGCCGACACAGGAGGGGTACTCTATAGTTAAAAAAAAAAATAAAAATACAGTCAATGATGTTCTTGTCTTCAGACAGAGCATTAACTTAGATATACACTGTGAGTTTCACTAGTTGATTTTGTGCTCGATATGTTTCCGCTTCTCAGGTTTGCACAGATGATACTGCTGCAGTAATGGAACAAAGAATCAGGGCTGTCTTTCTATTTTGTTTTTGCAGAGAGAGGGACGTAGGGCTATCTTAAAAGAGACAGAAAAGTGTAAGGGACTCAAGGAAGAAATATTAGATGCTAGAATATAGTCTGAGGCATAAACATTAAAAATAGCTTCAGTGCTTTAGTTGCTCTAGAGTAGACACCACATGTCTCAAGTAATTACGGTTATACAGCTGTATAACGGAGTAATCTAAAGAGCAATTAGCAGCAGTTATTAAATTCAGATTTCCAGTCTTTATACAGACAAACCAAAAATATTAACTCAGCTTTCTAGTCCACATAAAGGAAAAATAATGTCTTATGAATTGGTGATGCATAGCCTGGTTATATGGTAAAAAAACAGGTTCCAAAAATTCTCCTATGTTGTCTGTATAGTATAAAAGACATTTACTAGATTAGCTGATCCTAGGTTCAGTAATAATTATCACAGGCAGGCCTTGTAAGTACAACTGCTGATATATGTAGGGAATAATAAAGCCCATGAGTCATATTAACCAACACATACACGCTTATACTACTAGCTTACAATTGCTGTTTTTGGGAGACGAACGTTGTTACTAAGTTAATAAAAGTCTTCCTACTCCACCAGAACTATAGTCACACATTGTAGTGCTTCAAAGTGTTCTCTCAAGAGTTATAATTTGACTAGCAGCAAGAAATAATTAACTGTCTTAAGCTAAAAGAAATGTATCCTTTTTCTAGTCAGTAAGCACAAACCAGATAATCAGTAACATCGTGATTCATAAAAAACCCTTAAATTAGTAACATTGTAATTCAAATGAAAAAAGAACAAAACTTACAGCTGAGCACAGGAAGCTGTGGGCTGAGGCAGCAAGGGAGAGATTAAAAATTGTGCCCTTTGTGTAGAAGAAATATACCACCTCGCATCAAACACTGGGGGGAGGGTTTAGTATAAGGTAGGGGTAGGTTACTGAGATAGGATGGCTACAGCCACTCGAGGCATGCACAATGCAAAAAAATCATCAGTAAGGTGTTTTATCTTTCTTTTCACTATCACAATCTTTACTTTTGGCCAATTTAAAAAAAAAACAGGTTGAAATGTGTCTAGATCCTAGATTGTTGGAAGAGCAGGGACTTTATAGTTTGTTAGAGCTGCTACGTTACGGTAAATGCAGTTTGTGGGTAGGGCCGTGTACAATTAACTAGGCTTTTTAATGGAGTTGGGGGGGCATATACCTTGCTGCTGACCCAAGCGGCGTACTCTACAGTTCAAAAAATACAGACAGGGATGTTCTTGTCTTCAGACAGTGTTAATTTAGTCCTACACTAATTTTCACTAGTTGATTTTGTGCCTGATATGCTTCCACTTCTTAGGTTTGCAAAGATGACACTGCAGTGGTAATGGAAAGGAAAAATCAGGGCTGTCTTTGTATTTTGTTGTAGGTCAGATTTTTCTGGAGAAAGGAATGTAGGGCTAGAACGGAGCACAAGATGCCATGAGTTGAGGCAGCAATTCAAATTCATACCACTAGATTACTTTATGGTTAATAACCTGTATGACTGCAAGATGCATTACATCTTTCACAACTGCAAGTCAATTTTGTGGATTTCTGATAGATCACCGAGGATTGAAGTCACTAAATAATGACACACATGTAAGTTTTAGACTTCATACCCTTCAGAAAAGCTAAGCTAAATCAAAACCTGTTATTCTAGCACCCTTTTAAGTTTATATGAGCAACAGTCAAATTTTGTCATGAAATGCGACCTTTCTCCACCCCTCCTCCTTTCTTTTTGGCACTGTCCAACTTCTTGCACTTACAGGTATGCATGTATCACTTTGCTATCATGTCATTTAACCTTTTAACATAAAGGCCATTTGTAGCTACCATTTAATCTTCACTTGTACCTTGTGCCTAACCACTTTTTCATTCAGTTACCTCGCTCAATAGCCCTTCTTCCTTCCATATAATCTAAATGAACACACTAAATGAACACTAAATGAAGACAGTCCTTATCTATTACAATGTACTTTATTGTTGCATCTCAATGTGTCACACAGTACTACAACCACTGCTGCTTTTCTGAGGGGAGGGTGAATGGATTTACTAATTTTTACTACCAGAAATTTTATTAAGCGAAATGCAAAGGCATATTTCTACCTGCTTAGACTGCTGTAACTATTACTTTGGAACAACTTCTATTTTGAAGTTTATTTTACTTGTGGAATATAAATGACATTGAAATATAACAAGTATGGTTATACCACCATCTTTTATTTTAGGCATGTTATTCAATAATAATCAGAGCAGCAAATTTATTTTTTTGTCAGTACGTTAGGTCCCCCTGCATTTCTAGGCAAACGTTCAAAGTATGTGGCATTCTGGATTATATGATTTGCCATTCTATTGTTTCCAGTAAAAATATAATGCTCTTTTGTTGTCATCTGACTGTAGTATCTGAATTATCTTTATGTAAGGACATTTTGTGTATATCAAATACTAATTTTTTTACTCTTGAAAATGTTACCAGGGTGAGTATTTTTTTACATGTCAGCAGCAGTAAAGTCAACGTTCAATATATATAATTCAAGCATGCATTCATTCACTCACTCACAACTGCTTTAGCTAGTACAGGGTTACAAGAGAGAAAAGTCTATCATGGCATTCGCTGAGACCAAGGCAGATAAACTAATACTAGAAAGGATATCTGTCGACTGCAAAATGCCAAGTGCAAACATGCGTGTATGTGTATACGTATAGACACAGGCACAGCACACACGCTTCTGTCAAGCTGAAGACATGGCACATTTTGGGAATGTAGGAGTAAACTACAGCAGCCAGCAAGATCTCACAAAAAGAGGGAGGAAGCACTGTGAAGTAGCAACACTAATTGCTACTCCACTGTGGCATCCAACATGCAATGTTATTTTCAAATAAAGCTGGTGACTGTTTTCAGTACCATTTGCATGTGATGGCACGTAAGAAAGGCTACTATTATGAAGTGTGGATTCTGAACGGCTAAGGTTGCAGGAAGGTGTAAGAGAATTTTGAGACAAAGGACCAAGGACAGAAGGAATGCACTTGGTTAAAAAGCCAGTCACATTCCTAACTTCACTGCTTACTGATACTTCATCCATTCAAAACTCTTTATTCTTTATCTGTTTTCTACAACAGTTCTGTCCTGCAGATGTTAATTTTACTGAATCATTAAGTTAACCTGCACTCCTGACTCTTGCACTCTTATGCCTATGTCAAATAAAGATGCATGCATGTATTCTATTCTAGTCAAGCTAAATTCTTAATTTGTCAAACTGCGACATGGTTGATGTTTCTCTATTATTTGCATGGCTAAGCCCTGAAATACATGAATTATCAGGGTACGATCTTTTTTAAGTGTTGGAGTGGTGTGTTTCTATTTCAATTTTCATGTTCTTACATACTGCATTGGAAGAACTTCACTTATTGATTTATTTTATTTTATTTTAGGTGAGGGGGTGAGAAATTGGAGAGACCAGAGAAAGGGGAACCAAATCTGATGGGGCCAATAAGGGGCAATGAGGATTACCGAGGTCTTTAACCGTTTTGCTTCCTGTAGAACTTTTGGAAGTGTAGGGGAGACCAGAGGGGGAGCCAACTGTGAACTAGAGCATCTCTCAGGACTCCTCCAGAGAGGGGATCAGAGTGAAGGAGCTGCACTTGTTCTGTGGGGATGCAAACAGATTGCAGCAGGGTTGGCCCCAATGGCTGAAGATCAGGTTCTCTACTGACTGATTGAGGGACCATTTGTAAGGCATTAGGATGCACCTTCTGAGTTTGTCCGCAAGAAGGTTGGACTTCCTCGGTAAGTGAGTTGCAAGTAGAAAGTGGTCTGAGCACATTGCCAGTTCCCAGACCCTCACAGCCCCTCTGCACAAGGGGAAAGAGCAGGTTCCTCCTTGTCTGTTGATGTACCAGACAACTGATATGTTCTGTGTGGATTGCAATAGTTCCTAGAGGAAGAACGTCTTGAAAGGCTTGCAACGTGAGAAGAACTGCTCTCATTTCCAGAACATGATTTGCAATCTGGTCTGTGTGTGTGCCCACATGCCTTAGACCATCTTTCCCTTGTAATGCTCCCACCCCAACCGGAAAGAGTCAGTGGTCACCCTAGCTGGGGGGGGATAAGGAATGGTCTGCCAATTGTCAGGTTATCCAACAGAAGCCACCATTGGAGATGTTTTCTGCAAATTTGTAAAAGTAGAAAACCACTGTACCAAGCACAAATAAATCCTGAACCTGGAAAGTATATAAATGCTTTTATTCCAAAAGCAGCCACAAAGACACTTCAACACTCCAGATAAACGCTGATCACAAGAAAATACACTCCATAACGTATCCAACAAACGTTTTCGTCCCCAACTTCATCAGTAATACTGGCCATATTGTTTAATTAGTGTTTTTATATACCATTTGAATTCTGTCATCACTGCATTGACCAGTCGTATTGTAAAGTGCTTAAAGTGCAAGAATACATAAAATTTTTAAGCATAAAGCCATAAAGTTAAAATACAAAGATTTAAACTTCTACAATAACTAAACTCATCATGTAAAAGTTGTATATTAAAAACATGATAAAAATACTTTAATTGTAATTAATAAACTTGATGACTTAAATACTGTCTTTCACAAAAGGTGTATTTAAATAAATAAGGTAGTAAAGCCATCTAGGGGTATGAATTAATAATACATCTTAAAATAGAAAACATTTTCCTTAACAAAATAGTGAATATTAAAAACATTTTAAAAGTTTTAAAAGTATTTAAAAGATTCATTGTTTGTACTAATAATATATGTAATACAATTTAAAAATATATATATAAAATTAGAGTTTTGCAGCCCTCAGTTTTAATACTGGGGCTATCGACACCATTTCATTGAGCCCTAATTTCCTATTTGCATCAAGAAGGAGTTGCCAATACAATTCTTTGTATTCAATAAGTGTTTCCCACATGCCACCTCTAGGGTTAGTGGGGACAACCTCCAAAATAAAAAACTGGTATCCAGGGGTCTCACATTTTGTTGAATGCTTGCTAAGGGCGTTCTTTTCATTTCTTACCCTGACATCATATAGGTGCTCATATATTCTCTGCCTAAGCCTTCTCTCACTCTTGCCCACATAGAAGGAGGAACATTTTTACAAATGGCTATATATATGATTCCTATAGTGTCACAGTTGGCGAAGGTGTTAAGATGTAAAGTCATGTTTCTCGCTTTTAAATAAAGTGTGTCTCCACAAATTAAGTGTGTACAATAGTTGCATTTTCCGCATTTGTATAGTCCTTTCTTTGATCTATTACTGTTGTGAATAGAATTAGTTTTCTGACCTGCCTCCAAAATATTTTTAATACTTTTACCTTTATGGTAAATGTAAGATGGATCATTGTCAAAAATATGTTCTAAATCAGAAAATTTGGAAAAGCTATTCCATTCCCTAGAGAAAATGTTTCTTAAAAATGCTGATTGTTGACAAAAGGTGGTAATAAGTCCTGACCTATTCTCTCCCTTCTTTGTTCATGCTGTTCAACTAAACCAAGTTCTCATCCTTGCCCAAAATAGGGGCAAAAGAATCACTTCTTTTGATATTTACTTCATCCATCACTTTGTTAAAAAGTTCTAATGGATACCCTCTCTTGATAAATAGATTCCTTAAAAAATTGCTTTCTTCAAAGAAAACTTCATTGTCCGAAGTCATCCTACTCAGCCTCACCAGTTGCCCTTTTACTACCCCTTTCTTCTGATGGGCGGGATGGCAACTGGTGTAATGCAAGTAAGAATTAGAGAAGGTGTCCTTTCTGTGAATACGTGATGTGAAAGATCCATCTTTCTTCTCAATACAAACATCTAGGTATCTCAATTCTTGAATGTCAAAATTACTAGTAAATTTTAAAAAACTAGAAGTGTTGTTTAAATAAACAAAGAGGTTCTAAAATTGTTCCTTACTCCCTTTCCAGAAAAAGCATAGATCATCCAAAAACCTTGTATATAAAACACATTCATTTAAAAGTGGGGAATTTAGAAGATATTTTTCTTCCCAATATGCCATAATAATGTTGGCATAGGCTGGGCAGTGTGCACCCATTGCAACGCCTTTTTCTTGTTTAAAATATTCTCCTTGGAAGTAGATAAAATTATTTTTCAATACTACTTCCATCAAGGTTAAGGTGTTTCTAAAATCTGTGTGAGTCAACCTTTTGCTTGCAACTAGCTTTTCCTCAAACCAATGTAACCCTGTGTCATGAGGAATACATCCAAATAAGTCAATAACATCCATTGTGCCAAAGGCAACATTGTCAGTGTATAAGGTAGGCTTAATTTTCCTCAAGAGATCCCATGAATCTTTCAAAATGTTGTCACAGCCTTCCAGAATATTTTTCACTTTGTGATCCACAAATTTCGCTAAAGGGGCTGTTATTGAGCCCTCAGCTGACACAATTGGTCTAAGCGGTGGATCACGGCTGTTTTTATGCACTTTGGGGATCCCAAAGATACACGGGATTTTTGGTTTCTCAACCACCAGGTATCTATAAGTACCTTGATCAATAGATCCTTCCATCAACATGTCATGTAATAAGCCTTGAATCTTTCTGTAGGCAATATTAACCTCATTGATCGAGACCTAGTATATTTTTCTGAATCATTTAACAACTCCAGCATTTTTCCTTCGTATTGTATTGTCTCCATTACAACAACACCCCCACCCTTGTCGGGTTTCATAACCCTCAGATCACGATTGTTGCTAATAGTTCTTAAGGTATTCTTTTCATCATACGTTAAATTAGAATGGAAATATTTCGTTGTTAAATTAGTTGTAATTTCATTTCCAATTTTAGCTCAAAATTTCTGAGCTGAGGGTGTGTGGGGGGGTTGAATGTACTATTACGCTTCAATTGATTAACATCACAATCTAAGTTTCTACCTTTGAAGAACAATTCTAAATTCTTTTTCCGAATGAATAACTTTATGTCTATCAGTAGTTTGAATATGTCCATTTTTGGGTGGGAATAAAGGTAAATCCCTTTGAAAATAAGTCAAACCAGGATTTGTCTATACTGACTTTGGAATAGTTGAAATGTTAAAACCATCGTGAGGTAAAAAGTAGACATGTCTTTGGTAATACCATCAACTAATTCCAAGTCTGTTGTCTCGTCTGAAATTGCCTCCCCCTCCTGTAGTTTTTGAATTATAATAGACTTTGTCTTGGTTCATTAGTCTCTCTGATCTTCGTAGGGGTGGGTATTCCTCTGGTTCAAAATTTTGTTCTTGTTCTTCTTCATATTCAAGTTCACCCCAATCACAATCATGTCTTTCTTCCCTCCCAATTACCATAACTATTCCTAAATGTAGTTTTTGGTTTTGGGTAGTGTGTGTTGGTTTTATACTCTTCTTAGTCCCTTTTGATTTTACCTATCTTTCTGTTTTGTATCTCTTTGCACTTTGCATCAACATTTTAAACACACCCTGATATTTCACTCTATTAGCTTCAACTGTATACAATAAATCATTTAAAATGGCTTTGTTAATATTTTCAATGTCATATTGCAACTTTTCCATTAATCTCTCATTATTTTTAATAATAGCTTTCATTATATTGAACCCACAATTGTCAAAAAATAGAGGTTAATTCATTACAAAAATCAGAGCCCTCTGTAACATTATTAGGGTACTTGCAGACCCTTAGGCCTTTGGGAACAATATTGAGAGAAATACAGTGCTTAAGATAGTCATTATCAATGTCCAAAGTCTTGTATTTGGTTAGAAAAATTCCAGGTCATTTAACAATGTGAAAAAAGGTAGCACTGTATTTAGTGGAGCCATGCTCCAAACTAAAACCATATTTAGCATTCAAACATTCAGAAACCAATTTCTGTGTACCTGGAATGTTATTTGGTCTGTCTCTAGCACCATGGTGTTGTTTTCTTTGTACTTTCGGTCTTACCACCATGCCTTGGCTTCGTTGGTGTTAGTATTTGTAAAATCCACCGTAATGTGAGGAAAACCCTCTAGGCTGTTGTCGCAAATATCGCTTTCATCTACGTTTACAGTTACTTGTTTGAAATGTCCGTTGTGTTCTCCCTCGTACCAACAGCTTTCTGTATAGCGTCCTGGTTTCCTGGTAGCTGTAAGGAAGAGGCGAGCGTAACAAATGATTGGCTTAACGGCGTCAGTAGGCCGATCAATTGCGTTAGTTGTCCAATCAACTTACGCATCTCGCCTGTCTCAGTACTCCTAGGACCCTGATCTGCGCTAGGTGTTTGCTCCATACACAAACTGATAAAAATCAACGAGCAAGTGGAAAAATCAGCAAACTTGTAAAAGTAGAAAACCACTGTACCAAGCACAAATAAATCCTGATCCTGGAAAGTATATAAATGCTTTTATTCCAAAAGCAGCCACAAAGACACTTCAACACTCCAGATAAACGCTGATCACAAGAAAATACACTCCATAACGTATCCAACAAACGTTTTCGTCCCCAACTTCATCAGTAATACTGGCCATATTGTTTAATTAGTGTTTTTATATACCATTTGAATTCTGTCATCACTGCATTGACCAATCATATTGTAAAGTGCTTAAAGTGCAAGAATACATAAAATTTTTAAGCATAAAGCCATAAAGTTAAAATACAAAGATTTAAACTTCTACAATAACTAAACTCATCATGTAAAAGTTGTATATTAAAACATGATAAAAAATACTTTAATTGTAATTAATAAACTTGATGACTTAAATACTGTCTTTCACAAAAGGTGTATTTAAATAAATAAGGTAGTAAAGCCATCTAGTGGTATAAATTAATAATACATCTTAAAATAGAAAACATTTTCCTTAACAAAATAGTGAATATTAAAAACATTTTAAAAATTTTAAAAGTATTTAAAAGATTCATTGTTTGTACTAATAATATATGTAATACAATTTAAAAATATATATATAAAATTAGAGTTTTGCAGCCCTCAGTTTTAATACTGGGGCTATCGACCTCATTTCATTGAGCCCTAATTTCCTATTTGCATCAAGAAGGAGTTGCCAATACAATTCTTTGTATTCAATAAGTGTTTCCCACATGCCACCTCTAGGGTTAGTGGGGACAACCTCCAAAATAAAAACTGGTATCCAGGGGTCTCACATTTTGTTGAATGCTTGCTAAGGGCGTTCTTTTCATTTCTTACCCTGACATCATATAGGTGCTCATATATTCTCTGCCTAAGCCTTCTCTCACTCTTGCCCACATAGAAGGAGGAACATTTTTTACAAATGGCTATATATATGATTCCTATAGTGTCACAGTTGGCGAAGGTGTTAAGATGTAAAGTCATGTTTCTCGCTTTTAAATAAAGTGTGTCTCCACAAATTAAGTGTGTACAATAGTTGCATTTTCCGCATTTGTATAGTCCTTTCTTTGATCTATTACTGTTGTGAATAGAATTAGTTTTCTGACCTGCCTCCAAAATATTTTTAATACTTTTACCTTTACGGTAAATGTAAGATGGATCATTGTCAAAAATATGTTCTAAATCAGAAAATTTTTCTGCAAATCAAAGTCAACTTGACAGGAGCAGATAAGAGGCTGGTAACCATTGAGCAGCCAACATTCATTGAAGCACTCACATAAAAAACCTTGCTAACAGGACTAAGGGAATGGCAGCCGCCATAGATCCAGGAGACTGAAGTATCAGTTTTGAGATGGCCGGTTTAATATAGCTCGAACATGGTCTCTCAGTATCTGTATGTGATGAGGGGGGGTACAGATGCAATCTGATTTGATGTGTCCAAAAGAGCTCCCAATGAATTATAAACTTGGTACTGGAGATAGATTCGATTTTGTCAGTTTTATGGTGATACCCAGATGACTGGCAAGACTGAAAAAGTAATCCCTGGCCTGAATTAATTGATGCCTGGTTGAAGCAGTGAAGAGCCAGTTGTCCAGATATGGAAACAACCGGAATCATTACAGTCTCAGGTGAGCTGCGACTACTGCCATGCATTTGGTAAACATCCTGGTGGCTGTGGTGAGTTCAAAGGGCAGAGCTCTGAACTGGTAGTGACTAGCTCCCAGCCAAAAGCGCAGTTGACTTATGGAGCGTCTGTCTATTTTGATGTGATACTGCACAAGTGCTCCTACTGAGCATATTGAACAACAACAGTAAAATGGAATGAAATGTAAACATTTGGAACTTTGCCTTCTTTACAACTAAATTTAGTTTGCTTAGATCCAGAATGGGTCTCAGGTCCTTGGTTTTCTTTGGCATTAAAAAGAAGCGTGAATAAGTTCCAAATTCTT
>NC_056735.1:1855720111-1855768543 GCF_019279795.1 Protopterus annectens | reverse complement strand
TAAGACAGTAGCCATATGTATGGGTATATAACTGAGAATAACCTGTCGAAGGTTGGCCCACTGTGCAATTATGATTTGCATTGTGGGATATTGTGCCAATAACTGTGTAATGTACAGTATTGTAGGCAGATATGTATTATAAGTTACATAGCATTACTGTTATGTTAGGCAAACATTAGTTATGTCTATTGGCATTTACAATACACAATAATAGGATACATATGACTTGTAGTCACTTGACAGAATATCAGCATGATAGCAAAGTAAAATGGAAGAGCTAGTTAACTGTCCATGCACATAATGTGCATGGATAGTTAACTAGCTCTTCTTCAGTTACTATGCTATGTCGGTGATAAGTCATGACAATGTCTTCCAATAACTAATGGTAATGTATAACTGTACAATAACTGTCTATGTGCGCAATATCCCACAATGCAAATCATAATTGCACAGTGGGCCAACCTTCAACATGTTATTCTCAGTAATACACCCATACATATGGCTACTGTTACAATATATCAACATATACTATCTCCTGTTATAGCACATACTTGTTGGACCAGCCCTGCCACTGACAGTGGCTGGTGAGGAATATTTGTGTTCAAACCCTTATATAGCATCCCTTGTGGTGTATGCGGTGTTTGCCTTGTGACCTACAGCAGTACACACATAAATACTACAAGCGTTACTATGCTCAACAATACATCACTACAAGATAACTGCTTCCACTATATGGATTGCGTGCACTTTAAATATTACAGAACAGGTACTAAATACACAGACATACTGAGTGTTCTACATACCTTATTAGTAACCCGAGGTGTTGTTGACTGTTGATTCAATCCTTTTCGGTTTGTGTTTCAATCTTCTTTGTAACGTTCTGCTGGTATATACGGATGGTTTGAATGTGTGATAAGCCATCCGTTTCTAGTTAAATATTGGTAACATGTGGTATCCTGACCACCAATTGGTGTTCCAAAGTAGTTAATTAGATGCACATAGCTGTGCAGCTACTCTATTAGCCGATACCATGGCAACAGTGGTGTATAACTGAGTACTCCTTTTGGGCGATGTCCGTTTGCCTTACCTTCGAGGAAGATGGCCTGGATGTGTTGTTTGTGATGTATTTCAATAGCTATATGGAGACAGACAGAGATATATTAGCTTCATGACTCCCGTAGATTGTGTGTAATGGCTAGAAGATGTTGTTCTACATGTGAGAACAGCTGTTATATTTCAGAACATTGCTATTTATGCAGGGTTTGTTTGTACCTGATACTTCTGCGGATGTTTAAGTCTGGCAAGGATGTTTGGGCAGCTCAAGGCTGTATGGCTATGCATGAACTATTATGTGGTTTACAGTGTGCTCACCAGACATCCTTGATTTGGTGTACATGTGTATCATACTGTGCTGTTACTCAGTAATTGGTAACACATCCCGGTGTACACACACCCCTCTGAAACGGGATTAGTGCAAACAAACCCTGTAACACCAGCAGCTGTTCCACTGTATAACAGCAACTATTTCACATAGGGCCATGTTATTGTGTCTCTGACAAGGTATGTTAAGGCTTCTGCAGATGTCATACAGTGAGTGAATGATTTGTGATGTTATTACAGTTTGTATTGTAATTTTTTTGGGTGTGGGGGTGATGTTGGTGGGTGTGCTTAGCAAATGCAGGTGTGTAGGAACTGCTTTTATACATAATTGATATGAGCGTGAGGGTTCCTTCCCTATTTGAACACCTATCCTTTAGTGGACTAATACTATGGTAATTGCAGGCTAATTAATTAAGGCACTGTTAAGTGGTTCCTGTATAGCATGCAGGTGATGTTAGTCCTTGAATCCTTTCGGCAATGCATCAGAATGTAATAAAGTGTTGCTACATGAAAGCTGTGTATTTCTGTCATAGGTATTTGCAGTCATTGTAGTTGTGTTGGTGACTGACCCTCTTTGGCTAGGGTTGCCACCTTTTCATATGGCCATAGTGGGACATTTTCGGGACACACATCAGATTTTACAGGCTGACACAAACCCACGGTCAGTACTAGGGATAGAACTTTAATTTCTTGCCTAAATATAAGCTTATTCTTGTAGCAGTTTAGTTGCTTATCCTGTTTCTTGTAACATGTAGGTATTTTAGATACAGAAAGAACTATTGTATGCAACTATTACATTACATATGGGACATAATTATGTCCTACAATCCCAGGACATTTGCCACATTTAATATATTTGGTTAGGACACAACCGCACAAAGAGGGACTGTCCCTCGCAAAGTGGGACAGGTGGTAAGACTATCAATGGCTCATGTCCATAGCACATATTTGTAATAGTGTATAGGCATATACTTTCCATATCCTTTGTTCATAAAGGTTGGTCGTGGCGGAATGTGTGATTGCTATGGTCCATGTTATACTCATATATGAACACTTCAACCGCTGTATACAGGATACCTATGGAATCCCGAAACCACACAGTTCCGACGCCCACAGTACTGGGCCCAGACTCACATACCCCACATTACCGACAGTGACAGTAACTCGCGAAAGTAACATAAACATGGAACACACACACACACACACACACACACACACACACACACACACACACACACACACAGACACACTGCTACCCACCACATCCAAACAAACCATCCTACACTATGTATTAGCAGGTGGGCAAGCCCCCCTACACCCCCCATGTAGGTGTCTGTGCCCCACACACACCCCTACTTTAATATTCTACCTCCTAGATCGCACAAACAGACGCACATTACAGTCCTCCAAGAATACACACCACACTCAGAACACACACTTACACACACTACAGCCCTCAGAAACACACTTACACACAGTAACCTACATGAACCGCAACACCAGAAGCACTGACTAACTGTCCCTTAACATCATGATTTTAAACATCGCGTATCTGGTATTTCGGTACTGTGTTCTTTCGGACCTTAAGCCTTGGGATTACTCGCGTTGGTATGTCAAGCAGTCGGTATGTGGTAGGTATCCCATTTATATGTACCTCTTTGGTTATGTAGATGTTGTTAACCTATCTATATATCTACATATATATGTATATCCCCATATATTGACATATATCTCTCTTTCTCTCCCTTTCTCTCTCTCTCTATATATTTATATATATATATATATATATATATATATATATATATATATATATATATATATATATATATATATATATATATATATATATATATATATATATATATATATATATATATATAAAACATACACCTTTGGGTACATGCCGGTTTGTCCTATTTCCACACATTCCTACCTTTTGTATTTTAGCCTGTCAGTATACACAGCTGCCATTGGTACATCTCAGGTAGCTTAGTGGTATGTTATTGTGAAGACTGTGTACATGGTTGCGTGTTCTAATTCCGGCAGTGGTATTTTACCTCTCAGAGCAGGCACTGGTAGTGCAAGGGTGATTAACATACATTTCAGCGGTTGTGTGTTCCACTTGTTTATTATTCTGTGGAATATTACCTATATATGCAAGCTGTGTTTAAGGTATACTATGTAACATGTAAACATCTGAGAAGATTCCTGTCAGGAATACTCCCTATTATTTGGAACTACATCCCTGATTACATTATACAAAACCCCTCACTAACACTCCAGGGAATCCTTGCAGAGTGGTTGGGGAACAGTGGATACACCCCAGGGATCCTGCAATTGGCTCTGCTCCACAGAGGGACAGTTAGTTAATCAATGGGGTGGCGACAGCAGACACTTTTTGCCTATGCTTATGAGTGGCCTCGGGCAGTTGGGCATGTACCTACCTATGTATCTATGAACCTCTACATACAGTATGGACACATGCTGACAGCTTAATTTACTGTTCAGGTGTTGACTTACCTTGTGCCAATGGCAGTTGTATGTACAATAGTTGAGGGCTACCTATGTAGGATGCACACAGTAGACCACCTATACATGACAATTTACAGGTGGTCATGTGTGTGTGGCATCCATGTTTGCTGTGTATGCAGGTGGAGAAGGGTGTCAGTCCATCAGTGCCTACACTGTCAGTGTGTGTGCTATACGTTCCCTCTTTGTCAAGGCATGGGCATACTGCGCACACCTCCATCTGCCTACTGGGGGTCTGAGTCCCTCTGTGCCTGTGGGTCCCTTGGCAATGGTGGTGGGCTGTGAGGGCCTTCACCATTCTGTCCCTGCCGCAGCTGTTTCCACAGGATCATATTGTGTAGCAAAGCACATACTATGAGGATGTGGGCACACGTGCCTGGAGAGTATTGCAAGGCTCCACCAGATATGTCCAAGCAATGGAACCATGATTTCAGCATCCCAAACATGCACTCTATGATGATTCTGGTTTCTGCGAGTGCCTCATTATGGCATTCTTACTTGGCTGTGTGTGTGCATTTCTGATGGGAATCATCATCCACGGTTCCAGTGCATAGCCAGCATCCCCCACCAGGTGGCCATATGGGTGTCCCTCCTGGCAAATACCTGATACAGCTGTGAGGCATGCCAGATGTGGGAGTCGTGATAGCTTCCAGGGCTGCCAGCACACACATCCATGATAATGCCCTGGACATTGCACATGACCTGGCAGTTAATGGAGGGGTATCCCTTGCAGTTTATGTAGCGCCTACCCTGTCACCAGGTGGTGACTTGATGTGTATGTGCATGCAGTCTATTGCACCCAGTACCTCCGGGTAGTCTGCCACACAGTGGAAGAGACACATATTGCTGGCCAACTCCTCCTGCATTCAGGGGAAGTATATGTGCTCATTGGCATGTGGTAACATGGCATCTAGGAACTGGTGGAGTTCCCTAGATGCTGATGCCTGTGAGATCCCTATGATATCCCCAGTTGGCCTTTGGAAGGTACCTGTGGCTAGTATTCTCAAGCTTACACATACCTTCATGTCCACTGGGATGGGTTCCCCTCTGTTACTTCTTGCTCTGAGGCATGACCGGCACAGCTCAACAAGTTTCTGTATGATGTCCCTGTCCACCCTGTAACACTCTACTATCTCCAGATCATGTAGCCCCTAGTAAGTTACCCTGGGTCTGAACACTCTTCTCCTCCTCCGGTGCCTGAGATGGTTGTCAGCATCATCCTCCACACCACCGTCAGTCTCCGACACATGCTGGTGAATCAAAGCTATGCCGGCCCCTAACATGTACATATTAAAAGTTCCCCGTCTGTAAACACCAATGGTGCAGAGTGTCTGGAAATACACAAGTATGTGTGTGGGGCTTTCACACCTTATACTATTGGGCAATGGATGATGCTGGTGTAATTGGGTGTGTTTGTGCAATTCCAGCTGCGTGGTATCTTGATTATTGGTTTTACAGCAGGTACTGCTATTGTGGGGCCTTTGGTGTTGACTTACGCTTGGCTGCCATGATTCATCTATTGCCCTTTACTTCAATTTTCAACCCGATTCCCCTCCCATTGTCAGGCATGCATCCAGCTGCCGACTTTCTTGTTTTGTACCTTCACAACCCAGGATTGTATTGGGAAATGTGTTCTGTAGCTGATCTACTGCAAGTTTGCTTTGTTCTGCTGTGACAGTTCTCTTTTCTTTGCTGTATGGCACCTCCCCTTTCCCATTCTGCAGGTAGCTGCTAGCAGCCTTGTTAGCTGTTGTCAATGGCACACTGTGAGTTCCTAGGTGTTAATTACTTATTTGTACTTCAATTACCATGCTGCAGCATTTCCATATTGTCTTCCCGTATCCTTCCTGTTTCAGCTGTGATGCGTGCCACACACAGCCGTTTATCGGGTTTCGAGCACATTTTCATCCACGTTCACATGCACTTTCAGTTACCTTGTGTGCTCTCAGCTAAACAAAGTTATGGCTACTTCCACACCCCTATCCTGCAGCTTTGCTTAGCAACAGGCAACCCGGATTAGCAATGATCCAATGTGCATACAGCTACGGTGGTGCACCCCTCTCTTGATGTTATGTTTACCTCCAGGCCACTCCTCTATGTTGTACCACTACACTGTGTGGTACATCCTTACGCCGGCGAGGCATTTGTGATTCAGTATTACTTGACTCATTTGCATGGCATTGACTACTAATTCCTAGTTACTGCGCAGAACACTGTCACAGACCCTTAGCAACCCTTGTGCCATGGTTGTGGTGTAGCATGCGTGCCATTGACTATTATGGGAAATTCATGAATTGTGTTACATTGCAGTTTTATGACATCTAAATATATTTTCCTTGTGATCCCGTTTGCACACAGATGCACTGCGGTTTTACTTTGCGTTAGTGTGGCCATGACATTAAATGTTATTTTTTATGCCATTGGCTATATATTTACCCATTGGCATATATTAACATTATAATAAGTAAGTTTGGTCCGCTTTCATAGCTCCAATTTTATGTTTGAAAAAATGTAAACCGTTTTTTTTTTTTTGGTTTACATTTCTTCATGCTTACGCTACGCCTGCACCACTTCATGAATCGCTATATACCTTCATTTGCATGCTACACTGCTGTGCATGGGGTAATTAGCATACATGCACTGGGAGCTGTGCAGCTCTGGTGTACGCTGGTAGTGCACATGGAAACAGCTCATACCTGAATCGCTCAGCGGCCATATTTGGCGCTAGATCGCTGACGCTACTCCGGTGCCTGGCGCAAGCTTCATGAATCCCGGGGAATATTTGATTCATATGGTTTTGAAATTTTGAAAGCTATTATTAAGCAAAATGAAATGCTAATGGGTGTTTTGAATGAAAAAATTAACAATGTCAACACCTGTATCTTAAAAGATTTAATGTTTACTGTAGAGGAAGAGAAAAATAAGTATTTTGACCTAAGACCCCAAGTAGATGAAAAAGTGTCATTGATTGTTGATAGAAAGAAAATAAAGTTAAATAGGGATCTGCATGAATATGAGCATAATACTCACTACCCTAGACCAAAAGGTACTGCTAATTTTGAAAGGTATGGAAATGTGGGTGGGTACAACAATGGTAGGGGTGACTACTATGGTTCTGATTATGTTAACCATGATTCTAGTAAAGACCACCCTGCCGAGCACACTAACTATCAGGACCCTTTAGAATATCCCCCTCTCCAAAGGTCCAAGAGACTGAAGAGCAAGCCTATGACCAATTATTATCAGGGCAATTGGAGGGGGTGGAACAACAACAGGAGGGGGAACCAAGCTCAGTAGTTGTTACTGGTAGTACCACAGTACATGATGAAATGGAGTCAGATGAATGTATAGTGGAAAATGGACCTATTTTGACTTGCCAGGGACACACTTATTTTTAATTATGCAAGTTTGCACATTACTAAGGTCTTTTTTGATTTATTTTCAAAAGGTTTTAAATTTGTTCCCCGCAAAAAATGTGTTTTAAGTAATGTATTAATTGACTTGAAAATGTTCATCTGCAAGAAGAATTTAGAACTTTTGCTGGATGGGCAAAGTGTTGCGAGTGAAGGTTTGAGAAGGAAAAGTGTGTGGAATCCCCCTGTGCACCCTCAGCTTAAAAATTTAGAGAATGTTTTGGAAATGAAACTTAGAGAAAAACTTTCTGTTAATAAGGTTAATTTTAACCTGACATCTAAAGAAAAAACACTTTTAGATTCCATTAGGAAGAACAAGTATGTGAGGGTGATGAAGCCAGACAAGGGTGTGGGCATGGTGCTCATGGATGTTATTACATATGACAGTAAGATGATAGATATTTTGTTAGACAACAACAATTATGTGAAGGTCTCTATTAATGAGGTGCATATTGCATACAAAAAGGTTTACATATCTCTCAATGATTTGGTATTGGAGGGTTGTATAGAGATAGAGACTTTCAGATTCTCACACAACAAGGAACCAAGAGTATCATCTATCTTTGGGATTCCGAAGGTCCACAAAGATGTACAAGATTCCCCCCCTTGAGGCCCATTGTAGCTGCTAGTCAGTCTGTCACTGCACACATTGCTATATATTTAGATCACAGGTTAAAGAACCTGTCTGTGGGTGCATGTAATATGCTGAAGGACTCATGGGATTTTTTAAAAAAGTGTAAAGGACAAACAGATAACCAAAGAAGTCATTTTTATTACTACTGACATGGTGGACCTTTTCACTTCTATTCCCCCAAAGAGCTGGCTTAGAGTTTTTTTGAAGAGATTCTAAGGAACGGAAATAATTTTCCTGAAAAAGAGATTTATGTTTTTACTATCTTAATGGAATTAGTATTAAACAACAATTTTCTCTATTTTGAAGGGGAATTTTTTCATTAGTTAAAGGGAGTTGCCATGGGGGCCATGTGTGCCCCCACTTATGCAAACCTAATGATGGCTTGGTGGGTGCAAAAGTATGTGTTTAATTCAGTATTTAAGGGTTCTTGGTCACTATACAAACATTTCCTTGGCAATATCTGTATATTTTGGACAGATAGTGAGGAGAAAGTTATGGACTTCTTTGAATACATTTCCAACAGTACTGATTTTTTTAGATTCACATATAAGGTTATGACAGTACTGACTTTTTGGACGTCCATATTAGGAAGAGTAGTAATGGGTTTGAATCAATAGTACACAGGAAGGAGACATATTGTAATTCATTTTTGCACTTTTCTAGTGCCCACCCATACTTCCAAAAGAAAGGAATGGTAAAGGGTCAGTATGTACGTGGTAGTCAAATAACCTCTGATGACAATGATTTTTTGGATGAGTGTGACCTACTAAAATGTATGCTTTTAGAAAGAGGATACCCAGAGACCTTGATTAAGAAAATCCAGGAAGAAGTATTGCAGCATAGGAAGGACAGATTTACACCAATTTTACATTCTGGTGATACAGGTATAAAAGAAAGGGTAACGAGCAATGGGGACAGTGACTCCTATGAGAATGCCTTTATTGTGGATTTTAGTGGTGATGCGCTGGTCATTAGAGACATTGTCCTGAGGGAACGGAACAGATTTTCCAAGATCTCTGATTTGAATTTAAAATTTGATGTTCCACTAAAATTAATCTTCAGAAAGGGTAGACGTATTAAGGACAAAACAAAAAAATCTCTTGTTTTCCCGCCTTACTGAACTAGAGTAGTCCAGTTTCAGAGTTGCTGATCCCTGGGCTTTGTTTTTAGTTCCTGTTACTGATCCATTGCCTTATTAGGGAGGAGGGAAGTTTCTTTGCTTACCAGTGGGAGTGGGAAGCACTGAGCAGCCTTTCTGTCCGATTTGGTGAAGTTTCAGCCAGAAACTAGTAGTCCATTGGTCGTTTTGGGCCAATTCCTAGCTCCTTTCAGCCCCCTGCTATAAAACACGCTAAACACAGCTTGTACCAACTCAGCACAGATCCTCGTGGTGGCCTGCAGAGTGATCCAAGCAGCAGAGAGCTAAAAGAGTGACTTTCTACCAGATATAAGTATTTTTGTGGCTTTCCCACTGTTATTTAAGCTAGCGACTGCATTTCCTGTTTTACTGCTACTTTAAGTGATTTCTGCATTTTACACTGTTTATTGCACTTTAAGTTACTAATTGTTGCAAATTGTTTCTGTAGGCTACACACTAAAGTGCTAGCGATTTACAGCATTTATAGCATTTACTGTCTGTTTTTCCTTGTCTCTGTAATAAAACAAAAAAAATCTCTTGTTTTCCTGCCTTACTGAACTAGAGTAGTCCAGTTTCAGAGTTGCTGATCCCTGGGCTTTGTTTTTAGTTCCTGTTACTGATTCATTGCCTTATTAGGGAGGAGGAAGTTTCTTTGCTTACCAGTGGGAGTGGGAAGCACTGAGCAGCCTTTCTGTCCGATTTGGTGAAGTTTCAGCCAGAAACTAGTAGTCCATTGGTTGTTTTGGGCCAATTCCTAGCTCCTTTCAGCCCCCTGCTATAAAACACGCTAAACATATCCAGCTTGTACCAACTCAGCACAGATCCTCGTGGTGGCCTGCAGGGTGATCCAAGCAGCAGAGAGCTAAAAGAGTGACTTTCTACCAGATATAAGTATTTTTTGTGGCTTTCCCACTGTTATTTAAGCTAGCAACTGCATTTCGCCTGTTTTATTGCTACTTTAAGTGATTTCTGCATTTTACACTGTTTATTGCACTTTAAGTTACTAATTGTTGCAAATTGTTTCTGTAGGCTACACACTAAAGTCGCTTAGCCATTTACAGCAATTACTGTCTGTTTTTCCTTGTCTCTGTAATAAAACAAAAAATCTCTTGTTTTCCGCCTTACTGAACTAGAGTAGTCCAGTTTCAGAGTTGCTGATCCCTGGGCTTTGTTTTTAGTTCCTGTTACTGATCCATTGCCTTATTAGGAAGGAGGAAGTTTCTTTGCTTACCAGTGGGAGTGGGAAGCACTGAGCGGCCTTTTGTCTGATTTGGTGAAGTTTCAGCCAGAAACTAGTAGTCCATTTTGGGCCAATTCCTAGCTCCCTTCAGCCCCTGCTATAAAACAGAGTTACCACTGTTGCACACAAAGCAGCGGTTAAACAAGGTTAAACTATTTGGGCCATCTAAATTCCACTCTTCCAATTTTCCCTTAAACTACCTTCCTCGAGCTGTACTGCTGATCTAACCAGCATATCCTATAACTGAAAAGTTCATCTCTACTTGATTCCCAAGTAGACTATTCTCTATCTGTAAAGCCTAGCACTTACTCCTACAGTACTTGCACCTTGATAAAGCACTCTTATTATAGATAGTACCCCACCAGCCTAAAACCCACTTCCCCGGAGTCCTTTGAAAGTCTCTTTATCTACTACTTCTAGTATGTCGAGGGATCAGTTGCTAGTGTCCTCTCCAGCTCAACTGGTGAACCTGGGAATATTGAGGCAATGTTACAACTGCCTCATGTAAACAATCCTCTCCTTCTCCCACAAAACACAAATAACATGCGAGAGATGCAACTATACGGCCAAACTGGAGGCTGAGCTCTCTCAACATAGGACTGGCAAGACCAGACAGGAGGAGAAGGTAACCACACACAATACATACCCAGTCACACATGGTACCATCACAACTTCAAATCATACACATACTCACACAAAGACATACTCGGAGGCTCTGATCAAAAATTTACCAAAACAGCAGAGGCCACCAAAGCAGACACCCAACACATGCAACACATAGACCACACAGTCAGAGTGTCAAACAGTCACAGCCCTTAAGGCCAAACAAAATGCCAGACACACTTGTCATTGGTGATTCCATAGTCAGACACACTGACGTCCTCACCAGACTGAGTAAGAGAAGGTCACAGTAAGCTGCCTGTCAGGTGCTAGAACATAACGCAAGCACTCAGGTCTCTCAACAGCAGGTACAAGTGACTCAGTCATTGTCCACGCTGGTGTCAGCGACCTGAGACGCACCTCCTTGGACTACATGAAAGGGACATCGAGGAGCTCTCTGATTATGTAGCCCAGGCAGGTATGACCCTGACCTTGAGCAGTATCCTACCTTCACCTAGAATGATGCCACAATACAGTGATAAGATGATCAGCTTTAATAATTGGCTTAAATTCTGGTGTCATTCAAAGGGATCAATGTCTGTCTGCCTGGGATGACATGCTGGACAAGCCAGGACGGCTTGCACCTGTCACCCTGGGCTTCGGATATTGGCAAAGGCTCTTGCCACCCCATAGTGCCTTTTTAGGCAAGGCTCAAATTCTAAACCTACCACCCTAGAACACCAAAAGGAAAAAACTAAGGGTAATGCTGCTCAATGCCAGAAGTCTCAATCTCAAGATGCACAGGCCCTTCTCAATATGGAGAACATCGATGTCTGTGCTGTGACAGAAACCTGGTTCAAGGCTCCTGAGAGCACCCCAGCACTAACAGGTTTCACCTCATATCATGCGTTCGCCCCAAAATCCGGACAACACCAAGAAAGGAGGTGTCCATATTCATAAAGGACACCCACACCTCAAGGTTGGTGGCAATGATGCATTGAGACCATCCAGGTGCAATTAACCATAGGCAAGACTGCTCTGCAATTTGTAGCATGTTACAGGCCACCCTCTCAAACTCAGGAACCTCACATGGCCTTCCTGAAAACATTGGAGGGATAAATGTATCTCCAAACACCATCATACTAGGTGACTTTAACTACCCTAATATAGACTGGGAACACTACTCAAGCCCGAACACTCTAACCCAAAGATTCCTGGAGTTCATAAACTCAAATGCCATGGAACAACTAGTCACCATCCCACAAGAGGAGAAAACATACTTGATCTCATCATCACGAACATGGGATCAAAATGTTCAACACCGGAAGTATACCCCTCACTGGTGAGATCAGATCATAAACTAATCTCGCTGGAGGTCCTCATCCCGCCCCACCTGAAACAAAAAGACCACAGTGAAAACTTCTCAAAAGCCGATTTCACACTTCTAAAAACTAGTGTGGTCTCCTTTAAGGCCCCTGAGCCAGTGGTAAACATTACTCAAACCGCTGAATCACTTACAAATGCCTTCTACCAGCACCTACAGGACTGCATGGATCAGGCAATCCCAAACAAAACTAAGACTCTCTGTACCAAAGGCAAGCGTCCAGTCTGGTGGACCCCAGCCATAAACAAGCTCTACAACAAAAGGAGGAAGCTACTACAAGATAGAGCAAAATCCTTGAAAGGTAAGACACCTTTGATCATTATAAGTAAAAACTAAGAGCTCTCATAAAATCATCCAAGGCAAATTTTGAGAGAAAAATCGCCAAGGACTCTAAAGAGAATCATAAGGCCTTCTTTAGCTATGTTAGAAACCTAGGAGGAAACTCCCAGATATGCTCAGAATTAGTTCAAAATGATGTGAAAATTACTGAACCTACACACATTGCCAACATACTGGCTGACAGGTTCAGTGCAAACCTCTCCCCTCCCCAAAGGAGAGATATCTCTTTCAGAGGATTGTAGCCCCTCAAACATCTCCAACGCCCAGGTGAGAACTGCCCTCACTAAGGCAAAAAACACAGCATCCATGGGACCGGATGGTGTCCCCGGCTGTGTGCTTCATGAACTCAATGAGGAATTAAACCCACAGTTAGGACAGCTGTTTAATCTTAGCCTCACCTCAGGATACAAGGAGTGGCGCTACGACTGTGGTCCCACTTCATAAGTCGGTGCCACCACAGACCCTGGAAATTACCGCCCCATTAGCTTGACAAGCCTTATCTGCAAAGCCATGGAGAGGATCATAATGGAACTCATAAATAAAGACATAGGGAACTTGCAGACTTTGGATCCAACTCAGTTTGGCTTTGTCAAAGGCAGATCCTGCCTCTTAAACTTGGTTGACTTTTTGAGACAGTCACCAAGGCCATTGATGAGGGAAAGGCAGTCCATACAGCCTACCTCGACCTGGCAAAGGCCTTCGACACAATACCCCACTCAGGTATCATCGAAAAACTCATCAGCTTGAATGTAAACCCATACATCACAAGATGGGTTGCAAACTGGCTAAGTGACAGAACCCACAGGGTCAGAGTTGCTGGAGCCATGTCAGACTCAAAGCCTGTCACAAGTGGTGTCCCACAGGGCTCAGTCCTGGGTCCACTCTTGTTAGGCATCTACTTTTCTGAAGTACAAGCAAACACAGGAGGGTTATGGCTGACAAAGTTTGCAGATGACTGCAAACTGGGCCATAGTCGAAAACACATCTGACACAGATATCCTCCAGAAGGGCCTCACAGAAATGGATAACTGGTGCCAGAGCCATGGCCTGAAGTTAAACGCCAAAAATGCATAGTCATACCCTTTGGGAAAAACAAGGCTACCCCTAGCTACCATATAGGTGGCAATCCACTGAGCACAGAAAAAGTCATCAGAGATCTGGGGACCCAGGTTGACAGTAGCCTTTCGTTTGACACTCATGTTGCTAAAGTAGTTAGGAAAACCTTCTATATCACCCACCTGATCATGAAGGGATTCACATCTAGATCAAGCGAGGTCATCGTGACCCTGTACTCATCACTTATTAGACCTATGATTGAGTACAATGCCGCGTTCGGAATGTATCTGACCAGACACCTGCTGCAGCTTGAAAGGCCCCAAAAGTTCCTCACCAAAAGGATAAAGGGTCTCAAAAATATGTCTTATGCTGCCCGACTGAAAGAACTCCAGCTCTATTCAGTCTCATACCGCTTGCTCAGAGGTGACCTGTGCCTGACATATAAGGCCATGTCAAACCCAGATTTGATGAATATGCTTCACCTCAAAATTTCTAGATCCCTCAGAACCACAAGGGCGGGAGACTTAAACCTTGACACGGTTATAAATAGAGCGTGCTGGAGGGACAGATTCATCACCCAGAGACTCCCTATGCTGTGGAACAAAATCCCGGTACATGTGAGGCAGAGCACCTCTCTGGTCTTGTTCAAGAGGAATCTTGACCAATGGATGGGAGATTGCAGATATACCCCAGGGATTACTTCAGCGTCACTGCTTGACAGAGGCACAGCAAAATGATAGGCATAGTTTTTATTCAAACTAAAGGGGTGGCGAAAGCCACATAACTATGGGCTAGGCTTATAAATGCCCTTGGGCAGATAGCCTAGTATGAACCTATGAACCTATGAACCTATGAACCTATGAACCTTATGGAAAATAAACTTGGGGGAAACTTAATTAGAAAAGTGGGTACCTTCAAGTGTGGAGCATGCCAACAATGTCCTTTTATAGCTGATACTTCTGAAATTACTGTCAGTAAGAGGAATAGACATATTACCTCTAAATCCTATTTTAATTGTGAAAGTAAGGGACTTGTTTACATTGCAACCTGTAAGAAATGTAAAGCGTTTTACATAGGTAAGACAGAAAAGGTGTTTAAAGAAAAGAGTATATGAACACCTTTACAACATTAGGAGGGGAAACAACAGAAATGCATTATATACCGGTAAACACACTTTGAGCTGTGAAGGTGCTTCTTACACTTTTTTGTATTAGATGAAGTGGTAATGGATGGTAGGGTTGGTTCTTGGGAGACCATGTTAGAATATAGAGATGTTTACTGGCAACTGGTATTAGAAGCCAATAGGTGGCCGGGTTTGAACGACATGGTCTCCCTAGCCCCAGTTTTAAAATTAAGAGCAACAAAGTTATGAATTTCACACACGTGGTTTGAAATATTATTCAACAAGATTGATTTTACTTGATTTTTTTTACATTAATTTATTCATTTTTAACAAGCATTCATTTTTTTATATCCATCTGTTTATTTACTACAGGTTTGAAAGTGTGTTTTTAGATATTTAAAAGTGTTTTAAACAGGGGAAAGTTGTATTTATTATGCTTGTATTTATTATGCTTGTTTTTAAGGTATGTTTAGGAAAGGGTTAAAATAGAATTCAATGTCACATGATTTTAAGTTTTGGCAGTGTGCAAAGGTATAATGGGGAGGGATTTGGATTGTCAGCATTTTTCTGATGAAGTTGGAGATGAAAACGAACTGGCAGTAGTTTCAGCATTATCATTGTGTGCTGTGTTGTGCTTTGCTTGCTGTGGAACACAGTAAATGTTTTAAGGTGGTTACGGCTTGCTGGTGCTTTTTTCCCGTTTATTGGTTTTGTTTTGGGCACCTCATCCTCCTGGACTTGGTTTTATATATATATATATATATATATATATATATATATATATATATATATATATAAATATATATATCTATATAGTTTACCTTGAAATGGTCGAACCAATATCAGTCGAACATTCAGAAGGTTGAAAATAAACATCGCCAGATGAGACGTCGCATTACCGGGAAGTTGCCAGTCGAAACATTGAAAATCAACGCTAAATAATACAAAACCCGTTGTATTATGCTAGTGTTGACCACAGATCACTGACGGGTATCAGTAGAGTCTAATGCTACATACTGTAGGAACAAAGACAATTGGGCAATATAAACTGTGCCCACTACTGTATTACACACAGCGTTTGTTGCAGCCCCTAACACCTGAAAGTGTAAATCATTACTAATTGTGCCTATAGTGCATAAGAGCACAATGATTGGCAAGGCGCATATACCCACATTAAAAGGAACAGTGTTGTGCAATAATATGTAGGAATCTCCTTACACTAAGGTCATCCCTTCTACCTAACAGTTCCATAAAGCATGCTTCCTTATCTACAAGTCTGTGCTGTTTAGGGGTTGGAGAGATACCTGTGGCTAGCCTGCTCTTTACATCATCCACCCTGTTTTGTTCAAGTTGCACTGCATGCAACACATCTAGCATGTACAATCTAGGCTTCCCAAGTAGACTCCTCAAACGATGATGCCATCCTTCTGCTGCATTCTGGCTTCTAGGATACCCTAGAACACATGTATCCCATTGATTCCAGAAATTTACAGCAAACAATGGTGGCAACCTTTCCAATGTGTTGCTACGCATACCGTAACACCTAGGCCTTCCCAATACATAATTCTCTCTGAAGAACTTGCATAGTGGTTTAGCGTTTTCAGACATGTCTGCCTCAATCTCATTCAGTGTACCCTCCACATGTTCCAGACTGATGAAAGCCAATGCAGGGATTTCCTTGCAGAGTAGTGCAAATGTTATGGAGCGTCCAAACTGTGCTGGCAGATGTAAACACTGAATCTGCCATCAGACATTCTGGCACAGGTGAAACCAACATTCCTTGGTGATGCTGCTGTTGAAATGAGTTTGAATGGCATTCATGGCACCTTTCTCAAAATGACTAATCACTAGTGTGGGTGCTAAGAGGAGATCGTACTGTGTACACATACTACAGACACAATCCCAGAACATATTATAGCATGCCTCAGACTTAGATGTCAGTATACAGTATAGTACTGGTATGACCTTGCTAACCCCACCAACTTCCAACTTACAGTTGATGGTATACATCTGTTTGCACTCAGATGTGCTGATTGGGAATGTACCATCCACTGAAATGTAGTCAGAATAGCACATAATCTCTAGATTACTTTCCGTGGTTATGACTACACAATTACCTGCTGGACAGGCAGCACCTGTGTGTTCAACGAGGAATTCCCCGTTCTTTATTGGTAGGTCTGAGATCTACTAGAGTATCCATATCTGGTACAATGCTTTTCTTTTTTATACGCCTAACCCTGCTAACTACCTGCTTATGCACTAGGGTGTTTGGTAGGGCATTAACTACAGCTGTTGGAGTTTCAACCAGGATTTCACTGAAAAGTTTACAGAGGTCTTCAACTAATGTTTCTGCCCTTCGTTTCCCTTTCCCTAACATCTTGCATAGCGGCCTTAACGATGTCTGGTCCATGGAAATGGCCTGTACTCTTGGTTAGCATATGACCTCTGTCACTCAGTGTTGTGATGCATCATCCTCTACATTTATCTCTCAGCTTCCTATGACAACACCAGTACGTCCTGTCATTAACAGATTTCTCTGAGATATACTAGAATCCATCAATACACAACTTTTGCTTCCTCTTCTCTGTACAAATAGTAGCATATATCTCGTCCAGCTTTCCTGGCACAAATCCTGTCTCTTCATTCACAGCAGAACTGGTGCTATAACAAAATATATTTAAACTCATGTCAGTCTGGTATACCTACTATCATTTCCTAGGTACCCTTTCATACTACTGTTTATAACACATACCTTGCCATTTCCATAGTTAGTGGGGGTATGTGAGAGATTCCTTCACAGAGGACTTGTTATGTTGTTATCCGTAGTATGTACCACAGCTTTGGGTTGTACGATGAATTGTTGTGTTTCCCGGTTTACATTTTAACCATAGTTACATCACAGCGTTTGTCACAAGGTCTAGATTTGTAAGGTTGCATTTGTTAAGGTCGACCCGATGTACTTGCTCTAATACCTGCTGGAAAGCACTAGGAAGCCTTAAACTGATACAAGCACACAACTCTCCTTATTAATAAGGAGAAATTAATCATAGGCACTAAACAGCCTATAATTGCAAAGTACCTTACTAGGGTAAAGGAAAACAGCTCCTGTACTTTAACAAAAAAGCACCAAACCAGGCATGTCCAAGGGTCAGCTTCCGTTGATTTCTCCTGCCCACCTGGTGAATCTGGGCATACTGGGGCAATGCAGCAATTGCCTCATGTACACAGACAACCCTCTCCTCCTACCACCCAAAACTACAACCTGTGAGAGATGCACTTACATAGCCAAACTGGAAGCAACGCTCTCTCCACCCAAGATTGTGCTAGGCAGTCAAGAGGAGAAGGTTAACACCTGCACTACACCTCAAGGAACACATAGGCCTTCTAAACTCACACCACCAACACCCACACATAGCAACACTAAGTCCACATATGTGAAGTCCCTTAACTGTAACCTGCCCAAGCAACAAGGACCTCTGAAGCTGAAACACAAACAAACACCAATCACAACCAAAGTGTCACATAGCTCACAACACCAGTGTGCCAACCAGCAACAGCTCTTAAGGCAAGACAACGTACCTAACATTTTAGTCATAGGTGACTCTATAGTCAGGCACACTGATGTCCCACTCACCAGGCTGAACAAGGAGAAAATTACAGTGAGCTGCCTGTCGGGTGCCAGGATCCAGCACATAACTCATGCACTCAAGTCACTCCACAACAAGTACAAATATGACTCTGTCATTGTCCATGTTGGAGTGAATGACTTGAGACGTACCTCCCTGGACTACATGAAAAAAGACATGGAAGAGCTCTCGGATTATGTAGCCCAGGCAGGTATGACCATAGCCCTGAGTAGCATCCTGCCTTCACCCAGAATGATACCACAATATAAGGACAAAATGATTGACTTCAACAATTGGCTAAGCTTCTGGTGTCATTCAAAGGGGATTCAGTATCTGTCTGCCTGGGACGACATGATCGACAGACCACGATGCTTTGCCAGAGATGGTTTGCACCTGTCGCCCCTGGGATTCAGGTTACTGGCTATGGCTCTTGCCACCCCTATAGTGCCTTTTTTAGGCAAAGTTCAAAGGACAAAACCACCACCGTAACAGGTACAAGCATGCAAAATCTGAAGGTAATGCTACTCAATACTAGAAGTCTAAACCTCAAAATGCACTCTCTTGAGGCACTCCTAAAAATGGAGAACATTGATATCTGTGCAGTAACTGAGACCTGGTTCAAGGCTCCAGAGAGCACCCCGGCAATACCAGGCTACAACTCTTACCACACTTTTCGGCTACCAAACCAGGATCGAAACACTAAAGGTGGAGAAGTGTCCATATTCACCAAGGATATTCACACCACCAGTTTAGTTGCCCAGCACAATGCGTCTGAAATTCTCCAGGTGCAGCTAACACTAGGTAAGACAACAATCCAAATTGTAGCTTGTTACAGATCCCCCACCATGCCTCAAGATTCTCACTACACCTTTCTAAACATACTGGAAAATATTAATATACAACCAAACACCCTAATACTGGGTGATTTCAACTACCCTGCCTTTAACTGGGTAAACTACTTGTGCACCAACACCTTTGCTCAACGGTTCCTGAAATTCATAAATTCCAATGCCCTGGATTAACTAATCCATAGTCCCACCAGGGGCTCCAATATCCTAGACCTGGTCATTACCAACATGGAAAATCGATGCTCCACACCTATGGTCACCCCCTCGTTGGTCAGGTCAGACCATAAGCTAATCACCCTTAACATCCACATCCCACCCCCACCCCCCAGTAAGGAAACCTCCATAAAAAACTTCTCCAAGGCCAACTTCATTATACTCAAGTCAGAAGTTACAAACTTCATGACACCCATGCAGACAGGAACTGAAAGTTCTACTGCTAAGTCCTACACTAAGGCACTGTACGAACACATCCACTCATGCATGAATCGGCCATCCCAAATAGAACCAAGATGCTCTCCTCCAAAAAAAGGAAGCAAATCTGGTGGTTCCCTGCCATAAACAAACTTTACAACAAAAGGAAAAAAACTGTTGCAGAAAAGAGGAAAATCCGGGATGCAAAAAAAAACCCTTACCAGCCTCAGTAAAAAGCTGAGATCCCTCATAAAATCCTCCAAAGCTAGTTACAAAAATAAAATTGCCAAAGAATCTAAAGACAACCACAAGGCATTCTATAACTATGTCAAGAATCTAAATGACAATGCTCAGATCTGCTCTGAGCTACAACAGAATGGCATTAAATATACTGATCACAAGGATATTGCCAATATCCTGGCAGATCAATTCAGTGCCAACTTCACCCCCCTCTCACCCCCTAAATGGCCCATCTCAATACTGGAAGATTGCCAAATTTCGGTAATAACAGCCACACAGGTAAAAAGCGCACTGTCCAAAGCTAAGAATACAGCATCCATGGGACCAGATGACATCCTGGGCTGTGTACTACATGAACTAAAAAATTAAGTGGCACCTCACCTAAGTGTCATGTTTAATCATACCCTCACCTCAGGCTTCGTGCCCACTGAGTGGCGCAAAGCTACAGTCATCCCACTCCACAAGGGGGGATCCACCTTGGATCCCGGGAACTACCACCCCATCAGTCTGATGAGCCTGATCTGCAAGGCTGTGGAACGTATTATCATGGGACTTGTAAACAAAGACATTGGCAATCTTAAAACACTGGATCCCACCCAGTTTGGGTTCATGAAGGGCTGATCTTGTCTCCTGAACCTTATTGACTTCTTTGAATCAGTCTCCAGAGCTGTGGACAAGGGTAAGGCAGTCCACACAGCCTATCTGGACCTCACCAAGGCCTTTGACACCATCCCCCACTCTGGAATCATAGATAAACTTACTAAGCTGGGCATTAATCCCTACGTCACTCAATGGGTTGCTAACTGTCTTACTGACAGAACCCACACTGTAAAAGTAGCTGACTCCAAATCCAGCTCCAGACAAGTGACAAGTGGAGTACCTCAGGGTTCAGTCCTGCGACCTCTCTTGTTTGGCATCTACTTCAAAGCCAACACTAAGGGACTCTAGCTAACAACGTTCGCAGATGACTGCAAACTGGAAGCCATTATTGAATCCCCAAATGATGTGGATACTCTACAAAAGGGCCTTACAGAAGCAGATGCTTGGTGCCAAAGACATGGGCTCAAGCTCAATGCCAATAAACGTATAGTTATCCCCTTTGGGAAAAAGCATGTACCCACCGAATTATCACATAGGTGGCAGTACACTAAACATCAAAAGTGTGATGAGACTTAGGGACACAGGTGGACAGTGGTCTCACCTTCAATAACCACATCGCCATAAGAGTCAGGAAATCCTTCAATGTGGCACACCTCATCACTAAGGGCTTTTCATCCAGATAAAAGGATGTCATTGTCCCACTGTACTCATCCCTCATTAGACCCATTATAGAATACAATGCCCCATTTGGTATGTACCTCTCAAGACATCTACAACAACTGGAAAGGCCACAGAAATACCTCACTAAAAGAATCACAGGCCTAAAGCAGATGCCCTATGTTGACCGCCTTAAAAATCTCCAGCTATACTCTGTCGCATATCGTCTACTCAGAGGCAATCTCTTCTTAACATACAAGGCCATGTCAAACCCAGAGCTGTTGGACATGCTACACTTAAAGAAATCCCAATACCTCAGAGCCACATGCTCCAGGGATCTAAATCTTGTCATCACAATAAACAAAACATGCTGGAGGGATAGGTTCCTGACCCAGAGACTCCCCAGACTCTGGAATAGACTGCCCATACATGTCAAGCAGAGCACCTCTTTGGCCCTCTTCAAAAGGAACCTTGATGACTGGATGGGAGAAAGGAACTTCACCCCAGGGATCACGTCAGTCGCCCTGCTAGACAGGGGTCCAGGAAAGTAAATAGTGTGGGAAGAAATAGCCAGGAAATTGTTATGGCTAGGCTTGTATAGGCCCTAGGGCCGATAGCCTAGTACCAACCTATGAACCTATGAACCTATATATACATACTATTTATACATACACACACACACACATATATATATATATATATATATATATATATATATATATATAAATATACACACAGATATATATATATATATATATATATATATATATATATATATATATATATATATATATATATATATATATATATATCTAACACACACACATATATATATATATATATATATATATATATATATATATATATATATATATATATATATATATTGGGGAGTTATTAGTTAGTATATATATATATATATATATATATATATATATATATATATATATATGTGTGTGTGTGTGTGTGTGTAAAAAACAAGAAAAGTGCAGTTCCACGGCTGATAAAAGACAAAATTCCAGATCCAGTGTTGTCAAAAAGTTTAATGAAAAAGATCAGCGCTTTCACTATTTAAACAATTGCTTCTTCAGATCGCAAAAAGACCAAAAAACCACAGGTTTAAATACTCCATCAATTAACAATAATTAGTCATGTGATATGTAAAACAGTAGTGAATGTGCTCAGGAAGAGAGCTATTTAAAAAGACAACCACAGTAAAAAACATCCTTCATAAAAAACATATGCATAAACAAGAATCATAAAAACTGTTAAAAATTCTACAATACTCTAAATGACCCGAAAATCTAGATATATTTAGATATATTTTTAGATACAATTAGCACAGACTGAGTTATACAAAGAGGCTGGTGATGTTTTTGCTGATGTACGTTGCAGTGAACTCATTGATCGAGTATCTGCCTATGAACAGCGTTTACTTACAACTAAAAAGAAAAAACTTCAGTGTGACATCCGTGATTTCAGCAACAATTGGGATTTTACTTGGCCCAGAGAACCATTTGTGATGCGTAACACACCCAGGGTGAATGAGTTGAATGAGAATCTTGTTACCACAGCTACACCTACAACGGAACACCAGAAGGAAATCTTGCCTTCTATTCAAAGTGCTCCAACACATTTGGTGTATAGTATGCTGCTTGCCGATGAGGCCCTTGCCATTCCAGTACAGCAACCTGTAGATAGAGCTCGAGAATTGGAGCCTGTTATTAGAAGTAAAGCGGGCTCTGTGGTAAACGAACAAGTTGTTTCCGGTCTACCACTCCCTTTCAAGAGGCACAGGGCAAAGTCGGTCGAGAGTACTTTAAAGGGAAATGGGGTAAAAAGGAAGCAACATTTCCAAGACAGCAATTATTCTCTGAAAAGGATGTGGAACGTGAACAATGCAACTTAGTATGGAACATTTCGGATCGAATACTTACAGACCTTGAATATAAGGTACTGAACAGAGGTTTGTCATTCATTCCTGCCCAAATGGCTGATTTACCTGAAACTTTATTAGACTTTAGACTGTTTATACATAATTTGTCTTTGAAAGTAATTTTTAAAGATTAAGAATTTAGCGATGCTGCTTGTCTTTTTAAAAAGCCTAGTGCTTTTATACCTGCAACCAATCCTGCTTTTGAAATTTTTCTCAAATTGTGTGAAGATGTCAATAACTATTTTTTTGGTAATAGAAAATGTAATAAGTTTGTGAACCTATCTATTGATGAAACATTGGCTCTCAGTAATTTACATAATGATAATACTATAGTTATTCACCCAGCCGATAAAGGGGGGGTCAATAGTTATTATGAATAGGGCCTAGTATTTTGATACTATCAGGGATATGTTGAGTGATTCTAACACCTATAAGAAAATTGATGTGGTTGCAATAGAAGCAATGAAATCAAGAGTGCAGAGAGCACTTATGGAAACACTGCAGATGGGTATCATTTCCAAGGAAATGTTTCAGTGTTTTATTATTGAACAACCACTGGTTCCATATTTACATGGGTTACCTAAAGTACATAAGGACCCACAAACCCCTAAATTTAGATCTATTGTTTCGGGCACTGGCTGGTTAACAGAATCTTTTTCCATCTATATTGAAAAACAATTAAGACATATACTAGACAAATATGACTTAGTATTAAAAGACAGTAAACAATTTCTTGAACAGCTTTATATGTATTTGAATTCTACAGAGTTTTGTGATTTTGATGTTTTTGTTACCATGGATGTTGTATCTCTATTCACCATGATTCCAAATTCTGTAGGGATAGAAATGATGAAAGCATTTGTTTTAAGAAATAGTGAATACAGTGTACAACACCTTGACCTTATATGTTTTTTACTGGAAATGACTCTAGAACACAATCCCCGGGATTCATGAAGCTTGCGCCAGGTGCAGGCGTAGCATCGGCATTCTAACACCAAATATGGCCACAGAGCGATTCAGGTACAAGCTGTTTCCACGTGCACTACCTGCGTACGCTACGCCCACACAACTCCCGAGCCTTGTATGCTAATTATCCCATGTGCAGCAGTGTAGCATGCAAATGAAGGTGTGTAGCGATTCAGGAAGTGGTGCAGGCATAGTGTAATCATGCAGAAATGTAAACCGTAGAAAATGGTTTACATTTTTGCAAACATAAAATCGGAGCCATGACAGCCGACCAAACACATGTATTATATTGTTAATATATGCCAATGGCTAAATAAATAGCCAATGGCATAAAAAAATGTACAAAATATAAAATTAACATTTAATATATATAGTCGCACTATTGCGACATGGAAGCGTAGGACAGTGGTGCGCAAAGGGGATCGCAAGAATATATAAAAATATAGAATAAAACCTCAATGAAACTCATATCACGATTTCCCCATAATAGTCAATAGCAGGCATGCTACACCATACTTATGGCGCAAGGGTTGCTAAGGGGCAGTGACAGTGTTATGAGCAGTAGCTAGGAATTACTAGGCAATGCCATGCAAATGAGAGGAGTAATAGTGAATCGTAGATTCCCTGCTGGTGTAAGGATGCACCTCACAGTGTAGCATTATAACACCGAGGTGTGCCCCTGAGATAAAAATAACATCAAGAGAGGGGTGTGTCACCATTGCTCTAAGCACATTGGAGCATTGCTAAACCGGTTTGCCCCTAGCTAGGCAAAGCTGCAGGATAGGGGTTTGTCGGATTGGCCATAGCTATGCTTAGCTGAGAGTACACAAGGTAACCGAGTATGCACGAGAACGAAGATGAAAACGTGCGTAAACCTGGTAAAAGGGTATGCGCGGCATGCACTGCAGCTGAAACAGGAAGGATATAGGAAAGAAATAAGGAAAGGCTGCAGCAGTGAAAATGGAGTACAAATGACTAATTAACACCTAGGAGCCTACAGTGGGCCATTGACAACAGCTAACAAGGCTGCAAGCAGCTACCTGCAGAACAGGAAAGGGGAGGGGCTGTACTGCAAAGAAAACAGTAAAGTGTCAAAGCAGAACAAAGCCAATTTGCAGTATATCAGCTACAAGGCACATTTTGCCATGACTGGGTAGGGAAAGTACAAAACAAGAAAGACGGCAGGTGGATGTATGCTTGATAATGGGAAAGGATCCAGGTCTAAAAGTGAATTAAAGGGCAATAGATTACTCAAGGCAGGCAAGTAGATCTCCACAGTAAAGGCCCCACACTTACAGTACTCATTGCAAAACCCATAATTAAGACATACTGTAGCTGGAATAGCTCATACACACCCACTGACATCAGCAGCATCCATAGCACAATACCATAAAGTGTGAAAGCACCTCACACACATTTGTGTATTTCCATACACTCTGCACCAGTGGTGTATACAGATGGGGAACTGTTATTAGGTACATGTTAGGGCTGCCATAGCTTTGATCTACCAGCATGTGCTGGAGACTGAAAATGGTGTGGAGGATGATGCACATGACTACCTCAGGCACCAGAGGAGGAGGAGGAGAGTGTTCAGACCCAGGGTAACCTGCCAGGGGCTACATGATCTGGAGATAGTAGAATGTTACAGGGTGGACAGGGACATCTTACAGCAACCTGTGGAACTGTGCTGGCCACGCCTCAAAGCCAGAACAAACAGAGCGGAACCCATCTCAGTGGATACGAAGGTATGTGTAAACCTGAGAATACTAGCTACAGGTACCTTTCAAAGACCAACTGGGGATATCATGGAGAATCTCACAGGCATCAGCATCCAGGGTGCTACACCAGTTCCTGGATGCCATGTTACCATATGCCAATGACCACATATACTTCCCCCTAACGCAGGAAGGGTTGGATAGCAATATGCGTCTCGTCCACCATGTGGCAGAATACTCAGAGGTACTGGGTGCAATAGACTGCAAGCAAATACACATCAAGTCACCACCTGATGAGCAGGGTAGGCACTACATAAACCGCAAGAGATACCCCTCCATCAACTGCCAGGTTGTGTGCAATGCCCAGGGCATTATCATGGATGTGTGTGCTGGCAGCCCTGGAAGCTATCACAAATCCCACATCTGGCATGCCTCACAGCAGTATCGGTTATTTGCCAGGGGGGACATCCCAAATGGCCACCTAGTGGGGGATGCTGGCTATGCACTGGAACCATGGATGATGACTCCCATCAGAAATGCACACACACCCATGCAGGAATGCCATAATGAGGCACACACACAAACCAGAATCATCATAGAGCATGTGTTTGGGATGCTGAAATCACGGTTCCATCGCTTGGACATATCTGGTGGAGCCTTGCAGTACTCACCAGGCACGTGTGCCCACATCTTCATAGTGTGTGCCATGCTACACAATATGGTCCTTCAGAAACAGCTGCAGCAGGGACAGAATGGTGAAGGCCCTCACAGCCCACCACCATTGCCAAGGGTCCCACAGGCACAGAGGTACTCAGACCATGAACACCCTGAGCCAGCCCCAGTAGGCAGACAGAGGCTTGCCCAGTATGCCCATGCCTTGTCAAAGAGGGAACGTATAGCACACACACTGACAGTGTAGGCACCTAGGGACTGACACCTTTCTCCACCTGCACACACAGTAAAAATGGATGACACACATACAAGACTACCTGTAAATTGCCATGTATAGGCAGTCTACAGTGTGCGTCCAACATAGGCAACCCTCAACTATTGCACACACAACTGCCATTGGCACAAGGTAAGTCAACACCTGAATAGTAAATTAAGCTATCAGCATATGCAGATACTGTTTGTATAGATTCATAGGTAGGTACTTAGCCAACTGCCTGAGGCCATTCATAAGCCCAGCCAAAATCTGCCAGCTTTTGCCACCCCATTGATTTATTAACTGTCCCTCTGTGGAGCAGAGCCAATGGTGGAATCCCTGGGGTGCATCTACTGTTCCCCATCCACTCTTCAAGGCTTCTCTTGCAGAGTGTTAGTGAGGGGCTCTGTATAATGTAGATAAGGATTTTATTCCAAAGTATGGGGAGTGTCTGTGACAGGAAGCTGACCCTCCAGCATCTTCCAGTTATTGTTGTGGCAAGGTTCAGCTCACTACAGTGTGTGGCTCACTGTGACATGGATTCCCATAGGTGGAGCATATCCATCAAGCCTGAGTTCGACATGGCTGTGTTGGCCAGCGGAGATCATCTCTGGGTAAACGAGATGCCACTGAGTAAAGCAGGAGTTGATTCAGTCTGGCTGCATAGGCCATATGTTGGAGGCCAGTATTCCCCTTGGCGAGGTACATTCGTGGACCTCCCAACTGTTGGAAGTGTCTTCTGAGGTACATCCCACATGGGTTATTATACCCTATGATGGGACTGATGAGTGATGAGTAAAGGGGCACTATAACACCAGTATGTCTAGATGTGACTCCTTTAGTAAGCAGATGGCCTACATAGAAGGCTGTCCTAACTACTGTGGAGATATGATTGTCAAAGGGGAGATCACTATCTACCTTAGTCCCCAGATACTACATTACCTCATCCATATTAAAGTGGCTGCCACTTAAGTGTTAATATGTGGGTGCCATTTCCACAATGGAATGACCATGCAGTTAGTGGCACTTGGCTGGAGGCCATGATGTTGACACCCTGTGACGTTCTCTGTGAGGCCCCTTGAGGGATGTCTGTGTCAGCTGGACTATCAATCATGGCTCCCAGTTCGCAGTCATTGCCAAACATGGTCTGCTGTAGTCCACCTGTGTTTGCCTGTACCTTTGAGACGTATATGCCAAACAGTAGGGCTCCTAGGACTGAGTCCTGTGGGACACCAGTCATGACTGGTCAAGAGTTGGACCTGGAGACTGCTAGACGTACCATGCGGGTTCTGCCCATTGGCAATCCAACCTGTGATGTATGGGTGTATGTACAGGCTAGTGTGTTTATCAATAATACCTGAGTGTGGCATGGTGTCAAAAGCCTTGGCGAGGTCCAGGTAGTATGTGTGAACCACCTCCCCCGTCATCTAACATCTTGGTGACTGTATGTAAGATGTCAAAAAGGTTCAGTAGGCATGAACTGCACTCAGCCAAGCTGACCTGGGTTGGGTCACATGTTCGGAGGTTACCAATGTCTGTGTTAATGAGTGCCATGAGAATGCGAACCATACCATTGCAGACCAGGCTAGTCAAGCTTATGGGGTGGTAGTTACCATGGTCAGTTGTGATTCCACCTTGATGGAGTGGAATAACCATTGCCACGCGCCACTGTATGGGCATGTAGCCTGTGGAGAGGCTGAGGTAGGAAAGCTTAATTAGGTGGGGGGCAGGTTGTCTTGTACAGTTTGCAAGATGCAGTCTGGGACAACATCTGCCTCCATCGATGCTGTGTTCTGCTGTTAGAGAAGGCCATTTCCACCTGTGTGTCTCTGATGTGTGGGATACTGTACCTTCCGGGTAGTGTTGTGGGCTCTTTAGGGGGTGAAGTATGCACTGAATGTATCTGCAAGGATGTTGGTGATATCAGTAGGGTCAGCAAATTTTGTGCTATATTTCACCAGCACAGTGCAAATCTGTGTGTCACCACATAGATCCTTGACATAGCCAATGAAGGCTTTGTGGTTATCTTTCGAATCCTTGCGTATTCTCCTACTGATGTTAGCCTTAGATGATGTCATGAGGGACCTACGTATCATACTAATAGTGGTCACGGATGTCTGCCCTTCGTGGGATTTGCTGTTTGTATGGAACACTGTCCTACTTCTGTAGTATAGCTTGTTTATTGCAGAGGTCCACCAGACCGGCGTCCTTGTCAAGGAGGAATGAGTCTTGGTTTACCAGTGATGGCACGATCCATACATCCATGTAGGTGCTTATAGACTGCGTTTGTAAATCTGTCTGTATCTTTAGCAGTGTTTCCCCTTAGCGTGGGGGCTGTGAAACCCCCCACCCCTGTCACTAGTAGTGTCAATTTAGGTGTAGGAAAGGTATACACTGTGGTATCCATGAGTGGGGGAGATGCTTGAGTGTGGAAACAGTGAATTGTTCTTGGTCAGATCTAACCAGTGACCAGTTAACCTCCGCTGTGGTGCACCTGTTGCCCATGTTGGTGATGACAACTTCTAGTAGTTTCCACCCCACGTTAGGGAGGTTACCACCTGATACAGGGCATATGAGGTGATAAATTCCAGGAAGCGCTGGGCCTGGAAGTGAGTACCAGAGTAAGTTTCCCACTTAATGGTATGGTAGTTGACATCGACCAATGCCAGGGTGTGCGTTAGGACTGTCATGTTCTCCACTGTCTCCAGGTAGGTGGAGTGGTAGTCCTGGGTCATGGAAGGTGATCCATAGCAGGCCACAATTTACATTGCAGTTGTGGCTGATGTTAGCTGCACATCGATGATCTCAGAGGTATCATGCTGCCCCACTAACCTGGAGGTGTAGGTATCCCTGATGAATATGGATATAGCCCATCCATGTCTGTCAGTCCATGTTCTCTGGCTGAACTGTGTGGTATGGGTTGTAGTCTGGTAGTGCTGGTGTGCTCTCAGGAGCCTTAAGACAGATCTCAGTTACTGCACATATGTTGATGTTGTCCATCCTGAGGAGTGCTGTGAGTGCAAGCATGTTGTGATCACAACCTCTGGTGTTGAGTAGCATAACCCTCATTGAATCTGCTATTGTGCTGTTTACAGAGCTGGTATTCACCTTTGAGACTCTCCTAAATAAGGCACCATGGGGGCACCAATAGCCTTGGCCAGTATTCCAAAGCCTAAGGCTGACACATAGGCCAGTATGGTATCGTTGCATGCATGTTCCCCATCTGTGCTTGTTTTTCATCTCTCCTGTAGGTAACCTACTGGTAAGCAATAGAAAGCCTTAAACTTATACAAGTCTTCTAGCTTCCAAGATAGGCTTTGGGAGTGCCTAAGTATCAGTGTTCTGTATGTTCTTGCTGTACTTAACTGTTTCCTGACTACATGGTGATTTCTCACTGTATATTGTGATCTGAAGGTCTGTTTATTCACATATTATGGCTGTGATGGCCTGCACTTTAGAGGTTCACAGATAGCCTACAACCTATCTGCCCAAGGGCAATTAGAAGCATAGCTACAGTGTGTTGGCTTTCTCCACACCATTGATGAAGTAACTGAGGCTCTGTCAAGCATAGCCAATGAAGCAATTCCAGGCAGAGTTGCTGGAAGCTGTTGAAGACTGGGGTTGTGGAGGGTGATAGGGGCACTTAGTGACTTAAAGAGGGCATGTGAATGTGACAATTCAACACCATTCAATTCCCCCGACAGGTCTCACAGCTATCAAACACAACCGGCTCCCCCACCCCCTGGCTGTATGGTTCTGAGACACATGATCTCAGGGGTGTATATTCTGTTACCCATTCACACAACAAGGTTTCCTTGAAGTGTGTCAGTGAGGGGCTATGCCTAATGTAGTTAGGAATGTAATGTATTGTCTCAGTACATTTGTTATATGTTGTTATTTCAAGAGTACATGAAGCTTAGTGAGGTTGGAGACCTCCGCCCTTTGCTTAGCTTAGCTTACACATAGAAATCATCTAAATAGGAAATAGGCGGAAGCAACATTAATGCCAACAGTGTAATTGTTACAGCATCTGCATAGTATCTGTGCATTTGAGGTTCCAATCTCAATAAAGGCAGGGATGTTTATCATGTTCAAAAGTATACCTTACCCACAGCTTGCATATAAAGGTAGTAATCGTCTGTATAATAAACATTCAAAACACCCATATAAATCCATGTGTGCTGGAGAGTACAGTCAACAGAGAATGTAATGTTATGTCAGCACATAGTGAGATGTTACTTCACTGACATGTATATATCCTGAGTAGTTAGCGGATGTGGCTGTGTTTGCGCGCACAGGTTATATGTTAAAAAGTTTGTTTAACTGTGTTTAATCGCTGCTATAATGTCACACAAACACTTTTAAACATGCTTACAACTGCTTAAATGAGCCTTATTCTGGAGTAAAAAGCATCTGCAAAGCATCGCAGGTGTTGAACCCTGGACCATGCACACTATAGTCATGGGACTTACTACTAAGCCATCTGAGGTGTATACATGTTTTATGGTCTTGAGACTACACCTTATACCATATGCATTTCACTGTAATGATCACAAATGGGACAGTCACTTTGTGTACATATGTACAGTACATTGTAATGTACTGTAGTTTGTGAACCAACACATTCCAGTCTACATATGTATTACTGTTACAAATTAATATGAAAAAATATCTATATATCTATATATATATATATATATATATATATATATATATATATATATATATATGCATGTCAGTGATGTCTGCATATATATATATATATATATATATATATATATATATATATAAGACTCCATCTTCTCTAATGCTGGGGGAAAGCACTGGAATCTTTTACCCGTTGAACTCATGTCTCTGGCCTCATAAATACTTTTTAAACAGAAGCTAAAACTTCTCCTCCATACCCAATGGTTATGCCCCTGTACTAACCCTGACTAACTTTTTCTCCCCTCACTCTAAATGCAGACTCCTCACCTGTACAGACTTACCCTTAAGAAACCAAACACTATGATATGAAAACTAAAATATATGTATATATGTAAATAGTAACATCTTTTTGTATATTTACCATGTGCTACTTGAGTTATGCTTACTATGAGTACTGTACTTTATATTACCAACAGATGTTAAGTTTTGACTGTTGTAACCTTTTATATTGTTTTATTATATCTGTCTTGGAGCTTATTACTCCTTCTTTTTTGTATGTATGTTGGAGCTTTACTCCCCAGGCCTCTACTGAAAATGGACATATATCCAGTTAGACTAGCCTAGTCAACAAATGTAAAATAAAATAAATAATATATATATATATATATATATATATATATATATATATATATATATATATATATATATATATATATATATATTTTACAGTTACATCAATAGCCATATAGATAAACATCTATGAACACACTTCGTGACACAGAAGCACTCCAAAGGAATTGGAATGTACACAAAACACATGCATCTCTGGTATTATAACAATTAATATTAACCTAATTCACCATAGAAGGGGTGGTTGTTATGTATGTGAAGATTGGTGTGGGGGAGGAATGATGGGTAATGCAATCATGCATCAAGCAGGGCCTGGGTCGGATGTTCAATAAGTGAACTGGAGGGGTATACATGAAGTGTGGGGGCAATATAAAAAGGACACAAACCAAGAACCTTTCTCATTCATAATACACCCTGTCATGTCACATTGCCACACCTAATTTCACAAACATATGAACATTAACATGCATCAGACATATGTACACCAACTAACTGTCACATTTGTTTTCAGTAGTGAGGAATGTCTGTAGTGCAATGTATATTCTAAACACCACAACATTTGTACATATCTCAGATGCCTTAGTGGTAAAGTCAGTGACTGTGGTGTTCATTGTCCCATGTTCAAGACATGCAAGGGCTGTTAGGTTATTTTGAGGGCCAGAATAAGGGCTGCTGGATGCAGGTGGATTAAAGCACTCTTACGCAGTTGTAAGCAGGTTTCCACAGGTTTGAGTGACAGTAAGAGACACGGTAAACGGAGAAGCGATTCACATGTTTAAGCTTTGCTTAACGTCTCGTAGACCATGGGGCAAACCTGCTTACAACTGTCCTTATCAGTGCCTATTTTGAGAGGTAAAATAATAACACCTTCCAGGAGTAGAACCCGCAACCATGTACTCCATCCTCAGAGTAACCTAACACTAAGCTACCTGGGATATACCTAGCCCAGTTGTATATGCAGACAGGTTAAAACACAAAAGGGAGGAATGTGTTGAAATAGGACAACCTGCTATGTACGCAATTAAAGGTGTATGCTCATATATATATAACTATATATATCTATATATATATATATATATATATATATATATATATAGAGAGAGAGAGAGAGAGAGAGAGAGAGATACATAGAGACATGTATGCAATAATATATATATATATATATATATATATATATATATATATATATATATATATACACACATACATGCATGTCTGTAGACAGCATCCGAAGTGGTCATATCTGAGTATAACATGGACCATAGCATCTGCACATTCCGCCCCCCCCCCAAACAATATGAACATAAAAAATGAAGAGTATATGCCAATACACTATTACAAATATGTTCTATGGACACAGTCATCGACACAACTGCAATGACTGCAAATATCCATGACAGAAATACACAGACAGCTTTCATTTTGCAAAACTTTATATCACATTCCAATGTATTGCCAAAAGGATTCAAGGACTAACAGTACCTGCATGCTATACAGGAAGCATTTAATAGTGCCTTAATGAATCATCCTGCAATTACCATAGTATTAATCCACTATGGGATAGGTGTTCACATAGGGAAAGAACACCCACACACATGTAGACATTGTATAAAAGGGGTTCCTACACACCTGCATGTGCTATGTACACCCACCAACATCTACCCCACAACCATAATTACATCAATACATAATGTCACACCATAACCAATTATTCAACTACTGTACAACATCTGCTGAAACCTTAACATACCTGGACACAGACACACTAACATGGCCCTATGTGAAATAGTTGCCGTTATACAATTGAACAGCTGCTGATGTAACAGGGTTTGTATGAACTAATCCTGTTTCAGAGGGATGAAAGGTTTGTACACCAGGAAGTGTTACCGAGTACTGATTATCAGCACAGTATGATACACAGCAACACCAAACTAAATACGTCTGGTAAGCACACTGTAAACCCCTAACGTTATATGCATAGCTATGCAGCCTTGAGCTGGTCAAACAACCTGGCCAGTCTGAAACATATGCAGAAGTATTAGGTACAGACAAACCCTGCACAAGTAGCAATGTTCAGGAAATATAACAGCAGTACTCACATTTAGACCAAATCCTCTAGGCATTACACACAATATATTACTGTTCGTCTCCATACAGCTGTTGCAATAGATTCCAAACAGCACTTCCACGCTGTCTTCCTCACAAGTAAGGCAAAGGGACAATGCTCAAGTGGAGCACTCAGTTATACTCCACTGTAGCCATGGTATTGACTAAGGCAGTAGCAGCGCAGCTGATGTGCATGTAATTAGCTACTTAGGAACACCAACTGGTTATCGGGATAGCACATGTTACTGATCTGTAACTATAAAAGGTTGCCTTGTAACACATTCAAACCATCTGTATCTACCTGTAGGACAGTACAAAACACTGAAAGACAAACCAGAAATGAGTATTATACTAGTCAACAACACCTCAGATTACTAAGAAGGTATGTATAACATGTAGTATGTCTGTGTATGTAGTACCTGTACTGTAAGAATTACAGTGTAATCAGTGCATATAGTGGAAATAGCTATCTTGTAGCGATGTATTGTTGAGCAGTAGTAATGCTTGTAGTATTCTATGTGTGTACTGCTGTAGGTCACATGGCAAACTCCACATATACCACAAGGGATGATATGGGCTTGGAACCCACCAATTCGCTTTCAGCCACTGTCAGTGTCAGGATTGGTTCAACAAGTATGTGCTATAACAGGGGATAGTATATGTAGATATATTGTAACAGTCAACATATGTATGGGTGTATAAGTAAGAAGAACATGTTAAAGGTGGGCTTACCGTGCAAATATGGTGTGCATTGTGGGATATTGGGACAATAACTGTGTAATGTACAGTATTCTAGGCAGATCTGTATTCTAATCTACATAGCAGTTCTGTTATGTTATGCATACAGTAGTTATGTCTATTGGCAATTACAATACTCAATAACAGGACACATATCATTTGTACTCATCTGACAGTTTAGCAGCATGATAGCAAAGATAATTGGAAGAGCCAGGTATCCATGCACATAACGCATGTAATATCCACCTCTTTAGTATAGTTTGCAAGCAATAACAGCTGTGCATGTGTACATGTTATGCAAATGTGTAGTGACCCTTGTTACAGGGACGGACCTCTCTAGTATCGTTTCCAAGCAATAACAGCTGTGCATGTGTACATGTTATGCAAATGTGTAGTGACCCTTTTTACAGGGCTGGACCTCTTCAGTATCATTTGCAAGCAATAACAGTTGTGCATGTGTACATGTTATGCAAATGTGTAGTGACCCTTGTTACAGGGCTGGACCTCTCTAGTATCGTTTGCAAGCAATAACAGCTCTGCATTTGTACATGTTATGCAAATGTGTAGTGACCCTTGTTACAGGACTGGGCCAAATGGCTATGTGCACACCTACATAGAGTGGATATTGAGAGTAGAGACACACTGGTTGAACTACCAGGTTTGTGTAGCCCAACCTCTCATTGCCAACCTAACAGCCGCTTGTACATACTGTATGTAAGGTAGTGCACAGCACTGGTAATGAAACAGGTTGCCTATCATCTTTAACTTCAGTGTAACATCTGCAGTAGGAGAGTAAGATGTAGGAGACTGCTGCCCATGTGTAATAGCCACTTCATAGGTGATGGCTCACACTATCTGATTATATCCTGATCATGTTGATAGTGACATCAGAGTCTATTGATACATGACTCTGTTTGGAGAGTGGTTGTCTGTGCCCAACAGAGCTCATGGTCCTGGTGGATATGTGAGTATATACCCAGAAAAGGAAACAGACCTGTATATACTTGTATCATCTGTAATCAACTAACAGGATGTGATGTGCTCCTCAGAGGAAGATCGCTGCTAAAGGTAACTACAATGTTTACGTAATAGTCAGTGTTGTCATGTCTATAACACAAATATTTACATGTGAGCATCATTGTCTAAAACATCTTCATAAGCAATACGTAAACTAAATACAGTACTTGGTACCTGTAGTACTGAATGCTCATACAGGCATGTCCACTAGTCAGCTACTGGTGTTTACTAATGTCAGCTTTGTGTATGTGGCCATCCTGGGGGAATGTAGTCTCTATCCCATGTACACTGCCAAACCCACCTAACACCACGCCCCACACATTGTTTGGGATGCAGCTACAGGGATAAGCTGGAAGGCAGCCCAGTCTATAGCCATGAATGGATTGGACAGTCATGAGGTGTAGGTTAACACATGCAGCTCATCAACACAACCAACACATATCCTTACCAGAACACAGTAAGGACACCCACACACACTACCAGAAATCACAAACATTCACAGACGCGTCTAAGTATCTGGCCAAACAAGTGACCCCCCCCCCCAAGCAGGAAGAGACAGACACCGAAATACACAAACTGTATGACATAGTTTGCATAATTGTGCCACACCTCAGAACACGTGACTGGAAACATGCCCAACAGTACTCATTTGTCAATGCAAACTCTAGCACTATGTTACACATCAACCTATATGAAGACATACATATTGTCAGCTGCCTGTCTGCCATGATTAGCCACATACCCATACACTCAGACCACCTTTTGAACTATACACATGGCTCTGGCATATTCCATGTTGTTGTGCAGGACCTGTGATGCAGTAGCCTGGACTGCATGGAAACACATGTAGGAACTGTCAAGTCTTTTAGCCCATGCAGGTATGTCCCAAGGCCTGGGTAACATTCTGTCATTGGCCAGAATGATACCACAGTGCAGGGACAAAAGGATTGTATTCCACAATTGTCTAGTGTAGTGGTGCAAGTCAAAGGGTATCCAGTATCTGTCGTCCTGGGATAACATGGTTGACAGACCATGATGCTTTGCCAGACAGGGCCTGCACCTGTCACCACTGGGAATCTGGATACTGCCTAGGGCTCATGCTTCCCCTATAGTGCCTTCATCATGCACAGTTCAAGTGAAGGTCCACTGCTGTCACAGGGACAGCCAAGCAATAAACTGCGGGTCTCACTACACAATGATACATGTCAGAAACACTATATGGACACACATATGTCAATCCCTAACATGGAGAACATATCTGTGCAGTGGCTGAGACATGTTTCAACGCTCCAGAGAGCAAACCTGCATGACCATGTTATAACACATACCTCACCTCTTGTCCATTATCCTTTATTGGAACACACGGGCCACAGGTGTGTCCATATTCCTAAAGGATATGTACACCCCCACACTAGTTGCACTTGCATAACTTCAGATGCATTATGCTGAGCAACTACCTTTGTGCCAAAGTGGAATTCAAATTGCACCTTTGACAGATCACCCACCAGGCCGTGGATTTCCCAACTGTCATAATATGCTGTAATGGGGAAGATTAGATCTGAGACAGAACCATAATAATGGCTACTCTCAACTATTCCATTATGAACTGGGAAGACTCCTCATGTACCAACATCTGTGCTCAATACATGTTGGATTCCATTGAACCCACTGACCTGGATCACAGTAGTCACACAAATAGGGCTAACAGTATGCTACACATAGTTAGTCTCCAATGCCAATGTTATGTTTCCTAAGAGCAGAGTGATGACTGTCATGGCACCCATGCAGATGGACAATGCATGTGCAAATGCTGAATCCTACACAAATGAACCTTAAGAAGTCACATATGTGCATTGATTGTGCCTTTGAAACAGAACCAGGATTCAATCCAACACAAACAAGAAGGTAAACTGGTGGTACCATGCTTTAAACTGTACCACAGAAGGTAGTAACTGTTGCAAGAGTAAACATACATGAGTGTAGGTGATCCCTGGTCAACCTCAGTAAGATGCAGATACACCATATAAAACCACACAAAGCTACTGTTAAACTAATCAGCCACATATTATGAGGCCAAGCACAGAGCATTCTATAGCTGTGTCATTAATTGTAATGGCAACGACAAGACCTGTCATGCTGCACAGCACTATGGCATGGGAAGTACTGCACCTACAGAAATAACACCCATTCATCCAGATAGGGTCTTGGAGAACCTAAACCAACTCCCACCTCCCCCCAACAGGTACACTTAGTAATATATCAATGTACACTACAGGGCCCCTGTAATAATGACTATGCAGGTACAAGCTGCACTCTCTAAAGCCATACATACAGCTTTCATGGGGCCTGTCAACATCCCAGGGTGTATCTTACACAAATGTAAGAATATTCAGCTATCCACATACACATCACGTTCAATCATAGCTCTATGTCAGGTTGTGTACACACCAAATGGTGCACAGCAACAGTTATCACACCCCACAAAGGAGGAGACACCATTGATAATGGGAAATAGTGCACAACTACCCTACTGAGTCTGGTCTGTAAGGCCATGAAACGTGATCAACGTATTTGATGTGCTTGGTACAGATATAAATGACAGCAGGGTTGATTCACACTGCATATCATGACCTTGCCAGGTCGTAGGACACCATCACCCATACTGTGTTCCAGCTACCCTGAGTAAACTAGGTGTATATTTCTATGTCACAGGAGTGGTTGGTAACTGGACTGCTGGCAGACCCAACACTACGGAAGGTGTTCGACTAATACATGCACATAAAACCAGTGCCAGCCACAGTAATATAGGGTTCATTCCTGGTACTCCCCCTCTTTGTTATCTATACCACACAGACTAACACTGAAGGCATCAGCCTATTGATGTTTGCAAATGACTATGAACTAGGAGGAATAGTTGACTCAATGTGTGCTGCGTTCAACATACAGAAGGGCCTTAGTGTGTCAGATGTGTGGTTTGTGACATATGGCCACAATCTGACAGCTAAGTATTGCATTGTCATCCCCTATGTTACAAACCCTGTACCCATGAACTACCACCTAGGCAGCCATCAACATAATGGCAACTATGTGGAAGGGATGCAGCTAGGCAGTACTCTTTCCTTTGATAGTTACTTTACCACACCAGACAGGTAGTCATATGTGGCACCCCTAATCATGATAGGGTGCCATTCAGGAATATAGAGATAATTGCTCAGCCATACTCAACACCCATGTGACCCATAATAGATCACATATTTCCTTTAAGGGTTATTGCCCATGTGTAGATGGCCTACACTGCCCTTCCCAATCCCTAGCTGCACTATGTAGCATGCAGCCTACCCTGAATAAATCTATGTCCAATCCAGAGGTGTTGGACATGCTACACTTGCCAGAGCCATGGCCTGAAGTTAAACACCAAAAAATGTATAGTCATACCCTTCGGGAAAAACAAGGTAACCCCAAGCTACCATATAGGTGGCAATCCACTAAGCACAGAAGAGGTTATCAGGGACCTGGGGACCCAGGTTGACAGTGGCCTTTCTTTTGACACTCACATTGCTAAAATGGTTAGAAAGACCTTCTACATTGCCCACCTGATCATGAAGGGATTCACATCCAGATCTAGTGAGGTCATTGTTCCCCTGTACTCTTCACTTATCAGACCAATGATCGAGTACAATGCCCCATTCGGGATGTATCTCACCCAACATCTGCAGCAATTGGAGAGACCCCAAAAGTTCCTCACCAAAAGGATAAAGGGACTCCAAAATCTGTCATATGCTGCCAGATTGAAGAAACTCCAGCTCTATTCAGTCGCATACCGTCTGCTCAGAGGTGACATGTGCCTGACATACAAGGCCATGTCCAACCCAGAATTAATGGACATGCTCCACTTCAAAAAATCCAAATCCAACAAAACCACTAGAGCAAGCGACTTAAACCTTAGCACGGATATAAATAGGACATGCTGGAGGGATAGATTTATCACTCAGAGACTCCCTATGCTGTGGAATAAAATCCCGGTCCATGTAAGGCAGAGCACCTCACTGGCTCTGTTCAAGAGAAATCTTGACCTGTGGATGGGAGATCGTAGGTTTACCCCGGGAATCATCTCTGTGTCACTGCTGGACAGAGGCACAACAAACTAATGGGTACAGTATTTTTTCATATAAGGGGTGGCGTAAGCCACAAAACTTTGGGCTAGGCTTATAAATGCCTTAGGGCAGATAGCCTAGTATAAACCTATGAACCTATGAACTTAACACATCCTGATCCCACATAAACACATACTTCATGGACATCCACCTTTCTAATACAAGGATCACAACATGCCTGACAGATCTCTGTCCCATAAACTTAACATACTCTTGCCATGCTATGTATCCCTGTCCAGCGAAGCAGCACATCGCCCCTCTCTGTGACATGGTGTGATGACCGCATTACAAATATATCAGTAACACTGTGGATCAGTTCTGTTGCACTGCTTGAACTAGCCACTTAAACTTACCTGTCTATTGCCTACAGCTAGGTAACCTGTCTGACTAGGCTCATAAATGGCCCAGGACATATAACCTACTAGATCACAATGACCATACATGCTATAGTTGATATCCAACCCTGCAAATACCATCAGGCTAGCTATTGTCCCATGTGTTACACATGTGCAACATAGGCAATACATGAAAGGGACTACACAGCTGTACAGTGCCATGTAGATGTATATGGCAAAACACATACATGCATGCAAGTCTGCAGGGTCACAGGTCATGTCCCTAATGGCTATGTATGACTATATATGTGACATATACACAGCATTAAAGTTGATTGCTTTAATGTGAACACATCCAGGCATGTGCTGATAGGTAAAGACACCAGTACAGGCAAACAGACATGCCCAGGTCAAGACAACATCCACATGGTGTATGAGCAATGTCATCACATGCCACACACATATATGGTGATAACATCACATCACCAGTAAGTGTCAAATGTGTGTGACTTATACATGTCAGTGGTGTTAGTGTTATGTAGATTTGCAAAGATGTATTTGTAATCTTAATAAATGTGATACACATGTATGTTCAGCTGTACCTCTCTGTGAGTTACTGTGACCTGTCTCCATCATTATGTGTTCCAGGTATGCCATGTAGCAGCCTGCTGGTGTACAGCCGCTTGGAGGATGAGGTCCTTGTCCCATACCTCCTCGATAACCACACAACACTCTTCAGTCATGTGCCACAGGATGCACAGCAGCGGGATGCCCTGTGGGAGTAACTCTGCAGAAGGGTAAATGATGTTGGCGGTCACAATCACACCTATCAGCAGGTGTGCCAACACTGCACTGACCTCATAAGATGGGCAAAACAGTGTGCTAATGCAATCACCAGGGAACAAGGTGCAACAGGTGGGGGGCCACTCACCCAGCCCCCACTCACACGTACAGAGGAGCTACTGGCCAACCTGGGGACAACTGCAGACCTCCATCCACAAGCTTTAGCTGGTATTGTGGAGGTGGGTGTCTCTCAAACACAGAGCCTGGAGTTTCCTGGCAAGTCACTACTGCACATATAACACAACTATATTTCACATAGTTACATGTGTTACTGTACAATATGTAATGTTACATCATATGCAAGGCATGTATGCACACTTGCCACATACTATAGTCTGCTACTCTATGTATGCACAGATGTGCATACTCCATAGTATAGTGTGTTGTACTGGCTTATGTGCTAACATGGACATGCACCCTGTAGCTATCACACAGGTGTGGATAATGATCTTACTGCTGTGACACTCCTGTTTAGGTACCTCTGGTGTTTTGCAGCAACAGCAGCCTGTGTCAGGTGAGATTATTATTATTTAACAGGCTTGATAATGCAAGGAACATATTAATTGCATGCTATCTGCCATAACACACATACACATAATGTATGGTGGTCCTGTTAATGGACACTGGTCAGACCTGCAATGCATCACAGTATTTACCCATGTGAAACTATTGAAGACTATATGAAACACCTACACTAAACCTTCCAAACTGTCATTGCCAGATGTGTGGACAACAGTGAATACAATGGTGGAGGTGTGCTCCACTGTAGGGACAGGTACTACATATCAGAATTACACATGTTGGGAATACAAACAGTACTGTACAAAGAGCATATGTGTGCACACACTCTAAATGTGTTGGAGCTGGAGTATGACCGGCCCACAGGATATACCCTTGTGGATTATACCCTTGCTATGAATGTCACACAATGTCATGTGCTATCTGACATGTCCATGACATGTAGTGGGCTGACTGCAAAACTGCTCAACTATCCTGCAAAACATGTCTCACATCCCATACTTACCACCCTTTGTCTGCATAGCCCTGTCCTCAGTGAAGCATATGACATCTATGGGTGTATGTCATAGGGGATAACACTGACATGTGAAATAACATCGCCATCACAACCATTGGACAGAACATGTGTACACATGGCCATGGAGGATGGCCAGAGACATGAAGCAACACACACAGTAGAAGTGATGTACATGTGTGTACACCCTGTTGTACATTGGCTTGATACAATATAACTATGGCCTTTGTGTAATGGTGATATCGCAGATGTGAAACACTAAACATCATACAGGCCTGTGCACAGCTTGTGTAGGCATAACATGAAACCACCACATAACATGTCTTGAACATCTTGAGTGTGTCACAACATGGAAGCATTCGCCTATACATTATCCAAATACATACATGTGTTGAACAACATACACATACAACCACATCATGCCACAGATACAGTACATTCACCTTGCTGGTGTCAGACATCACTGCCATGCCTGCTCCACATGTGTGTGAGGGACACAAATGGCATGTGGAACATACAGTACTGCTAAGTTAGCCATGTGTAGGCATATTTGCCAGGCATCAGTAATATGGTTGCAGATGTGCAGGGGTGTCATCCGTATACCCTTCTGTGACCTGTGTCACACATTCCACATTAGAGTTTAGTGTGTATACACCTCAGTGATGTGGGACACATTCCACATTAGATATGTATTTTATGTGAACATAGTCATGGTTATGAACTGTGTCAGTAGCTCACACTGCATAGGAATTTTGAAGCCACATGATGCCCTGCAATGGCTATGCACATCAGCTCAATGTGCAGTATGTCCCTGCATATTTGTAGGGTGGACAGACAACATTGCATCAGCTGAAGGCCCATGTTAGTATAACATGTCCCTGCATTGGGACACCATTACCGTACTGTAGATTGGAAAGGACACCATTGTGTTACACATGTATGCATGTCATTCAACATGTCAGCAGAAGACATGTAATCCTACATGTGATTGGCAAGATCATATGCTACACAACAGGCCGGTGTACTGTAAAACTGTGCTGGTCTGTGGCACCATTGCAAAGTAGGGACAGCCATGTCAAATATGTGTGTACAGCCACATACACAATGTCTAGACTCAGCTCAGGGTAGGCAGAATAATGTTGAACAGACATGCACTGCTTTGGGGGAGATATGTAAGCTAGGGCTAGGGCAAACATAGTATGCAGTTGACATACCCTATTGCTCACGTCCTCACACATAGGAGCAGTGGCCAACACAAAGCATCAGTGGCAAATGTACAAAGGTCAGCGATGGTCTGTTAACATGTGGTGAATGTTGCACACATCATGGCAGTGCGGTGCAATGGTGCAAAGTGCATGCATTGTGTTGCAGGTATGGGGCATAGGCTGCTAATACAAATGGTGCAATACAGGTATGTATGCTAACCACCACTATAATTGTGTAAGGTGCATGCCATCTGCTATAACAAATGCATGCTGTTGTGTGCAACTCAGTGATGTATGATAACTACCATTATAAGTGTCTAAGCTGAAACTATAATTGTCTAAGCTGAATATCATCTGCCATATCACCTGCATGTAGTGTGTGTGTCTGTGTGTCTGTGTGTGTGTGTCTGTCTGTGTGTGTGTGTCGGTCTGTCAGTCTGTGTGTCTGTATGTGTCTGTTTGTCTGTCTCTGTGTGTGAATGTCTTTCTCTGTCTGTCTGTATGTGTCTGTCTGTGTGTGTCTTTGCATGTGTGTCTGTCTGTGCATGTCTGTCTGTCTGTGCGTCTCTGTCTGTGTGTGTGTGTATGTGTGTGTGTCTGTCTTTTTGTGTCTAATATAACTTGTAATGTACAGCTGTTGTCTTCCCCTCACAGGTGTTGATGTAGGTGTGTTGCCCTCCTGTGGTCCACCTGATATTAGTGTCCCCACAGACTCTAGCAGTAATGATGATAGTATGATTGAGGCACAGGCAGGGTTGTCAGGGGATGAATCTGAGTCATTGGTTGCCATTCCACCTGTCTCCTCCTCATCCTCGCACACAGTTCTCCTGTCTACACATACCCCATCACTACTGGCCACAGAGGAAGGACAGTTGGTGGGTGGTAGCACGGAACAGGGATGTGTGGAGATTATGGAAGGTGTGCCTGCACACCATGATCCCAGTCAACTGACTGGTGATGTCCCACACAGGCATGTGCCCAGCACTGCTCGTAGGAGGACCACTGGCCAACATGCCCCTGCAAGACAAAGCACATCAGATGGAGTCACCAGATGCATGTTTTGGGCTGTAATGGAGGCACAGGCACATGCTGAATGGCACAACAGAGAAGATCTGAGGCTTCAGAGGGCTGCTGTCCATTCATTAACTGACAACATCCAGTCACTTGCAAATGCTCACCATCATCTTGCAGATGTTTTGGATAGACAGTTGGGTGACATGGTGGGAGTCCTTGACCGTGGTATGTCCATCCTCGAGCATGGAATGTCTGTGCTGGAACATCTGGTTAGAGTGAGGTGTCAGGCACGTGGATGTAGGTCAGCTACATCACCTGTTGAAGGTCTTCGTGAACATGCTACTGCACATGCCCACTCCCATAGTGGTGGTAGCAGCAGCAGTGCAGCAGGTTCTGTGCAGTCCACACCAGGACACAGCAGACCACGTGCACATGGTCCTGGATGGTCCCAACAGGGACATGATTCCAGTGGACATGTGTCATCAGACAGTACCCAATCTGGACCTCTGCCTGGTAGTGCCAGTGTAACCCCTGGTAGGCACAGGTCATGTGGCCATGGCCAGACACCATGAACTGTGAAACCTGCCTTGTACAGTCTGCAGCTGTCAATAATACCCCTGTGTAGGAGAGCCACATGCCAGACCTGTGTGCATGCATGCATACACACACACTGGAAACAAATGTAGGGCACCTCAACACACACATGCATAACATCCACACATGCCCAATGATATCACAGGCCCTAACACACACACACATGATGTCATCAAATGGTGCAGCCTAGGCCTCTGGCAAACATTATCACCCTGTGCATATGATGATGCCTGTGCCGCATCCCTGTCATCCACACCATCTGTGCAGGGACATGCTCATATGGTCTGATGCACATAGTGAGCATACTAGGTAGACAATTGTAGATTAATATTGTTGAGTAGTGTTGACAGGCAGCAGCCATACCATGTATTACAGTTTTAGAATGCATTTTGTACATTTGACAGTATGTATCATGTGTAACAACACTAACAGCATGTTGAGCTTGACGTTCTGCCTTCCTCTTTCAGGTGCAGTTGCATGTGCCGAGGGATGTCGGTGTTTGTGGTTAGTGTCCCATATGTACATGTTGACTACACACAAGTCAGTATGACAATACCTGCATTCACTTTGTAGCTTCCACATCACAGTTATATTCTCCCATGTTTCAAGTATGTTTACTGTTCTAATGATCCAAGAGCATGATAGCTGTGTAGTAAGCTACTGTGTTCAGAGCTGTCACATCCATAGTGGGTGACATCACAGGTATAGTTACCTGGAGCGCGGAGGAGGTAAAAGAGTGGTATGCCGGATGACAAGGGTAAAGGCCAGTGGAAATAGTGGCTTCTCATTGGGAAGCAGTAATACCCACTGCCATGACAGCATGCAAACACAGACACACCCACACACTCAGGGATTCACAGACACAGTAACACACACTCTGACACACACACACAGTTGCCAGTGTTCAGATGAGAACCCCTGCCTATGTGCATATCATCATTATAGTACTATGTAATTACAAGATGCGCCACAGAGATTACACATGTACAAGTAGTTGGAATGGCCTAAGATCGAGGACATCGACAGGGATACTACAGTGCAGTGGGTGTATGTAGGGTGGGGGTCCATCAGTAGGCTATGTAACAACAGGTCACACCCTAGGGTGTATATGTTAACAGGCGGCTAGAATGCCCATCTATGATTGATGATATCAACAGGAATGCTAGATCACATTGAGTGGATGGGGGGAGGTGGCATTAACATTTCACTATGGTAAAATACAGCCTCACTCCAGGGACAGGACAGCCATACACACGGATAGCCACACACACACACACACACACACACACACACACACACACACACACACACACACACACACACACACACACACACACACACACTGTGGCATTCACAAAGATATACACCTATAACACACACATACAGACACTTTACATGTGTGAGGTTCAACCACCTGCCTATGCCTTTCTCTCTACACTTCACTCTGTACTGGTGTCAACAACAGTGTTCAGGAGAGTGATAACATGTGGGATGTATTCCCAACCATACGTGACATATATGGACACACACACCCACACGTGCGAGTACTGTGAATCAAACACCTGCCTATCTCATGATAGGTATTATAGAGGTGCAGCACTATCGCAACCGGTACAAAGCTTACTGTCTCTTTCCTTTGCCAACTGTGCTGATATATGCACAGGGGAGGTATTACTGTTACAGGTGTCATGAGGTTTGCCTTCAATGTCACCCTTACAGCATTCTACATTGTCTGTCTTCCACTTCAATTAACAAAACCTGACCTTAGTAGTTACACAGGTTATTGTAGGACTGGTTGTAACACACCAGTGAGCTGTCCTCAGTAATCATTCATCTGCAAAGAAGCCCCACCACTTAGTAGTCATGTCCAAACATCTGTCATTACCTCATGTATGGCTTACTGTACTTAGAGCATATCACCATATACATTTGTTAAAGTGAGGCTGTATTGCAACAGCATGATGTACTAAGACAACAGTCACCTTCAGACATCAGACACTGCACACACATGGAATCTACACAAACATCAATACATGTACACATATGCGGTCTACATCAGTAAGTGCACTAGCAGGTCAAGAGGATACATTTCACACCTTCCCCACGCCATGTGTGAAACATCGTTGAAGATTACACCATAATGGATGTTGTATTCACGTACTGGTAGGACACCACTACCTTCACCGAGTAGCCAAGTGTACATATATGACAACAGCACATATCAGCGAGACACACACACAGCATTATTCTACGTCATGCTCCTACAAACTGTTACTTGACAGTGCCATGGTGAAGCTAGGGCACTGTAATGGTCAACAGTGAGCACATCATATTTGCCACACACACCTCATGTTTACTGGAAGAGTGGCAGCAATGTGCTCTGTTAGAGCTAGGCAGTACACTCATTCAAGCATGTGCGAGGTCTGTGGCTTGTAAACATCTCACCCCAGCATGTACTGGCTATTGTGGTACTAAGGCTAATGTCCAGACAGCACACAGCATGCATAGCTTGCAATTGTTGACATGCGGTATATGTAGAAGCTGTGGCCACACATGGCTGTACATGTCATGAATATATCACCTATGACTACTCAGAAACATACAGAGAAGAGCTGGATTTCCCTGGGTCTGTCAATGCAGGCCTTGTGTAGGTCCTATGATCCTGTTATTTGGGTATGTTTGTAGGCATTGCATTAGGTGGACATGTCCAAAGACATACATGCCACATGGGGTGTTGTATGATATGATAGGTGTTATGGGTGACCAGTAGAGAGGGAATATTACCTCTGTTAACATAGATATCAAACCTTATGTACTGTTAGCATGCTATCCGCCATGTGCATGTGTGTAATGACTGTAGCCACCTGTATCTAGAAAGGATAATGAAAGCTATGGTAATGTCATTTATGTTGTATGAGTGTGGGATGTACATATTCAGGGCAGGTACAGTTAGGTCATATCCAACCATGATGGTGCTGTTCACTGGTGTACAGCAACAGTCGACCGTGTTAATGCTGACAACATCTGAGGGGCCCTGGTATGTGTACAACTGAGCTGGTTACAAACAGTGGTATTATTGAATTGCATATGACATTATGCAGCTGTGTCTATACATGGATACTTTGCACAGTTGATGTAGGCCTAGGTACAGTCCACCAATCGAGGATTATCTGGGCGTCTACCATACTATGTCATACCACATATGGATGTGTGTTGGTAGTCTGGGGACAAGGTGGTGGATATATATGAGGATACAGCCTAGAATGCAGAATTTGCCACTGTCGCCTGTACCTGACTCATCTGTGATGCGTTGTCAGAGTAGTGGTCTTTACATGTGAGTAGCCTTTATGAATATG